>NC_086320.1:123895093-124224260 GCF_036172605.1 Pelobates fuscus
CCACCAGGGAATTAAATGAAGGTAGGACACAGCCCCCAGATCCTGCCCCCTAATGTGAATAATTTTCTCCTTACCTCCCCCCCCAAACTGTAACCCCTTCACTCCCTGCCCCTTCCCCTCCCCCTCCCCTCCCCACCCTGTAACCCTTTCACTCCCTGCCCCCTCCCCACCCTGTAACCCCTTCACTCCCTGCCCCCTCCCCACCATGTAACCCCTTCACTCCCTGCCCCCTCCCCCTCTCCCTCCCCACCCTGTAAACCCTTCACTCCCTGCCCCCCTCCCCACCCTGTAACCCCTTCACTCCCTGCCCCCCTCCTCACCCTGTAACCCCTTCACTCCCTGTACCCCTCCCCACCCTGTAACCCCTTCACTCCCTGCCCCCTCCCCACCCTGTAACCCCTACACTCCCTGCCCCTTCCCCACCCTGTAACCCCCACACTCCCTGCCCCCTCCCCACCCGGTAACCCCTCCACTCCCTGCCCCCTCCCCACCCGGTAACCCCTCCACTCCCTGCCCCCCTCCCCACCCTGTAACCCCTTCACTCCCTGCCCCCCTCCCCACCCTGTAACCCCTTCACTCCCTGCCCCCCTCCCCACCCTGTAACCCCTTCACTCCCTGCCCCCTCCCCCTCCCCACACTGTAACCCCTTCACTCCCTGCCCCCTCTCCCTCCCCACCCTGTAACCCCTTCTCTCCCTGCCCCCTCTCCCCACTGTAACCCCTGCTCTCCCTGCCCCCCACACTAATGCCTGCTCTCCCTGCTCCCCCACTGTAACCCATTTTCTTCCTGCCCCCCACTGTAGCCTTCTCTCCCCCTGCCCCCCACTGTAGCCCTCTCTCCCCCTGCCCCCCCACTGTAGCCCTCTCTCCCCCTGCCCCCCCCACTGTAGCCCTCTCTCCCCCTGCCCCCCCCACTGGAGAAAGGTGAGTTTTTAACCCCCTTTCTCTCCCTTCAGCCTGGTGGGAATGGGACCCTGAGGGTGGGGGCACCCTCGGGGCACTTTAGTGCCAGGAAAGCGAGTTTGTTTTCCTGGCACTATAGTGGTCCTTTAATACACAAACATGCTTACATTTAAACGCTCAAACACTGCTCACAAATATAACCCTGCAACGATGGGCAAATGGTAGATTCCCAGCAGGCATAGCATTGTTGAAGTTCTCCGACAGATGGAGATCTACCTTTTGGCCACACTTGCACTAGAGGGGGCCCCAGAAAGCATACTTGCACCAGGGCTCTCTCTACATTAGTTCCACCACTGGGGTAATCAATGTGAGGGGCCTGGATGAGCAGGACACAACGTCTGATTCTGACGGAGTCTGTGAGTAAGCAGTTGTATGCCTCTAAAACTGATTGCCATGATATGCAAAGATTCTGCCTCTAAAACTCCATGATATATCAACATTATGCATCTAAAACTGCCATGATATGACAAATTATGGCTCTAAAACTGCCATGATATGCCAATTTTATGCATCTAAAGCTGATTGCCATGGTGTGCCAATTGTATGCTTTTAAAGCTGATTGCCATGGAGTGCCAATTTAATGCATCTGACTGGTTGCCAATTGTATGCCTCTGAAGCTGATTGCCATGATGTGCCAAGTTTATGCATCTAAAGCTGATTGCCATGGTGTGCCAAGTTTATGTATTTAAAGCGGCCCTGATGTTCCAATTGTATGCCTCTAAACCTGGATGCCATGGTGTGCCAATTGTAAGCCTCTAAAACTAATTGCACTGTGTAGGTGCAAATATCCATTTTGATATCTATCCTAGCTGTTCATATAAGGGTTAATTTGAACCAAGATTAAGTTTGGCATTTTATCTCATATTCTCGGAAATAGGATTTATATAAAATCCTAGTTACGGGAAAAGTACTGATTTCGAAATGTTCTTGTTAATTGTCCAAGATATCGGTATTTTGTAAATATCTGGTTTTAATCAAATATGTATTGCGTTATATTGCGAAAGATTATAACTAGAAACAGCTGTTTATAACTTGTGAAAAACAAATTATGTCACTAATGCTCATGGCCCCCACCGACATGAGAGTGGGGTATAAATGCATATGACTGTATAATAAACTTTGAATTGGTTATAGAACACATCTCTTGTCTTCTTGACTGATTCCCGGGATCCTGTCTATCACAGAGGGTGTGGCTCTAGCAAAATATCCATCTAACTAAGAGAGTTTCGTGTATAGCTGAATTAACCCCAACAACTTGGTACCAGAAGTGGGGTCAATTAAAGGAGGAAATCAGGTAGGAGGATTCGGTGTCTTTTTTGACCTTTATTCTTTTACCTGTCTTTTCCCAACCTTTACACATTGCACATTAGATTATGATTTGATTTAAAGGGGAATTTCACTGTTGAGATTTTTTTTCACTCCTTGGGTAGGAGATGAGGTTGTACATAACTGTGGGAGACGTCCCAGGACCCCTCTTTCTTTGAAAGAAAAGAGGTTGCCTTTGTTAAGGTTGTAAAAAAAAGGTATTCAGTCTGTTAGACAGACTGCGGTATAATTCAGTCTGTTAGACAGACTGCGGTATAATTCAGTCTGTTAGACAGACTGCGGTATAATTCAGTCTGTTAGACAGACTGCGGTGTATAATTCAGTCTCTTAGCAGACTGCGGTAAAGTTATGTACAGGTAAAACTTTTGCAAACTGTAATGTTTTAGCAAAGGAAAGTAAAAAAAATAAAACAAAATTAAAAAGGGAATTGTTTGAAACTCCGTACTCTGATGGTTATTTTGGCAACCTCTGTTTTGCTTGCATGCGATATATCTGTTGGCTTTTGTGCTTTTTGCAAGGGATTGGAATTTCTGATTTTAAGCGATACAGCTCGTGGAGAAGTAGCAGTTTTGTTGGAACATTTGATTCCGTACAGCTGTTCTTTAACCACTGAATAATCAGCTATTCCAAATCCAATTCTCATTGAGTTTGAAATGGGTACTTCCCAGTCTAAAAAATACCCTCGCCCTAATCCAGGGGAGACTTGCAAACAGTATGTTGCTAGAATTGGTGAGCTGGGGGATTATTCAGAGGATCCTTGGGTGGATAATATGTCAGGGTGGACACAAAGACAGGGTAGTGAAACTCCCTTCCCTAAAGACGGGGCTAATGATGATTTTCTGAGTATGGTTAAGGGATTAAGATATGTTTTCCTTGATATGAGGGAGATCCAGGATGGGATAAGGAATACATGATACAGGGGGGTGAGAATTGGCTTAAGATTGCACCTCACTGATACCCTGTTTCCCAAGAGGAGAGACTGTTGTTAATACCTGCAAATCACTGCCCCCTCCTGATTACCTAAAGATAATGATGATTGGGTGCTATCCTTGCTGTGGTAGTTAGTACCCACTGCTCCATAGAGTTCCCTTTCACCCCCTCCCCAGGAAGAAAGGATTGGGCAGCTCCTCTAAAGCCCTGAGGGTGTCCAAACCAGGTATAAGAATTAAGGGAATAAAATAATTGAGGGAATGTCAAAGGTACATGAGAAGGTGATGATAAATAAAAGAAAAAATAGAGGTTAATTAAAGGGGGGCTACAAATTCATGTTGTAAATGTAGGTGATTATAAATTAATATGAAATTCATATTTTCAGCACATGCTTCATTTCGTGCTGTAAACTAACTTGCTTGCTACAGGTACCTGACATGTTGTAAATGCTTTAAATTGTATGTATTCTGTAGAATTGTGAAAATCTGTAAATTGTTGTCTGGGGATGCAGAGATTTTATTGATTGTGACCCAAATGGTGGACCCCCTGTGCAGAAGTGGGTTTGAAATTTTGGTCATAGAATGTAGGATCAGAAACCATGGACAAAGGTTTTTACCTGTGTTTTTATGACTTTTGGGAACTCAAATTGACCGGTCAAAATTTTGCCATGCTTTTAACATGGAGTAGTATAAATATTTTGAGTATTTGAGAGTTCTGACAAATGCAGGTGATACCATGTCTGTGTAATCTGGTCCAAATGCTCTATAAGCGTATAGGAGAGAAATTCTATTGATAAGGTACATTTGTTGTAACTGGTTAATGCAAGTTATGTTATACAAATGTTTAAGTTAAACGCGTTATATGGCCATACGGGATCCCTTCTTTAATAAGAAAACCATTGGTACCAGAACTCCTAAATAATAAAATCAAATAAAAATAAAGAAAATATACAATAATATGTTCTGAATACAGCTGTTAAAAGTTTATTCTGTGTAAATGGTGATTGTGATAAATGTGTGTTTTGGTTACTCATTTTAAAGTATGCAGTTTGATTGTCATGTATGTTAATGGGTAATTTGCTGTGCTATTTTAAATTATATTTAAACTATGTTTGTCTCAGTATTGAATAAGCTGGAAGTGGCAGCGTAATAATCTATTAAATAACTGATTTATTATTGAATACTAGTCCAAGAGCAATATGAGTTGTAATCCCTAAAGCAAAAGAAAAAAAAAAAAAAAAAAAAAAACACGCTAAGTTTTAGCTGTTTTCCAAAATTCTGTTGTAATAATGGACTTCTTGCCAAAATTCGACTTTCTAGTCCAGCTGCCAGGTTTTCTGATCTTAAAGCAGTACTGCTTGCATGGTTGCAGAATGCACAAACAAGGGAAACCTACATTATGTCTGTGTTTCTTTTGGGTGTGCCATTTAATAATTTATTTTGGATTGAGTTAATTGCCTGTCCATTAATGGTTTTTTGTGTTGGGATGTCTGCTGGATATCTGCTACATTCGTTGTGTTCTGTGTTATAAGAGGACATGTGTGATATTACAATGAGTATGAAGACTATTTAAAGAATATTTGCATGTCATTAACGCAAGCTTTTAGTGTCTTTTTACAACAGATTAAATGCTGATCAGCTCACGAAAAAGGGGCCCCTGGAAAAAAAAAATCTGCTTCTCAAAATCGTGGATCTCTCATTCTTCATATTATTAGGGGAGTATTTAGCGTTATCTTTAACATAAACAATTGTTATGTTATATGGGTATTTAACAAGAAAAAAAAAAAAAAAAAAAAAAAAAAAAAGAAATAATGGATATATAGGATAAGTTTTTTTCCCAGATTAAGATTAATCTTATATGCCTCATTGATTATAGCAAAATGATGAAATGGTATTTTTAATAGAGATCAGACAATTTATTTTGAGGCAATTCTAAACTACTGTATTATATTTGTATTGGTATATTGAAAGCATTTTGCAGACCCAGAAGAGAATAAATAATATAATAATTCTAAAAGGAACCATACTATGGGAAGAGGTCACCCTATTAACTCTCTAAGGGGTTAAACTCATTTTTGATAAGCATATAACGTTTAGTTTTTGTGGTTAGACTTTTGATACTCAATTTGAACTCAATTGAAGTATTACAACCATATTTTATAGGTGTAGGAAAATAGCTGCAATATGATTTTAATATTTGCAATATATTTGTGTTTTCAATGTATTCTAACAATAGAAAAGTAACTAACTGCATTACACCTATGACCCAGACTGTCAGTATTGCAAACCCTGTAGGAAGACTCTGCTTTCACTGTTTATGTACTAATTCTTCAAAAGCTTATTAATATTATATCTGTGTGGTACACTAAGAAGTGTACACAAAGAGGGGGTGTGAGTTAGGTAATCTCGACCTGCAAATGGAATATGCTTCATGAGAAAGATACAGCAGGTTGTTTTGATATAAAGAAAGAGGGAAAAGTATGTTGTATCGGTAACAAAGGATTGTGATTTTAAGCAGGGGAGACAAGGACATTTGTGAGGTGATAGGAGATTGAAAGTTTTGGAGACAGAGGTAGAGAATTTGATCAAAGGGTCTAACTTTTGTAGAGGTGGCAACTTCAGCACTGTTTTAATTGTTTTAATTGTGGAGAGCAGGGGTTCACCCCAAGGTGCTCGTGGTGAACCCGGTCAAGCTGGCCCCACTGGTACTCCTGGTATTGCTGGTGCCCCTGGCTTCCCTGGTGCCTGTGGTGCCTACCCACCCTGGCAGGTTCCTCAATACCAACCACAGCTTCCAACCTATACCCACACCCAATAACCTCAGCCCAATACACAGATGGTTCATGTTCTTAATGTTTTATATATAGATAAAACAGTATTAATGCTGGCTCTTAGGGAAAGTACAAGCTGAAGTTGAGATGTAGACATTGTTTGCATAGGCTGCGCAATGTGAAATAACTAAAATAAAATAGGATAATAATAAGTATGCTTAGTCAATTTGTAACGTGGTATCAGAGAGGCATCTGCAATAAAATAAGTGAGTTTACAAGACCTGACAAGTGAGTGCCCCTTCCTTATCAGAGGCCACTTGCAATTTTAGCAAAGCAAGACAACTCTGTATTAAACAAAGCACATTGCAACAACAGTAATTCATTTTGTTTCTCCTATTTCATTCCTAGTTGTTCTGAAAAAAAAAATATTGTTTAAGTGGGATAACTGTATGGAGGTTCCACCATGTATTAAGCATGATCACACACATACAGAACTGGTGGCTTTTTGGACATCGGGATCTATAAAAGGTTTTGGTTTAAAAAAATGTTACCTGGGTCCACAACATTTTTGACAGAATTCAGCATTCCAATTCTATTAAAGTAATTAATTGGGATTATCAAATTAAGGTTTAAGTTTAAGAACAGTATTTTATTAGGAATTATTCCAATATGTATATGTTAGTGTTTTAGTACTCAACAAGCATTTATATAGAATGAGTGCTTCTCTCATCTCTAAAGGGAAATTATGTATTACAATTGTATAAAGGACAATGCAATGAAATATAAGCAACACTGAGAGAAGTACATGTTACACAAGTTAAGGATTTAACATTAGTCTCTAATTTGAGTTTAGCCTAGATAATTAATTTATTGATGTCGTACTGATCCTTGTGTTTGTATGATTATAGAGACCATACTGGAGTATTTGTGCCGCCTGATATTTGGGACTACACACCAATCTCTCTGGCTGACCTACCTGCCTGCCTACCTACCTTTTTTTTTGCAATTAAATCTGTTTGGTCAAAATCCATGCTGGCCGAAGAAACTAAAATGCTTACTTATGAGGACATAAACTGACTTGGAAAGTCCTGAAGGTGCAGTGCTGTCTAATGCCGCTATGTCTGTATTAACCCTTTCAACTATTGGGGTGTTGCACAGAGCATTGTGGTGAACATCCAGCAAACAGAAGAATTAAGAACTATGTGGAAGCTGACATTGTCTTGTTGTCAGCCATATTGCTACCCTTAGCTATGTTATGGTGTCTAAGATTATGGAACAAAGTTTATGGTGTCTAACATTCTTTATTCTCCTTGAAAGACTTATTCTATTTTTTAGGACTATGCTGGACTATGCTGGACTATTGAACTATTTTGTTATTTTTATTTTTGTAGAGTTAGCCGGAGAGAGAGGAAGTGTTAACTTACTCAGGCATGGATGTACTATGTGTGTCATTGATGTATGTTGAGTGTACCAAGGATGGATTCCCATTTATTAAGTGTGGATATGACTGGACCATCGAAATAGGGATGTAATTAGGAGACATAGGATGCAAGGTCATGATTGGGATTATTGTTAGAATTACAAACTGATTATAAGTTATCTCATGATTTAATATGTAAATGGGCCTTTTGAAACTAATCAAGAAATGTTTCCCAATCCCGATACCCAGCTATTTACTTACAAATGCAGGGTTTTATAAGTCACTAATGCTGTCAACGTGAGGGGATGGCCCTCACTCAGAGTTTCCCCAGATGTGCTTTTTTCCTCAAATATGAGTTTTTGCCACTGGGTTTTTTTGACCTGGCCCCCGATCACCAGGTGAATGGTAATCCAAGACCCTGGTCCAAAGAGGGGATGGATCTTATTCCCGTTTTGACTATACGAGCTTACATTTTGAATTGTAATAATAATAATATTCCCGTTGTTGGGAATAACACTTTGCCTTCACAAATACACTTTGCCTATATTGACCCAAGACTCAAGATACAGATAACATGATGTACACTTAAAAGATGTGTTCAACAGACAATTGAAAAAGCTGAAATCAACAGCTCGAACTCCTCTTAAAGGGAAAGCCTATGGCACAGAGCAAATGGGGGAAATCGAGGTGAAGAAATAATGAAAGTCCCGCAGACGTGATTAGCACGTCTGAATATACCTCCTCTTGTTTCTCTGCCGCAGGCCTCTCATGGATATTTACCGTAAGATAGATCATGATATGATCTAAGAGGGGAATTGTAGGTGCAAATATCCATTTTGATATCTATCCTAGCTGTTCATATAAGGGTTAATTTGAACCAAGATTAAGTTTGGCATTTTATCTCATATTCTCGGAAATAGGATTTATATAAAATCCTAGTTACGGGAAAAGTACTGATTTCGAAATGTTCTTGTTAATTGTCCAAGATATCGGTATTTTGTAAATATCTGGTTTTAATCAAATATGTATTGCGTTATATTGCGAAAGATTATAACTAGAAACAGCTGTTTATAACTTGTGAAAAACAAATTATGTCACTAATGCTCATGGCCCCCACCGACATGAGAGTGGGGTATAAATGCATATGACTGTATAATAAACTTTGAATTGGTTATAGAACACATCTCTTGTCTTCTTGACTGATTCCCGGGATCCTGTCTATCACAGAGGGTGTGGCTCTAGCAAAATATCCATCTAACTAAGAGAGTTTCGTGTATAGCTGAATTAACCCCAACACACTGGTGTGCCAATTTTATGCACCTAAAGTTGCCATGATGTGCCAAGTTTATACATGTAAAACTGATTGCCATAATGTACCAATTTAATGCATCTAAAGCTGCCATAATGTTCCAATTGTATGCCTGTAAAGCTGATTGCCATGGTGTGCCAATTGTAAGCCTCTAAAGCTGATTGCCATGGTATGCCCAACTGTATGCCTCTAAAACTGATTGCCATAATGTACCAATTTTATGCATCTAAAGCTGATTGCCACGGTATGCCTATTTTATGCATCTAAAGCTGCCATAATGTTTCAATTGTATGCCTGTAAAGCTGATTGCCATGGTATGCCAACTGTATGCCTCTAAAGCGGATTGCTATAGTGTGCCAATTGTATGCCTCTTAAGCTGTTTGCTATGGTGTGCCAGATTTATGCCTCTAAAAGCAATTGCCATGGTGTACATCTAAAGCGGATTGCTATGGTGTGCCAATTGTATGCCTCTAAAGCGGATTGTCATGGTGTTCACTTTTTAAAATATGCATTAAAAAAAGCAAATGGGTCTCGAAAAATTACCATTTTGAAAAGTGGGTCTCGGGCCATAAAAGTTTGGGAAGCCCTGCTCTAAAGGATCCTGATGTTTCGGAAACATTTTGATTGTTGGACTTTAGAGCATAGCAACGTGTCCGCTTACTACACATAATTACAATACACATACTTGACAACCACCATACTTCAGTTCATTTGTTGTCAATTCCAATACTCCAGTAGTCACGCATGTTGCTGTATGGCAGATTTTCATAACGAAGGAGCATTGTTGTAGTGGCTGTTTCTCAGATGGTTACCCATTAATCTAGCAATTGTGGATAACTGACAAAGAATTGCACATTTTATGAAAAGACACCCAAGCTAAAAAAAAGCATCTTTAAATAAACCCCAAAGATAGAAAACTGGACTATATAGTACAAATTTTCATTTGCAATAAGCATACGAAAGGATAAAAATGTAAAACGAAATGACAACACGAATCACCTAAATCAGGTATAATAGCGTTCGAATGTTTCATTGCCAAAGAAAACCGAAAACCGTCAATCAATTTTTGCTATTACCGGTTTATAAATTAAAGGATAAATAATGTGTTCGACACCAGCCAAATTCAAGGCTGAATTTTTAGAGCTAGACTAGTACTGAGAATGTTTAAACTTACGGCTAACAATTCTGCTTCCAGACATAATATAAATCATATTTTTTAAAATCCAATTTAACACTTCAGTTTACTTTTTTTTTATGAAGCATTATGATGTTTAAAGTAAATAAATTGGCTAAAGCACAATGAAAATCTAGTGGGAACTGGAAGGGCTTGTGAATTGTTTACAGAAAAGAAAAGCCTGGGAAATGTTCTAAGGGAGACACAATTAGTGCAGCAGCAACTGATCACATCGTCAAAGCGCGCTCGTTTAACCAGTGACTGGATTAGAATGAGTTACACATTTTCTAAAAATATGGTAACATTGATAAATTGTAAATGTTTGATAGAAAAATGGAACTGGTTTATATAGTACAGATTTTCATTTGCAATAAGCATACAAAAGGATACAAATATAAAACAAAATGAAAATAGGAATCACCTGAATCAGGTACAATAGTGTCCGAATATCTTGTCTGTGCTGATCGCCATCAGGACAAAATTCACAGAACAATCTTTGAAAATAGTTTTCTAGTTCACCATCTGTCGCATAGATGTTTAATGTCAAGTTGGTTCTAACCTCAGTATTTACTGAAAAGGCCCAAAATGTAAAAAATGGAAAACGATAAAAAGATATAGTTTAACCCCTTAAGGACACATGACGTGTGTGACACGTCATTATTCCATTTTATTCCAG
This sequence comes from Pelobates fuscus, assembly GCF_036172605.1. Classification (NCBI taxonomy): domain Eukaryota; kingdom Metazoa; phylum Chordata; class Amphibia; order Anura; family Pelobatidae; genus Pelobates; species Pelobates fuscus. Next base: position 123,905,661 of record NC_086320.1, read on the forward strand.
ACGTTTGGTCCTTAAGGGGTTAAAGGACTATCAAGAAGGTTGTGGAAGGGCCCAGATGAATTTGAGTTTAGTGCACACACAGTGAGAGATTTATCACCATGGAAGCCAACAGAATGCTCCAGCTGATTGCTCACTTTTTATCAAACTTTGCACCAATCTATTGCTTATCCACGCTGCTCTACCAGTGTATAAAAGGCCACTGGTATAAATAATTCAGAACAGTTTAAATTTTAAGATCCTGTGCATTAAAATATATTTAATAATATTAGCAGTCCAACATAGCCATAGCAAACAATGGCATAAATAGAAGCATTTTAGTTCAAAATATTCTGCTTTTAACAGTTTGTGATTATTAAAGGTCAGAATTCTTTGACAAACTCGTAATTGAGAACTGACATGTGCGTTTTATTCTTTAAAGATGTCTTGACTAGTTAAATGAATGTGCTATTGTCTTTAGCCATCTAGTTGGTTTGTCTATTTCTAACTTAATTTATCTGTGTTTTATCTTTTGCCAAGACTAACCATTGATAGGTTACACTGAGTTCACCCTGGCTAAATTCAAAGTTAATTAGGCACACAGAAGAAAATAATGCTTTATTGAAAGATGAATTAGAGTATAAATAACAAGAGATTGAAGGTTTTCTAAATCATTTCTACCAGTCATAGTGTTTTTGATATCGTGCTGATTCCCTGTTCTTTACGATCAAGGCATCTTGTTTTTTTTACAAAAGCAAAAGGAAGTGTGCTTTGAAATATTAAAGCACTTGTTGGTCTGCTGGACTCTTTCCATCACATCTCATAAAGCTTAGCACAAATGTCATGGTCTCTGTGTTAGCAAATAAAACGAATATCTCTGAAATCAAAACCCAGGACTCGGTGGCTCTGGTACAGCAATAAATTTCATGTCTCTTCAACAGAACTTAAATCTGCCTATGAACCTTGTAAGAAAGAATCAAAGCACATTTCACACATTTTTAATTAAAACGGCATGGAAAACACAGGAACCAAAGAACATATAAAAATGCAATGCTCAATAACTGGCCCTAAATTTTCATTACTTTGTTGGACGTGCTGTGGATATTTTTGACTAATCTGTACAGTCTCCATTATAGATATGGAATATAGACCATGATTTTGTCTTTTTGGATACGCTTTAAAAATTATTTAAGATGTTTGGATATAATACTTTTATTATTATATGATATATTTTGGAAATTTCATATTTTTAAATAAAGTTATTTTTTTGTTGTTGCAAAAATACTAAATCAAATGAAAAGCTTATACAAAAATATTAAATGGAGGCCATTGTGGAAAGTAGCTAGCAGCATGAAACACAGTCATATTTTAAAAATAATCCCAATATCTTCACAGTCGCCTAAGCAGCAGTCAGCGGCTATTATTAGCTGAGAGTGTCTGTGGACCTTTTTCAGCCTATCATAGTGCTTTTACAGATTTGAAACAGGATGGGTACAAGATAGTGCATAGTCTCTGCCTTAGCTATACATGCAATGGGGGTTAGGCTATAGATAGCCAGGGACCAACCCTCATTCAATATTAAACACGGAATGAAGCGACAGTGCCATGGGAATGCAGGCACTATAACCAATTCAATGAGAATAACTGGTTATACTGCCTTCAGTGTCCCTTTAATAATGCTACATTCAACTTATAGTGACACTCAAAATAATACATAAAACACAACAGAACAAGGAAACAGGTATACAGCAAGAAGACACAACTCTACTAAATGTTGGAGAAGGAAGGGGAATGCAAACACTAAAATCCTGCTTGTAAGGTCCATTATGTGCAAAAATATGTCAATAAACAAATGCCCTAGGTAAAATATTCTGACATTTGCTAACAGCATTCTCCCAACAATGCCAATGGCGAATGTCTTAAATCATGGTTGTGAAAGGGAATTTCTATTTCAAGTTATATAATATAAGATCCATCTAATTTTTAGCAGAATTTTTTTAATGTCTGTCATCTGCTCAACACAGTTTTCAATTAATGATTGTATTCCACATTTCCAAAATATTTCAACCTGTAGCTGATCTTTTGCAATGTCAAAGTTTTTCAATGTTTTTTTTTTTTTCCAAAAAATGATTGTGCAAAGGATCTTTGCAGCTTTTTGACCCGTGGCATCCTTGCCACTTTTTTTCAAATTTCGTAGAATTACGAATTATTCAGTGACGTAGCATAGCCTACTGCCACTTCTCAGAATCTGCAATCCATCTCAAATAGATATAAATGCTTTCAATATGCATATCATATAAACAGGATGGGGCCTCATGATATCATAACATTATATCATAACTTTTAATTTGAATTTTGTGCTGAAGATTTATACTCAGATCTCCCTCGAGACCTTATGTTTGCTAAAAACGTGTTAGAAATGTGTGTATATTTTTCTGTTATGGCATCATATCTCAGAGCTTAACTAATACGTAGTACAGGGTGCTAGAACATATGTGCAGACTGCAGAATTTAATGCTCCAGGGACGGAACGTTAAAAGTTTTACACTGTTATGTCAGGGCCCCTTACACACATATTGTGGGAGGTGTGAGGGCCCCTACTATTTCAGTGGTATTTATTAATGAGATAATCACTAGATAGTATATTAATTATTTTATTTATGTTTTGTTAGGGAGAATTAGAGATGAATTAAAGCCAGGCAATTAAATAAAAAAGTAAAAGAAGGAACAGTTCCAGATGAATTCAAGTTGTAAGATAGGTTTAGTCTATAACAGTGAGCTAAATCCCAACTGTGTATTTAGTTTTAAGGGAAATGACTGGTAATCTGAAATGTATACATGTATATATGACTATAATTATACTGGCTCTGCAGTGAGATACATTGGCAACGTTCTAACAGCGATAGAGGATCTCATGTGAGAAAAATGGCTAAAGGCAACCAAGGTAAAGCTACTGGGAGTCATAAATCAGGAAAATCACAAGGAACAGTAAAACATAACAAAAAGGACACATAAACAAAGATATCATATGCAAACTCCACTGGAACACACAAAGAAATGTGTTTTACTAAAAGTCTGTTCCAGGGAAGGAGGCTAAAGAGGTAATCCTTGTTAAGACGTACAAACGTGTAAAGCACAAATTCAATGCAAAATTTGATATATTTAATGCATGCATGCAAATAAATTACAACTAGAATGTAATTTTTTGCATTCTGAAAAAAAATGTGTAAATGATCATGTAATTGTGAACAGTGAGCACAATTTATAAAGATAGTACAGCTACACCAACTATACTTTATGAATTATTGAAAAAAAAAACTTACACTTCAGTTAGAGCAGCGGTTCCCAAACTGTGTGCCGCGGCACCCTGGAGGGCAAAAGGTTTGTGCTATGATCATATGACCATGCCTCGCTCTCCCCTGCCGGCTCTGCAGGACTTAGGGGGAGATCAGAGATCTCCCTCACCGGCCCGCTAGGAGTGTAATGCTGGCAGCCGGCAGGGGTGGGAGAGAGAACCCAGGGGAGCTCTAACCTGCAGCTTCGCCATGTTCTACTCTCGCGAGTTTGGAGCTTTGCCACGGTTACCACAGCAATGCTCTGAATCTTGCAAGAGTGAACTCTAGCCTCGAGAAATGCTAGAGTTCACTCTCACCACTTCGACCACCAGGACTTCTCCACTGGACTACCAGGAATTGCAAAGGTAAGCAGAGAAGGGGGGTATGAAAATTATTATTTTTTTTATTAAAAAAAGTTTATATTTATTAATCTCCCCTCCTACTCCCACAGACCCACAATACCCCCCATACACACACACACACACACACACACACATGGCCACACTCACACACTGAACCCATCTCACACACACTGCCCCCATACACACACATACACACGCATACAACAAAAAGCTGCACAACTTTATTTAATTATTTTTAAAGCAATTTAGTGGGATTTGAATGTAAAGAAAAACACATCATGACTATGAGACCAAAATCTATCAAAGGCACATTATGTTAGTATCTGCAGTTTGACTGGTGTGTGCGTTTTGCTAATCCTTTCAGGGCAGGAGATGCTGCTGTTCCCAGGTGAGCTGTCCATCTGTAGTATGGGCATATTTTATAAAAAGTAAGTATTTTATAAAAGTAATTTGCAATAAATGAGTTTCATTTAAAGATTTAAAGGTACAAAATAGCAACAGAACATGTGATTTGTGTTTCGCATCTGTAAAGTTTTATCATTGTTTATTAGTTTATAGAAAACATCTAAAATAAAATAACAGAATTTCAAGCAGATCTGTCACTTTTTAGTATTTTATAAAGATATAATCTTTATGAAATACTGATAAAGACTGCGTTGGAATTTCATTTCATTCCATAAGATACCATAAGAGATACCATAAGACAAAGCAGAGACTACAAGACTGGTAAAGACTGAGGTTGACAAAATGAGGAGCTCCAACGTCAACTTTTGTCCTAATCCAACAGACGGCTGTAAGACTATTTGTCTATTTGTCTTTGTCCATAAACCTCAGTGTTGTACTTCAGGCATGCACAAAAGTTGTGAGTTATTACACTGCTCATCATAAGGCTTTTCCTTTCCATAACCCTGTTATGTTGATACCGTGCTCTTTTTAATAACATTTTAAAATGTACAATTTTGTTTGGATGTGCTTAACCCCTTAACCCCTTAAGGACCAAACTTCTGGAATAAAAGGGAATCATGACATGTCACACATGTCATGTGTCCTTAAGGGGTTAAGGACCAAACTTCTGGAATAAAAGGGAAACATGACATGTCCTTAAGGGGTTAATCTATCGTTTTTTAGGTGTTTTGACAAGTTTTATTGCTATTAATTTCTCCATTGATCCTTACTGTACAGCACAGAAACCACAGACAATCTGATAACTCCTTAAAAAATGCAATAAAAATATTTAACTAGAAACCATAGCATATGACATTTGTAAAATGCTGTGCTAGTCAGAGATGATCCTAATTTGTGTTACTTTTTAGATTCCAGTAAAAAACTCACAAACATGTCACTTAGCTTCAGTCTTGAATTCTGCAAATCAAATTATACATTATATTTATTTTTTGAGACCTTGGACTTATTCACTAATCAGTGAGTTTTGCTGATACAAAAGCCACATTTCGGTGAGATGAAAGCCAACTTTCAAAATCTAGTCCAAAAATAAAGCTGGAACAAAAATTGAAATTTTAGATTTTGCAAGTTAATTTTCAACTTTTTGTAAAAAAAATAATTTTAGTCAGGTGAACACGCCCAGAGTACTAATATAATATAGGTGTTTTCCCCAAATGTTTCACTACAAATGACAGTCTATAGAGCAGCCCAGGTAATCACAACTTGAACCTTATTGAGCTCTTGCCCCTTAACCAAATGGGAATTTCTTTAACCCCTTAAGGACCAAACTTCTGGAATAAAAGGGAATCATGACATGTCACACACGTCATGTGTCCTTAAGGGGTTAACCAAATTTTAACTATATTTAGCATTTTAGGTAAGTTATGAATACATTCTAAGTTGAATTATCTGGGGTACAGAGATCCTAATATTATTACTCTAAATTGGGCTGAGCCGACCCTGAATTCTTATTTGTGAAAATAATCCCGAAGGTGACAAAATGTTCCCTTTGCGAATGGACCTAAAGTGATCAGAATCTGGTAAAAGATAACTATGAGCTTTGTTTGAGAGTGACTATGAATTGAAAATCAAACAGGGTAATGGAAAAAAAAACAGTCCAGACATATATAAATGAAGCACACATGCAGCATTGTCAGCTAAGAATATTACTAAATCTGATTCTCAGCAATGACTTAGAGTCAAGTTTTGTTAGTCTAACGGAAACCAACTGCATATTTTATGAAGACTGGAATAAAGTTTAAATCATTCCAGACTCTGCTCTGACTATAAACAAGACTACTATAATTTTATATCAAATTATACTCACACACATGGCTATCAGTCGAAACCCACTATTAAACTGATTTATGCCATTATTTCCTTAACGAGGTAAGGAATACTGATAGTCAGACCAAGTGTCCAAAATTATCTGAGCACATTAGAGTTACAAAATATATTAATATATTCAGAATAATAATCATCTAAACAAGCCAGTTAAACTAATGTTAAGATTCACCCCCTCCCCCCCACAAATAAATGACTCAAAATGGACGGCATGTGTAACATATCCATATTTAGAATATTCATGTTTATCCTTTTAAATGTCATATGGTTTACTGAATGGTTTGGCACATTTTAAAGGGGTAGAATGTAGAGTCCCAAAATGTTAGCACATTTCCACTACAAACACATTAGCTTCAGAATTACGGTTTCCTAAATGGCATCATAGGTTAAATAGATTGGCAGTGCACCGGTCACCCTGCTCCAATATGAGGCAAAGCACATCCCACAGAGGCCGCATCATTTGCTGGTGGAACATCTGCTACTCTTAGTGCCCATCATGTAATATTTACTGCAAGCCGATGGCATAGCAGTATAACCGAGAAGGGTCAAATTATATAGAACATGAAATAATTTTCCATATATACACTTTATAATAATTTAACTATAAAATGTATAAGTCATATATCATGCTCTTTAAAGGGACACAATAGGCACCCAGACCACTTCAGTTAATTGAAGTAGTCTGGGTGCTGTGACTCTTTTGCACTTAGTGCTGCAATGTAAAATGTTGCAGTTACAGAGAACTGCCATGTTTACATTGCAGCTCTAAGTCTGCCCTCTGTGGCTGTCTAAGAGGCAGTCACTAGAGGGCTTCTGGAATCCAAACTGACTTTTGGTCCATTATCTGATGCTGGACGCCCTCACGCTCTGCATGAGGACCTCCAGTGTCAGATTTTCCCCATAGGAAAGCATCGAATAATGCTTTCCTACGGGGAGGTCTAATGAACGAGCAGCCGTTTGTTTTCCTCGCACTATAGGATCCCATTAGGTAACACTCAATCATTATAAGCATTACAAGCATGCTCGACATGTTAAAAACTCCTATGCATTATTATGCTGAAAACAAACACACATGCACATACATGGAGAAGACATACAGCCTACACTTGGTAAAGGTAATTAAGCCCATCAAAATAAACTCTCAAAAAGCATATTCAACAGATGTGTTAGAAGTGAAAAATATTTATTGAGGGTTGACAATGTTTGTAATTATTTTCAACTGGGCAATTTGCCCTATTTACTGAATAGTTTAAACTAGCGTTTAACAACTAGCGTAATTTACAACAATGCAGGCAAAATGGAAATAATTTCAAATTCTGTTGTCAACTTTAAGCCATTAACACGTTAACGCTGTTACATGCCGTCCCGCTTTAAGTGGGCTTTAAAGCCGTTGTGACGGCATAGAACGTCGTAACAGCTTTGAGCCCTGGAGCGCCCGGGATACTTACCTACCCAGCGCTCCGCTTCGGGAGGACTGCCTCACAGCCCAGGCAGCCCCCCCACGGCAAAAGAAGCCCCCGGGGGCCATGTGATCGCTCTCAAAGAGCGATCACATGGCCCCCTACAGCTGGCTGTGGATCTGCCAGCAGGGGGACTGTCTGAAATGTCAGACAGTCCCCCTGCTGGTGGGATCTGTAAAAAAAAAATATTAGACATGTGTAAAATTAAAATAAATATATTTATATATATATAATATATGTATATATATATTATATATATATAATATATATACATATTATATATATTTAACGTCATACATAGTGTATTTTAATACTAATATAAGTACATATATTAGTATTAAAATACACTTAGAATGATGTTACATATATATATATAATATACATATATTATATATAATAGATATATACACATATATTATATATATAAATACGTATAATTACAATAATAAATAAATAAAATAATAAAATTAATAAATAAAATATTGAAACAAAATTTAATATAAATTATATATACATATGTAATTTCATTCTAACTGTATTTTGTTATTAATATATATATATTGGTAACAAAATACACTTAGAATGACATTCTATATATATCTATCTATATATAAAATGCAAATAACCGCAAATATATATATATAGATAAATACATATAATTACATAAAAGATTACATTAGTATACACGTAGAATTTAAATACCTATAAATGCATATATATTAAAATTCTACGTGTATATTTAAGTAATCTTTTAACATAATTAGGTGATTTGATTAATTAAAATTTGATTGACATACCTGATAACACAGGGAGAAAGTGCAGAGAATTTAATTCGCAAGCACTATATTTGACCCTGTAACTCTCCAAGACACCATAAAACCTGTACATGGGGGGTACTGTTTTACTCAGGAGACTTTGCTGAACTCAAATATTAGTGTTTCATACTGGTAAATTGTATTACAATGATGATGATGTAAGTAAAAGTGACGTTTTTTGAATTTTTTACAAACGAACGCCACTTTTATGGACTATATTATTGTTGTAACATGTTTTACTGTTTTAAAACACTAATATTTGTGTTTAGTGAAGTCTCCCGAGAATAACAGTACCCCCCATGTACAGGTTTCATGGTGTTTTGGAAAGTTAGAGAGTCACATATAAGGCTTGCATTTCATTTTTTTGACTTTGAAATTTGCCAGATTGGTTATGTTGCCTTTGAGAGCGTATGGTAGCCCAGGAATGAGAATTACCCCCATGATGGCATACCATTTGCAAAAGTAGACAACCCAAGGTATTGCAAGTGGGGTATGTCCAGTCTTTCTTTGTAGCCACTTAGTCACAAACACTGGCCAAATATTTTTTGCTTTTTTAACACAAAAACAAATATGAACGCTAACTTTGGCCAGTGTTTGTGACTAAGTGGCTACTAAAAAAGTCTAAACTTTCAATACCTTTGGTTGTCTACTTTTTCAAATGGTATGCCATTATGGGGGTAATTCTCATTCCTGGGCTACCACTCCGTCTCAAAGGTAACCAAACTGGCAAATTTCTATTTGAAAATGGAACGTTCTATATTTGACCCTGTAACTTTCCAAAACACCATAAAACCTGTTAATGGGGGGTACTGTTGTACTCATGAGACATCGCTGATTACAAATATGTGCATTTTTGTGCAGTAAAACCTAACAGTATTATGACATTCACAGATAAAATGTCAGACGGAAATACAAATGTAAAAAAAAAATCTTATTTTCTCACATTTTTTTGAAATTTTATTCATAATGAATTATGTTCCATATATGAATAGTTAATGATAAATTAAAGCCCTGTTTCTCCTGAACAAAATGATATATAATAAGTGTGGGTGCATATAATATGAAAGAGGGGAACTACGGGTGAACAGACATATAGCGCAAATTCCAGTTTTTGTTTACGTTTTGTTTTGATCAGAACGTGCACTATTGACTCCTTCCTGAAGGGGTTAATAAAGACAAAACTACTAGTGCTGTTTTATAGGTGATCAGCATCGTTGATGAACAGGCAGTAGATAGACAGTTGGCACAAATGTATGCTTAATCCTTGTTCACTTCTTTTTCAAAAATAGGTTTAAAAATATAACTTAAATTCAACCTAGTGGGATATTTTATACTAAAATAGTAAGGAACACCTCTGATATTGAGAATAATTTAAACAATTTACTAGATCAGTGTTTATTATGCCCTGGGTTTGGATCTAAAATTGGGTTTAATCCTCAATGGTTGGCACAATTTTTTACTTCATTATTAACCAAAGACATCCTACTCTGTTCTTCTGCCCTTCATTTATCTATAGGAAACCAATGAAATCTAAGCTTGCTGATAAGATAGATTTTTGAAATCATTCAAACCAGGTAGCCTAGTAAAATCTTTTAAGGGAAAACACAATGTTTGTTTTGCTTTTGCATATGTGACTATTTTGTATTTCTTGATTTTGTATGTATGCTTAGGTAATGTTTTCCATGTAGGACTAACATTGTAAAGTATTTTGTTGCCCTCTCGAATTATTGGCTAATCAGATGACACTTGCAATGAGTGTCAATAGCTTTGTGAATATGATAGGTAACACATGGGACTATCTATAGACTAGGCTTTGTGTGAAGACACATGGAAATCTCTTGGGATTGCAGATAGGGAATGTATCCAGGGAGACTAAGTGGAAAGAGCTTTTATAACCTCGGGAAATAAAAAATGAAAGTCTTTTGGAAGATCTGGAAAGAATTTCATTTCAAAGCTCATCATTGAAGCTATGGCATTTGTTTCCAATTGTGCAGGAATGAGAATATAGCTTGAAAATTTCATTTGAGGTTTTTGGCAGAGGAGAACATAACTCATCTCAGCTGCTTGTTGTGAGATCATATGACAGAAAATGTGCACTCAGGACCTTGAGTATCCTTTGGTGACCAGAGATTACGTGTATCTTCATGACTCTTTCCTGTGTAGACTGGGTCTGTGTGTTGTATTGAAATAGGTTACAAAATAACTTTACTAATGCCAGATGTTGGCTCAAAGCCTACATATGATACAGTACTTTTGGCCATTTTCTTCTCTCATTTAAGAGGTTACAATTATATCTGACTTTAAAACAAATTATATTGATATCTCTTTCCCAAGCTCTATTTTGTAGGTTTTCTACTGCAATTTAACCAGATTATTACCATGTTAAACATATTATGATGGGTATCCTAACCACATTAAATGTAACCATAATTCTTGAAAATTAGAACAAGTTAAACATTTTCTAACAACTGAATGTAACATGCCAGGCAATAAATAATTTTCTTGTAATGTCTTACTGATTTCCAATATCAAACTTTATTTATATGAAATAAGTTATCCCATTAAAATGTCAAATGGCCAGGAACGATAACAAACCTCTACACACTAATATTAATACACAAGTAGACTGTGCTTAGAAGATGGTGTTTCAGAATCTTAATATTTTACTACTGGTGAGCCCAAAGCATGGAGGTGAGTAAGGCAGAATGTATAGCACAAAGCAATGGAAGGATGGAACAATAGGTGTCATAGAATGCAAATATATATATATATATATATATATATATATATATATATATATAGAGAGAGAGAGAGAGAGAGAGAGAGAGAGAGAGTGTCAGGGTACCTGAAGCCTCTACCTCTGAGAGAGGTAGAGACTTAGAAGTTTATCCGTCCGGACGGCATGTCTCCTCGGTTCCTCGCGGTTCACCCGGTCTTGCTAACGCCGGCCGCGAGGGAGTCACTTCCTTTTATAGCAGGAGGACCGGAGGTCGACGTCATGACGCCAACCCGGAACGTCCTGTCACTCAAATCTCTGGAGACGAATCAGGACTCGCCGGAGGCGTGTCTTCTCTCCCTAACCAGGATACTTAACAGTGGCTCTCTCATTTACTCATTGCCCTGTCGTGGTTCTAGTCTGCCTAGTCACACAGTGCTCTGTTATTCTCTTGCCTTTTGGTTCTGACCCGGCTTTGGTATTTACTCTCCTGTCTTTCTGTTATCCTTGACCCGGCTTGTCTCTCGCTTACCTGTCTTCTCGTTCCCTCGACCTCGGCTTGTCTCTGACCATTCTATCGTAGTTTTACGTTAAGTCCGGCCATTCTAAGGACCGGTATACGTATCTGCTACTCTTTGTACTCTGCGTGTTGGATCCCTGACCCGATCCTGACATTACGACAGGGCCATGGATCCTGCAGGTACAAATTGTCAGCTTGGTTCTCCTGATCCTAGGTTTGACGCCATGGATCATAGGATGGATCAGATGGCTCTAGCACTACAGGCGCTGCTATCACGTCCTATTAATCCACCCGAGGAGATGCGTAATACGTCTGCTTCCTCTGTGGGTTCAGGGCTAGAGGTAGCTACTGTAGGTGCTTCTTCCCGAGTTACCCCACCTGTACGTTATGCTGGTTCTCCTGAGAGGTGTCGTGGGTTTTTGAACCAGATCAGTATCCATTTCGAGCTACAGCCCCGTTCCTACCCTACTGATAGGGCAAAAGTGGGATTTATTATTACCTTACTCATTGAGAAAGCTCTAAGATGGGCTAATCCGTTGTGGGAAAATGATAATCCATTAGTCTATAACTATAATGCCTTTGTAGCTGCTTTTAAAAGAACTTTTGATCCCCCTGGCAGGAGGGTCAATGCAGCCAGATTACTGTTGCGCCTTAGACAAGACAACCAAACACTTGTGGATTACGCACTAGAGTTCAGGTCTTTGGCGGCAGAAGTAAAATGGAATGAACAGGCCTATATAGACATATTTTTAAATGGATTATCCGATGTAATACTTGATGAGGTAGCGACAAGAGAGCTTCCCGAGAACCTGGAAGACTTAATTTCCTTTATCTCTCGTATTGACGAACGTCTAAGGGAGAGGCAGAATACTCGAGATAGAACTGGTGGGTCTTCCTTTAGACTAGCACCATCATTTCAAATTTCTGAAACCAAAACTCCACAGGTTTCAGAACCTATGCAGTTAGGCCTTACTCGTCTGTCAGAGGAGGAGAGACAGTACAGGAGAAGGGAGGGACTGTGTATGTATTGTGGAGCCAGAGGTCATGTGCGTTTGAGCTGTCCCAGTCGTCCGGGAAACGCTCGCACCTAAGTTTCTCTAGAGGACAGACCTTGGGTGTTTCGATTTTGTCCTCTACTCATAACTACAAAGAACATAGACTCCTATTACCGGTCTCTTTAACTTGGGAAAAGGGAACCTTAGAGACTATGGCATTGATAGACTCCGGCGCTGCTGAGAGTTTTATCGACCAAAAGTTTCTCACCAAACACACTATCCCATCCCAGTTAAGGAAGACACCTTTGGCTGTTGAGGCCATTGATGGTAGACCTTTAGTTGAGCCTGTGATTTTCCGGGAGACTACACCTCTTAACTTAACTACTGGTATTCTACACAAGGAGGAAATATCCCTACTACTCATTTCATCTCCTTCTGTTCCCATAGTCCTGGGATACTCCTGGCTTAAGAGACATAACCCCGTTATAGATTGGAGATCAGGGGAAATAGTTTCGTGGGGTCAGGATTGTCAAGAGAATTGTTTAAAGAAAGTGTCACCTCTCTGTAGTGTCAACGCACTTAATAACGCTACCGACCCTACCAAAGTACAGATACCGTCCTTGTATCAAGATTTAAAGGCAGTATTTGACAAAGGAAAGGCTGATACCTTACCACCACATAGGCCTTTTGATTGCAAAATTAATTTACTTTCTGGTACTATGCCCCCCAGGGGTCATGTATATCCTTTGTCTACGAATGAGAACTTAGTTCTAGAGGAGTATATTCGTGAAAACCTAGACAAGGGGTTCATTAGAAGATCCTCCTCCCCTGCTGGGGCTGGATTTTTTTTTGTTAAAAAGAAGGATGGTACTTTAAGACCCTGCATTGACTACCGAGGTCTTAACAAGATAACCATTAGAAATGTATATCCGATTCCCTTGATCACCGAGCTTTTTGATCGATTAAAAAGTTCTAAGATTTTCACTAAGTTAGACCTTAGAGGTGCTTATAATTTGGTGAGAATTCACGACGGAGACGAGTGGAAAACTGCATTCAATACTCGATATGGGCACTATGAGTATACTGTAATGCCTTTTGGTCTCTGCAATGCCCCGGCGGTATTTCAGGATCTTATTAATGAGGTTCTTAGGGAGTTTCAAGATGACTGTGTGATTGTATACCTTGATGATATACTTATACATTCCAGGGATATTGAAACTCACCACGGACAAGTCAGAAGGGTTTTACACAAACTTCTTCAGCATGGCTTATACTGCAAATTAGAGAAATGCAGCTTTGACCAATCCCAAACTACCTTTCTTGGTTACGTGATTTCTGGAGAGGGGTTTGAAATGGATCCGGAGAAGCTCCAATCCATATTAGATTGGCCTTTACCTAAGGGTCTCAAGGCTATCCAGAGATTTATTGGTTTCTCCAATTACTACAGACGTTTCATTAAGGGATACTCCTCTATCATTGCTCCCATCACCAACATGGCCAAACAAGGGGCTGATACTAAGAATTGGTCTACTGAAGCACTTCTGGCTTTTAAGACACTCAAGGAGCTGTTTGCTTCCGCACCAATTTTGGTTCACCCTGATACTACACTACCTTTCCTACTCGAAGTTGACGCTTCTGAGACAGGTATAGGTGCCGTTCTGCCCCCAAAGGTTGGGTGTAGATAAACTATTACATCCTTGTGGATACTTTTCCAAAAAATTGTCAGGTACTGAAAGCAGATATGACATTGGTGACAGGGAACTCCTAGCGGTTATAATGGCCTTAAAGGAGTGGAGACATTTATTGGAGGGTACTTTGCATCCTGTTACTATTTTGACAGATCATAAAAACTTATCCTATATTGGAGAGGCTAAACGACTATCATCTAGACAGGCTCGTTGGTCCATATTCCTCACTCACTTCAACTACGTACTCACATATAGGCCAGGTTCTAAGAATTCTAAAGCCGATGCCTTGTCTCGCCAATATGAACCTGCTGCCATATCTGAGCCGGTTTTGTCCTCTATAGTACCCAAGTGTAACATTATCGCTAACACTACTCTCAAAGTCCACTCTCCGCTACTTGAGCAGATAAGGAGCTTGCAGCATCTGGCACCTAGACTGACTCCTGCTTCCAGACATTTCGTTCCTCCTGAACTCCAACTGGAGCTCTTACAGTGTCTTCACGAGAGTAAGGTGGCTGGTCATCCGGGTGTTCGCAAGACGTATTCTTTGATCTCCAAAGATTTCTGGTGGCCTTCGTTACGGAAGGATATTAAGGATTTTATCGGAGTTTGTGAGGTCTGTACTAAAACTAAACTACCGCATTCGCTTCCTTGTGGCCTTCTACAACCTCTGGAAATTCCTGATAAACCTTGGTCCTGTGTGGCAATGGACTTTATTGTGGATTTGCCTGTTTCTAAAAGGCACACTGTTATCCTCACCGTAGTCGATAGGTTTACCAAGATGGCACATTTCGTACCTTTGCCTAAACTTCCGACTTCTCCTGAATTGGCGGAGATATTTGCTAAAGAGATTTTTCGCTTGCATGGGATTCCTTCGGAGATCACTTCTGATAGAGGCTCCCAATTTGTTTCACGTTTTTGGAGATCATTCTGTTCTCAATTAGGCATCAAATTGAATTTTTCTTCCGCCTATCATCCTCAGTCTAACGGAGCTGCCGAACGAACCAACCAGAAGATTGAGCAGTACTTACGTTGTTTTGTTTCCGAACACCAGGACGATTGGGTCGGTTTGATTCCTTGGGCGGAGTTTGCGCACAACAATCTCGTTTGTGACTCTACGCATTCAAGCCCCTTCTTCATGAACTATGGCTTTCATCCATCTATTCTTCCCTCGGTTTCTCCTTCCCAAGGAGTGCCGTCGGTTGATGTCCATGTGGCCAATTTGAGGAAGTTGTGGGATCAGACTCGACAGATTCTTCTACACAATTCTATGCTGGTTAAGAAACATGCTGACAAACGTAGAAGGGCGGCTCCGAATTTCGTTCCAGGCGATAGAGTTTGGTTGAGTACTAGGAATATTCGCCTTAAAGTTCCTTCCATGAAATTCGCTCCTCGTTATATTGGTCCCTACAGGATCTTGACTCGAATTAACCCAGTGGCGTATCGTCTAGCTCTCCCAGCTACTTTACGCATCCCGAACTCCTTTCACGTGTCCTTGCTGAAACCTCTAATCTGTAACAGATTCTCCTCCACAATCGCCCCTCCGCGCCCTGTTCAGGTGGAGGGTCAGGAAGAGTATGAGGTTAACTCCATTATTGATTCTCGTGTCTCCCGGGGGAGAGTACAATATTTGGTTGACTGGAAGGGTTATGGTCCTGAGGAGAGGAGTTGGGTACCACAAGAGGATGTTCATGCTCCTCGCCTTCGCAGGGCATTTCACTCCCGCTTTCCATCTCGCCCCGGCTCCTTCCGCCCGGTGGGCGTATCTGAGAGGGGGGGTACTGTCAGGGTACCTGAAGCCTCTACCTCTGAGAGAGGTAGAGACTTAGAAGTTTATCCGTCCGGACGGCATGTCTCCTCGGTTCCTCGCGGTTCACCCGGTCTTGCTAACGCCGGCCGCGAGGGAGTCACTTCCTTTTATAACAGGAGGACCGGAGGTCGACGTCATGACGCCAACCCGGAACGTCCTGTCACTCAAATCTCTGGAGACGAATCAGGACTCGCCAGAGGCGTGTCTTCTCTCCCTAACCAGGATACTTAACAGTGGCTCTCTCATTTACTCATTGCCCTGTCGTGGTTCTAGTCTGCCTAGTCACACAGTGCTCTGTTATTCTCTTGCCTTTTGGTTCTGACCCGGCTTTGGTATTTACTCTCCTGTCTTTCTGTTATCCTTGACCCGGCTTGTCTCTCGCTTACCTGTCTTCTCGTTCCCTCGACCTCGGCTTGTCTCTGACCATTCTATCGTAGTTTTACGTTAAGTCCGGCCATTCTAAGGACCGGTATACGTATCTGCTACTCTTTGTACTCTGCGTGTTGGATCCCTGACCCGATCCTGACAGAGAGAGAGAGAGAGAGAAAGAGAGAGAGAGAGAGAGAAAGTGAAAGGAGACCGCACCCCAAACAATATAAATAAATTGTATACGTACACAATTCTTTTGAACTTGTACACACAATTGACCTCAAAAAGAAAAGAAACAAAGAAATACAATAGTGCAATATGGTAGGTCTAGTGGGTGAATACTAGAATAATCTTATATAGTATGACTCACATTTGCTAGAGCTAACTCAGAGCTCAGCTGTAATGCAAATGGATGGAACAACTGTCTAAGGATACATGTAGGTACAGCAGTCTCTGGTATCTCAGATAAAGTGCAGTATGCAGGTCATATGTAAAAACACAAAAGGATATTCCAAGTAAGTACTTTTAGGTGCTCAAAAGAGAATAAAGTAGTGTACTCACCAGGGGCGGACTGAGAACCCTCAGGGCCCCCGGGCAAAATAAATCAAGGGCCCCCTTACAGGCCCCACCCATACTCCGCAGCAAGCGCCACCCATGTCCCGCCTCCATGTCCCGCCTCCAGCCACACCCTACACAATCTTTAGACACACGGAACAAAAGTGCAATAATCCCTTCAAGGCCCCAGTAGAGACTACAATTGAGGGCTAATGGGCCATGGAGGGGGGTCTTTCTAGCAGAGGCTATCTCAGTGTCCTTTAGAGAGTGTGTTAGAAAGAATCCCCTCCAGGCCCTATTAGAGACTACAATGGAGTCTAATAGGCTTGGAAGGGGGTCTTTCTAACAGAGGCCATCTCAGTGTCCCTGCTGGAAACAGTCGCCTCCAGGCCCCAGTAGAGACTACAATTGAGGGCTAATGGGCCATGGAGGGGGGGAGAATTCTAGCAGAGGCTATCTCAGTGTCCTTTAGAGAGTGTGTTAGAAAGAATTTCCTCCAGGTCCCATTAGAGACTACAATGGAGTCTAATGGGGCCTGGAGGGGGGTCTCTCCAACACTCTGGTTCCTATTCACAATATAGCAACACAACATAGCTGATACCTAGGCCAAGTTGGCTCCTCTTACCTTAATTACTGTTGCTGGCTGGCAGTCTGTGGGCTTGCTGGAAGGCTGTGGGCTTACTGGCTGCGGCTGGCAGGCTGTGGGCTTGCTGGCAGGCTGTGGGCTTGCTGGCTACTGCCGGCAGGCTGTGGGCTTGCTGGCTGCGGCTGGCAGGCTGTGGGCTTGCTGGAAGGCTGTGGGCTTACTGGCTGCAGCTGGCAGGCTGTGGGCTTGCTGGCAGGCTGTGGGCTTACTGGCTACTGCCAGCAGGCTGTGGGCTTGCTGGCTGCGGCTGGCAGGCTGTGGGCTTGCTGGCTGCGGCTGGCAGGCTGTGGCTTGCTGGCTGGCAGGCTGTGGCTTGCTGGCTGCGGTTGGCAGGCTGTGGGGTTGCTGGCTTTAAGCCTAACTGGTGGCCTGTAGGCTGGCTGGCTGTCTACTGGCCAGCCTGTGGGCTGGCTGGCCTGTGGGTTGGCTGGCTTGCTGGCTACTGGGGCACTCGTAGATTATTTAAAGAAATAATCCATGCACAATAACCACTACTACTCTGTGTAGTCGTTATGGTGCCAGGAGGGCCGGGCCCCCCTCTCAGAGTAAGTAGTCAAACCGTTTAAGAACAGTTTGACAACTTACCTGGGGTCTGCTGGGATATGAGGCTGTAGTAGGGTATAGAAGCAGTGGTGCAATGTGTAAGGGGTGCAGTCTGTGTGAAAGGTTCAGTGTGTGTGAGGGGGTGTAGTGTGTGAATGTGTAGGGTGTGTGGGGCAATGTGTGTACGAGGGGGCTGTGTATGTGTGTGGCAATGTTAGTATGGGGGGCTGTGTGTGTATGGGTGGGCAGTGTATGTGTGTGTGTGTGAGGCAATGTGTGTAAATGTGTATGGTGTGTGTGGGGGCAGTGTGTGTGTATGGGGGCAGTGTGTGTGTATGGGGGGCAGTGTGTGAATGTGTATGGTGTGGGGGCAGTGTGTTTATGGGGCTAAAGTTCACTCTCACCACTGCGACCACCAGGAATACCTGGTGGTCACAGTGTTGAGAGTGAACTCTAGCCCGTAGCTCCAGGGCTAGAGTTTACTCTTGCAAGAGCCGTAACGTTGCCGTGGTAACCGCGGCAACGATCTGTGCTCGCGCAAGAAGGACCCAGAGGAGCTGCAGGCTGAGCTCCCGGGTCCTCTCTTCCTCCCTCCCCTGCCGGCTGCCCGCACGGTGCCTGCGGACAGGGGAGGGGGCAATTGCCCTCCTCTTACTCCCCCCTCCCCCTCTTCTTACCCCCTTCTTACTCCCACTCTCTTCTTACCCCCATTCTTACTCTCCCCTCTTCTTACTCCCCCCTCCCCCTCTCCTTACTCCCCCTTCTTACTCTCCCCATCTTCTTACTCCCCCTCCCCCTCTTCTTACTCCCACCTCTTCTTACTCCTCCCTCTTCTTACCCCCTCCCCCCTCTTCTTACCCCCTCCCCTCTCTTCTTACTCCCCCTTCCTCTTTTTACTCCCCCCTCCCCTCTTCTTACCCCCTTTACTCCCCCCTCTCTTCTTAATCTCCCCTCTTCTTACTCTCCCCTCCCCCTCTTCTTACTCCCCCCTTCCTCTTTTACTCCCCCTCCCCTCTTCTTACTCCCCCCTCCCTTCTTACCCCCTCTCTCTCTTCTTACCCCCCCTCCCTCTTCTTACCCCCCTCCCTCTCTCTTTTTACCCCCCCTACTCCCCTCTCTCTTTTTACCTCCCTCTCTCTTTTAACCCCCTCTCTCTTTTAACCTCCCCTCTCTCTTTTAACCTCCCCTCCCTCTCTCTTTTAACCCCTCCCTCTCTCTTTTAACCCCCCTCCCTCTTTTAACCCCCCCTCCCTCTCTCTTTTAACCCCCCCTCCCTCTCTCTTTTAAACCCCCCTCCCTCTTTTAAACCCCCCTCCCTCTCTCTTTTAACCCATCTCTTTTAACAACCCCCCCTCTCTTTTAACCCCCCCTCCCTCTCTCTTTTTACCCCCCTCCCTCTCTCTTTTAACCCCCCTCCCTCTCTCTTTTAACCCCCCCTCCCTCTCTCTTTTAACCCCCCCTCTCTCTTTTAACCCCCCCTCTCTCTTTTAACTCCCCCCCTCTCTCTTTTAACTCCCCCCCTCTCTCTTTTAACTCCCCCCCCTCCCCTCCCCTCCCTCCCCTCCCCTCCCTCCCTCTCTCTTTTTACCCCCTCCCCGTAGCGTGGCCGAGAGGCTCTGCGTCCGCGGTGCCGACCGGATTGATAGGAAGGTGCACACACACTGAGTGTGCACCTTCCTGTCAGTCCGGCCGGGTACAGGAAACAGAAACTCCTGTTCCGCGCGGAACAGAAGTTTCTGTTTCCTGTACCCGGCCGGACTGACAGGAAGGTGCACACTCAGTGTGTGTGCACTTTCCTATCACTCCGGCCGGCACCGCGGACGCAGAGCAGCTCGGCCACGCTACGGGGAGGGGAGGTGAGAAGCTGCAGCCGCCTGAGCGCTCTTAAGAGAGCGCTCAGGCGGCTGCAGCATTTAAAGGGGCGGCCGGGCCCCCTGATGGCGGGCCCCCCTCCCGGCCGGGCCCTCGGACCATGTCCGAAGTGCCCGACCGGTCAGTCCGCCCCTGGTACTCACATTTACTAGAGCAGAACTTGCTCTAGTGTATACAGCATAGGTGGTATAATCCCCACCTGGGAATATGATGGTACCAGGAAGTAAATAAAATGTAGATTAAAAAAAATGAATATGTAAATATAAAAATTTACCATTTATTAAACAAAAACAATAAAAGCAGCATCTAATATCTCCAGAGGGTCTGTCAGGATCGTATCCTGACAACTATGTTTTATCTTCATTTATTTATGTTTCTGTAAAAGAAGTTACAGCTCTTCTCCACTAGTCACCTCAGTCCTCACCTGACTAGGACTAATTACAGATCCTACAAAAGGCCACGCCCGAGAATACCAGTGGTCTTTACATTGAAGTTGGTGATTTACCTGAATCACTTTAATATCCTGGCTCCTGTGAACCTGCTCCTGATTTACCTTTAAACATGCTCCTAACACTAACCTGCTCCACCCTTACCTATACTTCAAACCAGCCTGCCTCTGTAACCAGCCTGCTTCTGTTACCAACCTTCCTCTGTTACCAGCCTTCCACTGTTAACAACCTGCCTTTGTTACAACCCTACCTGGAAATTACAGACATTCTTTATTATTTGCAAGTAACCTGTTCTGTAGCAAGTATCCTGTTTTGTGTCATATTACCTACATTCTGTTTTACCTCAAGTTTCATAATATGTCTAAACTCACTAATAAAGTACCTGAAGTCAACCCTGGCATAAGTCTCCTATCTGACCTTCACAAGAACATGACAGGGTCCCACTTTATGCGTTTCACCTGTAAAAGGCTTCTTCAGAAGTGTGGAATAAGTCCTCATAGTGTCCATTTACATACGCAGTCTGTTAAATACCAATTACTTCCTGGTGCGTTTAATTTCCTGTATCCACTCTGAAACTCACACGTCACACCGGAAGTGACGCAGTGTTTATTCGAGTGGCAATCTATGCGTTCCACATACAGAGCCAAAATGGCACCGCTGCGTTCCGATCAGCTAATGCCGTTATCGGATAGTCAATGGTGGATAAATAAATATATTGTACGCAAAAGTCTCTATCATACATATTATAATAATTAAAGGACCACTCTAGTGCCAGGAAAGCATACTCGTTTTCCTGGCACTAGAGTGCCCTGAGGGTGCCCCCACCCTCAGGGACCCCATCCCGCCCGGCTCTGGAAAGGGGAAAAGGGTTAAAACTTACCTTTTTCCAGCGCTGGGCGGGGAGCTCTCCTCCTCCTCTCCGCCTCCGTTCCTCCCCGTCGGCTGAATGCGCACGCGCGGCAAGAGCTGCGCGCGCATTCAGCCGGTCGCATAGGAAAGCATTCATAATGCTTTCCTATGGACGCTTGCGTGCTCTCACTGTGATTTTCACAGTGAGAATCACGCAAGCGCCTCTAGCGGCTGTCAATGAGACAGCCACTAGAGGAAAAAGGGGAAGGCTTAACTAATAGATAAACATAGCAGTTTCTCTGAAACTGCTATGTTTATAAAAAAAATTAGTTAACCCTAGCTGGACCTGGCACCCATACCACTTCATTTAGCTGAAGTGGTCTGGGTGCCTAGAGTGGTCCTTTAACTTTGAGCCCTCTTTCGTAGTGACAGTCAGATTTCGGCATGTACTTGGCGTCCGGCAGAAGTGACGTCACTTTTTCATTCGTGCAACTGATGGATGTTCTCGGCCATATTATAAGAGGGCAATGTGTGGGAAAGGAAAGAATATGGCTTAATCATAATGGAATTGACCTTTTACATTTCCACTGCAGTGTTTTAAATTCCAATATGTGATTCATTCTCATTATATGTTTGACAGAAACTATGGTAGAAGGCTATTTGTGCCAATAGGTGGTATATTTTGCTAATTATTAAAAAAATATGGTGCTAATAATACAATGGCACTAAAATTGGTTTCAAATATGACCAGAATAAAAAGATCATTTTAAAAATAATAAAAACTCTTATGAAATTAGAATTTAAAATCAACAAAAAACTGTTAAGTGCAACGGACAACATAACACAAAATTATTTAAGAACAAAAGGTGGTGAAATTTACATGAATAAATCTGCAGGTAGTTTTAAAGAAATATAACATGCCACCTCTTTCTGATTATATAAGATTGGGGAGATAAAAGTTGATAATCAGAGATCAAAAGTAATGGGTTTAATATCAGAAATGTCATCTGATCTCTATAGAAGAGAACAGAAGGAATACATTGGAAATTAAAATTGATAGAATTTATAAAAAAAAAAATGGAATAAATCAAATTCTATATTTAAACCTTTTGATTGAAGGGTATCCATATAGTAAACCCATTCCATCTCTGTTTGTCCGATTTTTTTGGATAAAATATCCACCTCTCCAGTGATTTTTAACCATAGCGATACCCATGAAAGTGAGGTATTTAGGATTATATCCGTGTATACAAAAATGGAATGACATTGAATGGTTTTTATAACCTTTTTCTATATTTCTACAATGTTCTGCCAGCCGTATTTTTAACGGCCTAATAGTACAGCCTATATATTGGAGGCCACAAGGGCACTCCAATAGATAAATTACATTCCTGCTATTGCAGTGAATAGTGTCTTTAATATTATATATTAATCCATTAGATTTGAAGGAGGTTCTTTCTGTTGGATTTGTTTTTTTACATGCTAAGCATGAATTGCACTTGTAGAAACCTTTGTTTTGGGACATGAAATTGTTAGGTCTCTTTTCGCTCTCTATAGTATAATTTTTGGTGAGATGCATTTTTAAATTAGGAGCACCCCTGAATATTATTTTTGGGTTTTCAGGGATTAGGTCTTTTAAAATAATATCCTCTTTCAGTAAGTGCCAATGCTTGTTTATAATAATTTTTAGATGTCTGTTTTTATTATGATAATCTAGCACTATAGGGAGTGAAAAATCTTGTTGTTTGTGTATTTTTCTTTAAGTATTAAATATTTTTGGTTTTATAGCTAGTGTTTGATTTATAGTAGATTCTATCATTTTATTGTCATAACCTTTTTGTATGAATCTCTTTTTAATGTTGTTTGCTTGTTTTTAAAAAAAAAAAAAAAAAAAACAACTGTGGTCTCTGAGCAATTCCTTCATAATCTAATTATTTGACTCTTAGGTATACTATCCAACCATATCTTGTTGTGGCAACTTTTAGTGTGTGTATAATTATTTACATGTACTTCTTTAAAGTGCGTCTTTGTGTTTATCACGTTATCTTTTATATAAATGTTACGATCCAGATAAGTGATTTCCCACTTTTGCCACATTACCAAATTGACCTACTCAAATGTACCAAAGAAAATGTCTGAAAAAAGTACTGGTCGATGACCAAACAGGCTTTTAACCTATAAGTTCCAGGGGAAAATTTGCCACTGTTGCTCAAGAGGGAGAAACGGTTCTAGTGGAGAGCTAACAGACCTTCAGGTACTGTAACCCATAGGGCGTAGAAGCCTGAACATAGCCAAGACTATCCCTCTGCTGATGGCTTATATAGAGGCATGACGACCTCTCCTGGTGACTTAGTAAAGATAAATAGTCTATCAGAAGAAAGCTAGATAGTGAATCTAAAGAAATAGATCTTAAGACATCTATGTAGGACAAGAGAAAGTTTCATTCCAATCAATAGGCTTTTAGAGCTGGAAGAATAATTTTGTCATTAATATGGAGAGAATAAGCCACTTTATGACTAAATTCAGGAACAGATTGAGGATTATTCTATATAAATTATATACTTCTTCAAAAAAGCGTATCAATTAAACTGTCAATAGCTCCCAACTGATTCCTCTCTTGCAACTGTCACTAGTCTAATTCTATCCTTACCTTTTGTGTCACTTTACCCCACTCCCTCTAGCATGTAAGCTCATTGAGCATGGCCCTCAACCCCTCTGTTCCTGTGTGTCCAACTTGTCTGGTTACAACTACATGTCCGTATGTCCACCCATTGTAAAGCGCTGAGGAATTTGATGGCGCTATATAAATAATAACATAATAATAATAATATTGGGAAAAACAATAAAAGAGTTTTAATGCTATATAGTGCTTGAAGATCTGATATTCTTCTGCCCAATGCTAATGTCACTGATAGAGCTAACTTAACATTAAGTAGTTGTGGAGAGATAGTCTCATGGTTATAAGGGGTGGAAAGTCCACATGATCAATGGTTAACTGAGGGATCATATAAATACAGCCGACAGATATTTTTATACCACCATATCAAAGCCCCTTCACGAAAAGAGAGATCAGAGAGTGCTGAGACATGTACCTCTGGGGTATTGTGGCTAAGTCCCAAGATGAGTCCTGGATTCAAGAACTTATGACCTCCTTGGTGGGAGGAATTTGAATGATCACCTAATTAGAAATAGACCAGGAAAAAAGGCATCCCAACTCTGTAAAGGTAGCCAAAGATATACGTTTTACCTGGCCTTCAGAAGGGTATTAATACTGCACCTGAAAAACCCTTATATTTAAGCTCTTCTTTTCAATATCGAAACCTTCAGAAAGAGGAGAGTAGCACTGGAGCTGATGGAAGAGAAACTCTTTGGGAGATCCCATGGAGGTACTGAAGAAGATACACAGAAGTGAAAACCATATTGATATTGGCTCTTGTAACCAATGCATAAGAGAGGTGTTTGATGTAGAAATGCTCCTCAACCCCAGTGGATGGTATTTATTGTTTTCACTGTCCAAAGAATTTCTATAGTACAGTTAACATCCTCCCTTTTGCCATCTTATTAGACCTACGGTAGAGGACATGGATGAAACGTTTTTCTCTGCTGAGGTAATATGACAGTCAACATCCTTTACTTGATAAGTCATACTGCACTTTCTGAAGAGAGCTGCACTGTGCCTTGGACTGTGTCAGGCCATGTTCCCAGCTAACTGAAAAATATACTATTTTCCTTCTGACATCTGAAAAGAAAGGCTAGAGGTAGAAGGCTCAACCTTAGAAGATTCTTTCAGATATAAAGACATACGGACTCTGGAAATCAAATGGTCCACTTGAGCTGATTCTGGAGGTACTGAAATAGGCTGAATATCCTCATCCAAAGATGATACCATATCTCTGAATGTATCCATCTCCAATGATTCCTCAAAGTATTCATTCTAGGAATTGTCTGGGAAGGATCTGCGTTTTAACAGCTTCTATGATGCCTTGAGATACCTCCCGTTTGACAAAAGGCAAAACAGAGGTCTAGGAATAAGAAAATCCAGCAGCTAAATTTTTTTGTTACCAATTAGCTTTTTTTTATTTTTCCAAATAACAGGGGATACAGAGAGTAGAAGGAGAAGGAATCATCAAAAAGGTTCATTTATCACAATGCATATCATAAACAATATATCTTATAGTTCGTCTTGTTATAGATTCAGTGATCACGATACGTAACATAACTTATATATCTTATAATTGATACATAAAAAAAAACAATTTGCAAACTTTAATTAGTACACTCCTTCTGAAATTCCTTCATAATAAACTCAGATTTTAGCATCTTATGCTACCTCATTTGCTTTAACCAATGATGTAGAGAAAGGTTATCCTTGAACTACAGTGAACTATTCCATTATTCAAAGTAATGATCTTGTATTTTGTCTAAACCTAATTGACGAGAGGAAAAGGGAAAAAAAAGGGGGGGGGAGGGAAGGGGGAGAAAGAAAAAACCCACAAACACAAACACAAGGGGAAGGGGAGGGATAACGATAACATATTTAGGAAAAAAAAAAGAGTAGTGGTCTTCTAATTTTTTCCCTATTCAAACATAAGCAGGTTAGAGTATTCTATAGTACCGAGTTTCCAGGTTAGATAGGGCCATATATAGTTTGTTTGGAATCCGTATATCTATCAAATATAGGAACTTCTTCTTTGTCTTAGTATGTGAAATTATAATTGGTTCTGAATTAGTAAGCTGTAAATATGTTCGCCACATTTGGGCGATACCGGGACTCATTTTCCCTATCTTCATCTGGTTCCACATTAACAATTCATGTTCCACTGTTAAAGTCATTACTTCAATTTCTCGATGAGAGGGTAAAACAATAGTCTTCCATTGTCTAGCAATTAATATGGACACTGTGCTCAATAAGAGAAATATCATTTTCTTAATCAATTTAGGAATGTTGTTTGGAAGTGATCGAAGGAGTATTGTTTTAGGATCATGAGATAGCTGGATATTTGTAACTTGTTTTATCATTCTAATGGAATCTTCCCATAAAGAATTTACTCCTTCGCACGTCCACCAAACGTGTAGCATAGTACTTTTACATGTGTGACAGCGCCAACATTGGTCCGTCATTGCAGAAAACATGGAGTGTAGTCGTGTTGGTACCATGTACCACCTGTAAAGAACCTTCCGTGCGGCTTCAAAATGGGCTGTGCTGGTAGTTAGTCCCATATGAGCGATAAAGATTTGTTTCCATTCTGTCAAGGAAATATTAACTTGTAGATCTTCTTGCCAGTCTTGCATAAATTTCCAATTAGTGATCTCAACGGTATTATCAAGATTTTGATAGCAGATGGACAATGCCTTTTTTGGAGAGCACAGCGATAAGCATTGTTCTTCAAATTTCGTGATAGAAGCTTGTAACGTTTGTTCTATTGTTAAAATCTTGTCGATGGTTACAATTGCTTTAATTTGGAGATAAGCAAATGTAAAATTCAAGGGTAATGTAAATTCCTCTTGCAAAACCGGGAAAAGTTTCTGACCTTCTCTGGTACATAGATGAAATAAGTGTGTGATTCCTGCTTTTTCCCATTTCTGATATGGGAACGTACCGTTACAAAAAAATAAAGTTTTAATTGTGGTCGCAAGAGCCCATGGATATGCTGAACATAATTTATTTCTGCAGGTATCCCAGATTTTAAGAAGATGTTTAGTGCTGGATAACATATTCTCACATGGTTGTTTCAAGTGTTGAGGTTTCCAAAGTGTTGTTGAAAGATCTTGTATACCACAGTAGTTACTCTCTATTGCCACCCATTGAGGGGAATAACCGGTCGAGTGGGCGCTAATGACATTCGTTAAAATAGCTGAGTGGTAATATGCTCTCATATTTGGTATTCCCATTCCACCGTTTTTCACATTTTTCAAAAGTAGCGCTTTGGGGACTCGTGAGTGTTTACCACCCCAGCTAAAGCGTACGATAGTTGCTTGGAGGCTCGTTATGTATTTTTGTGGAAGTTTGATGTACAGAGACCTAAAATGGTATAAAATCTTAGGCAAGATTGACATTTTAAATGCTGCTATCTTCCCTACCCAGGATAAAAACTAATTCTTCCAAGAATGTAATTGATTGTCTATTTCTTTCAGTAGTCTATTTCTTTCAAAAGTTCATTTTCTTTATTGGTTAATCTAATACCTAGAAATACTAAATGATCTTCTCTCCAATCATACCGATAGCTTGCCTTTAGTCTTTCTTCGATAAGTTTAGAGGTATTGAGGCACATAGCTTGCAATTTAGTAATGTTAAGTTTGTAATATGACTGTTGACTATATGCATGCAGTTCTTTATGTAAGGAAGGAAGTGTTATATCAGCAGCTAAATTTAAGGGCATAATAGAGGCCTAGGAATTAGTTTGATTGAAATTACAATTAGCAGAAATCTCTTACTGTTCAGATGAAATTGATGAAGGGTAGAAGGGGTTATATCCATATATATGCTCTAAATGTGCATGCAATGCCTGTAAACCCTTGGTCACTGCAGGAAATAGGATGATGGCATAATCATGCTACCCATAGGGTCACAGCAAGTAAATCCATATGCTCTGTATGTGCATGCCCAGCCTGCTATCCCTTGGGTCTCTGCAGGAATTATGGTGATGGCTTTATTTTGCTACCCCATTGGGTCACAGCAAGTTAGAAATCCTGGTCACTAAAGGGGTTTCTCCAGGGGGTCACCTTTGCGGAGGGACGTGTACTGGAGACCAAGGGGCCAGAGGAAACGACTATCCTCAGGTAAGCTTAAAAGAAAAGTTTTTTGTCCTGAAATTATTAAGTTGGTCCTATAGGGATAGGACAGGAACAAAAAGACTGAGGGTGGGAGAGGTAGGAGGCGTTTCTTATACCTTCTGTTTTAATTGGGTTCCTGTCTAATTAGTGATAGGAGCTACCCATTTTTGTGCTGCCATGGCCAGGAAATAAATATGTGTGTGTGTGTGTGTGTGTAAAAAATAGATACAATTCGTATCTTGTAATACCTTTTTTATTGGACCAACAACATTTTTTAAAGACAAGCTTTCGGAAGAACCTCCCTTTCTCAAGACGACACATAGAATTCAAAGTTGAGTTGTGATACAGGAGTTAAAGTGACATGAGTGCAGATAAGACACAGGTTTGTTAGAAAATAGACACCATTCTTGCAGAGGGTCATAAATATATTTCTGAAGATCAGAGTGAGGGTGGAGACGGAGAAAAAAAACAAGCATACCGTGCAGAAGATGGTACACTTTATACATACACGCACACACACATAAATATGTATATGCCAACACATAAACACATATACATACAATACCCCTTTCTGTTTCATTAGAGATATTTTTGCCAGAAGCTCAAGGAAGCAAGGCGAATGATTAGAGTTAGGACCCACCTAAGAGATCTGCCTTGATGTGGCAGGTGGGCATATCCTCTCATGGCCATTGGAGGTAACTAAAAACCTCCATTTGTTTAAAAGTACATAGGGATGTGGAAAGAGTGTAGGTAACTTTTTTTTATTTGGCTTTTACTACATGTATTTTGGCTGATGTGTACTATGGTCATTGCTGCCGCCCAGGAGTAATGGGAGTTTGAGTGCAGGACTAGATTCTTTGTATACATATACATACATGCACATGAACACATACACACAAATATAAATGCACAGTCACATATATATGCATACATGCATAAGAGTATGGGAAAGCATAGGTCTACACATAGTACTTTGTATGTTGATAGAATAAACATATTGGAATGTGCACGGCCATCTTTAAAGCGGGGCAAACAGGGCAGCTGCCCCGGGCACACTTACTCCTGGGGGGCCCAAAGCAGCTACCCCGTTGCCCCGCTGTCCGCAAAAAAAATTATAATTTATTTGCCCCCTGGGCCCGCCCGTGCTGCGGCTGCACCGGGAGCCCACACACTAAGAGGGCCCGGTTGAGCGCTGTGGCCTTTTAACAGCGCGACCGGGCCCCCTTGTTTTACCGCAGGCTGGGAGGAAGTGACTGCCATGAGTTACTTCCTCCCAGATAGAATGAAGCCTTGCAGGAGGAAGGAGGAGGAGGCCGTCAGGAGGGAGCTGGAGTGCAGGAACCTCACACTGCCAATTTCCTCAGCCTGCCACTGGACCCCAGGGATCCCATAAGGTAGGGCTGGAGGGTGGTTTTATAAATGTAAACTTTGCATGTGTGTGTGTCAGTATGTGTGTGAGTCAGTATGTCTGTGTGTGTCTTAGTATGTGTGTGAGTATGTCTGTCAGGGTTTCTGTGTGTATGTCACCACTTCTATGTGGGTGTCAGTATGTCTGTGTGTGTCTTAGTATGTGTGTATGTGTGTGAGTATGTCTGTCAGGGTGTTTGTGTGTATGTGTGTCAGGGTGTCTGTGTGTGTCTTAGTATGTCTGCCTGTGTGTGTCAGTATATCTGTGTGTGTGAGTATGTGTGTCTTAGTATACCTGTGTGTGTGAGTAGTATACCTGTGTGTGTGATTTTGCTGGACAAGCACCGGGCATTTATACTTTGTGAGTGGAGTGCAAGATTATTTTTCTCTGTGTGTGTGAGTATGTGTGTCTTAGTATGTCTGTGTGTGTCTGTCAGGGCGTATGTGTGTGTGTCAGTATGTCTGTCTGTGCGCGTCAGTATGTCTGTGCGTGTCAGTTTGTCTGTCTGTGATTGTCAGTTTGTCTGTCTGTGCATCAGTATGTCTGTCTGTGCATGTCAGTTTGTCTGTCAGTGTGTGTGTCAGTTTGTTTGTCAGTGTGTCAGTATGTCTGTCAGTGTGTAAAAATGTAAAGTCGGATGTGTGTGTCAGTATTTGTGTGTGTCTTAGTATGTCTGTGTGAGTCTTAGTATGTGTATGCAAGTATGTCTGTCAGGGTGTCTGTGTGTGTGTGTGCATCTGTGTGTGTATCAGTATGTCTGTCAGTGTGTGTCACTATGTCAGTGTGTCAGTATGTATATCTGTGTATCTGTACTTAGTATATCTGTTTCTCTATGTGGTCTGTGTGTATCTGCATGTGTGTCAGGTTTTGTATCTGCGTGTCTGTATGTGTGTCAGTGTGTGTATCTGTATATCTATATGTTGTCAGTGTGTGTACCTGCGTATGTATATATGTGTGTGCATCTGTATATAGACATTGTTTTTATCTGTGTATCTGTGTGTCAGTATATGCATCAGTGTGTCTGAGTATCCATATGTGTCAGTGTGTTTGTATATATGTCTCTGTATGTGTGTCAGGTTGTGTATCTGTGTGTCTGTATGTGTTCTTGTGTGTATCTGTGTCAGTCTGTATCTGCATGTGTGTTAGTGTGAGTGTCACTGTTTATATCTGTGTATCTGCATGTGTTTCAGTGTGTGTATGTGTATCACAGTGTGTGTGTGTGTGGCAGTGTATGTGTACATGTACATACATCTCATCATTCAAATCGCCAACACTACACACAAGTACACCCATGCATTCAACCTTCAACACTACATACAAACACAGTCCTGCATTGAAACGTCAACAATACATACAAACACATATTTGTGTTAAACACCAAAAATATATAAAAACACACCCCAGCATTAAAAAAAATACACATAGATGCATGCTTGCATTCAAACACCACCACCACATACAAACGCACCCCTACATTTACACAAACATACTCCATACAAAAACATGCTTCAATTCAAACACAGAAACACAACTCAGTGAAAATACAACTCTGCAAGCATGGGGAAATGGTTCCGCTACTGCGTTGGGAAGTGGAGATCGAGATTGCATGTCAGGAAGTGGGGGTTAAGGGACCCCATCAAATGCTTGCCCAGGGACCAATCAATATTAAAGACGGCCCTGGGAATGTGTTTCAAAGTGTTGATACATACGACAGAACAGTAAG
Organism: Pelobates fuscus; assembly: GCF_036172605.1. Taxonomy (NCBI): domain Eukaryota; kingdom Metazoa; phylum Chordata; class Amphibia; order Anura; family Pelobatidae; genus Pelobates; species Pelobates fuscus. The sequence goes on from NC_086320.1 coordinate 123,936,809, forward strand.
ATAATGCTGGGGGAGTGTTCATGTAAAGTGTTGGTAGTGGGACAGGAAACCCAAATCAATATTTAGTCCGCTATTCTTGCTGTTAAACAATTTGATCATTCTGGTTTCAAAAGTTTTTCTTCCTTGGGTATTTCTAAAACCCCCTTTCAGTACTTTGATTTTTAGGTCACTGCAGGAAATAGGGCCAAGCTGGCCACTCAATAAAGGAGTTATAAAATCATATCACTATGCAGTTATGATCAAAGGGAGAAAAACAGGAAATAAGGCAGATAGACAGAAGAATACGGGATATAACACCTGTGGCTTGATACATGATGTTCTACAACATATAACACCTATTACTTGTTACATGATATTATACAGCTCTTTATTGTCTAGAGGTATATTCACTAAGCATTGGATATAGATAAAATACATTATTGCAAATAGCTGACATTGTTTAATCATTTCAAACAGACTGTATCATCTGTATCTTAAACCCTGGGTAAATATAGGCAAAGTGTATTATTCCCAACAACAATAGTAATGAATAACTCATAATTTATATATTTATTTATAAAATATTTTACCAGCAAGGATACACTGAGATTTCTATTTACAATGCATGTTTAATTATAAAACAAAAACTACATATACAATTGGGAGAAATTGACATTTAAGGAGCACTCCAAACACTATGACCACTACAGCACACGGTAGAGGTTACAGTCCCAGGATTGCTCTATCTCCCCATTGTACAGAGTTAAACCATTTTAAAACAGCTTTACTCCTTACCTGGAGTCCGCTTCGTACTGTTTCCCTGCCAATTCTACAGTTACGGAAGAGCAGGAATGTCCTGCTGAGGAGCTTTCGTTAACTCTCCTAAGCTAAGCCCATTGCATGGCTAAGAGTGTCTAAGAGCACCTGGCTTAGCTCAGAGGTAGTAATTGCAGGGAGTGGCACCTGTCAGACCCCAATTAAGAAGTCAAACTGTTCTAAAATGGTAATAGTTATGGTGTGTGTTCCTTTCAATTGAATTTTACTGTATAATGGACAGTCAGATATATCATTATTCTGTTTCTGTAAATGTTAGACAGATGGCACACCAATGCATTTAAACCTCAGCAGCTGAATCATAATCCAGTTTGAATCACTCCTAAAAGCACCTTAAATTTAGATCTTATATAGCTTCAAGACCACACAATATGCGGATTTGTTTGGGAATCCAATCAAATAAGCCAGTGTTGCTAATTCTTTTTGATATTGGCAGTCTTTTTCAGAATAAGAAATATAAATTTGTTGGCCAGAAAGCTAAATAATTAAACAACTGAAATTCCAGAATGTATTTTAATTAATTATTCAATTCAGGTGTTTATAGATTAACTCCATCTTTGAAGTTTTCAGCAGCGAATTAATGGTAATACCCACAGGCACTGGTATCAGTATTCTATATTCTAGATTCTATATTTAGTTTCCTCCTATGTAACTGTTAAGAGAACAGTACAATATATATATATTGACATCTTGATAAAGATCTTATAAAGTTTGAAACGTTGATCTACTTACATGTGAATTTGAGTACACTTAATTGATTGATTTAAAATCCATCAAGTGCTCTCATAATTTCTTCGGAATTTTTATATATATATATATATATATACACACACAGACATGCTCTACCAAAAGACATCCCAATGCAGAAGAATGGTATGAGGATGCAGCCCACAGCTTCTGTACAATAGTGATCTGGGCAGAACCTGGGTGAGGTTGCCCATGGCGAGCATGTGAGATTGCAGTGAAGCCAAGAATGGACAAGATATGTGGTTGCCCTTTTAGATCCTGATATAATCACGGAATTCAACAGAACTAACATATAATAATATATATATATATATATATATATATATATATATATATATATATATATATATATATATATATATATATATATATATATATAGCTAGCCATGGGGAAGAGGAGCTGGGGGTGAAGTTCTGCCAAGATCACTATTGTACAGAAGTTGTGGGCTGCATCCTCAGACCATTCTTCCACATTGGGATGTCTGTTGGAACAGCATGTCTGTTAGCACAGTAATCTTTTTATTAATATATTTGTGAAGATAAAATAAACATTTAAAAAAAAAAAAACTGGGTGTAAAAGAATACAGAGAACAGAAAACAGCTCAGTCAGCTTACTCTTCAGTGGGTAACCGGTCAGATCTCAAGCTAGTTTTAGCTCATCATGTGCCATTACAAAGAAAGCATAGGCACTTTGCATATCAGGCTTATCCCACCCAATAGGGCAGTCCAAATCTGAAATGCAGGCTGAATCTCTCTGCACGAAAGATCCAGCAAACCCAGACAAATGTTTCAGCCTTGTTAGGCCTCATCAGTGAGGTATCCAGTCTGGATTACCATTCAAAGTTAGGTAAAGCAAAAAAACAGGGTGGAAGTGAACAGACAACAACTCAAGTAGATATTACCCATTGAGAAAGCTGTGATATGCAGTGAAATGCATTTTGGATTCAAAGGTACCACTGGGACTTTATTTTTGTATAGATGTTTGTACATCATTTTAATTTAAGTTTTGTTTTAACTGTTTTAATAGTATAATAAACATATCTATCACCTACATATAAGAGTGCAGTCGGTCCTGTTCAGCTGTTGCTGGCTAAAGAATGGTTTTAAGCTCCTCAAAGGCACGTTTGCAATCATACCTAGAGCCAGGCTTGGGCTCTTTTAAAGGTGAGAAGCCAATTTTTACAAATATTTTTTTAATTGTCCTATCTGGATTTATTACACTAGGAGTCTATTTGCCTCTGTTCCCCCCTTCCCCGCCTGGTTTCTGGAAGGAAAGAAGAGGTCATTGTGTCACCTACACAGAAGCTACTGTGATTTGAGCCTATCCAAACTGGCTCTGATCCATGTGAGTGTGCCCATTATGTGAATATATACCACGTGTTTTAATTAGTAATTCTTGTCTATTTGTCTATCTTTTGTAGTTTAGATGTGCCGTACTTAACTATTGGGGTAAGTGTTGAGACTATTATTTTATTAAGCGCTCCACATTTGAAACTAGCAGTCTTGTTTTTTTAGCATTTAAGTTTCTACTTTTTTGACGATCTAACAGGTTATAAAGTGTTTAGAAGTTGTTTCAAAAGTTAATCCCACTACAAAAGCTGCTTTTGCAGGATTTTTGTGAGGAACTCAGATTAAGCATGTCTGGCTGCCATGCTGATCAGGCTCCGCCCCCAACTTAAGAATTGTCTTAAGTACTGCAACTTCTTGGTTACTGAGAGTCTGGTTGATATATTGAAAACATGTATCTCCTCCTCTTCACCTCCAGATGGTCACCTCATTTGAGGGTTCTTCGTTTCCTTCTTCTCTTCTTTGTCATTTCCTCAGTGTGTGGTGTTACGGAACGCAGTATATTAGTCCACAATATCCGTTGGTATCCTCAGGAAATCCACAGTCAAGACAGAAAGCACGGCAATATTCCCCATCCTCCCAATAACCGGACGAAACACAGTTTGGGAGTCAACTAACTCGGTTTATTCACAGGTAGCATATTTATACAGTTCCCCATGCAAGGGGTTTCCAGACAGTAATTTCAGGGGATTTCTCCCAACATGCACTGCGACTTTCCCAACAGGCATTGCTGCACGAGAAGGATACTCCTACCAAAATGGACGCTTAAGTGGATTATCTCCTCGTGCAGCAAAACCGACAATTGACCTTAAAATACACAATTCACACAATACTCGGTACTTTATAATAATTGAACGTTCGGTAGATAGCTGGGGTCGGGGCGCACACCTTGGGAGAATACCGCTCCGATCCCAGCTGAATTGACCGAACGCCGCACATAATACGATAAAACATTAAAGTGGTTTTAAAAGTACCGAATAAGTACAGGGCATCGAATGCACCGAACGCGGGACTCCCGAACGCTCTGAAAGTCCAGCGGTGTTCACTCATCGAGTAGCCGTTTTCCGTTCCAGGCTCTCGACGACCGAACACCGCTGCAGAGACAAAGGATCCAAGATGGCCGACCGCCGCATGGTCGGTAGCCGATCGGCGGCCACCTAGGAGAGCCTTGAAATACCGATTGCAACCGGGATGCACTCGGTTACTTGGTGCCACACGACTGGTGAAGGTGTGGTCTACCTGGGGAGCCCGCATTCGTACGGCGAACGGCTGTACATAGCATTATCACAGGTAACGACTTGCAGTATACATTCCGCCTATGGACAACATACGATACATATAAGTCAGAAGTGGCTGGGTTTGCCACAATGCTCCCCCAGAACCAAGCCGGCATACACAGTCTGATCCCAACGGATCGGCTTGGGGATGTCCGGGGGAGTACTCACAGATCATTTTTCTAATTCTGTTTGTCTGGATAACCCGTCGGCGTTACCGTTTTGTTTTCCTGGTCGGTAGTGGATGGTAAAGTCAAAGGGCTGCAGCGCCAAACTCCAGCGCAACAGCCGGGCATTGTCTCCAGATACACGGTTTAGCCATACCAACGGGTTATGATCTGTGAGTAGGGAAAAAGGTTGTCCATACAAATACGGCTGTAACTTTTTAAGGCCCACACCACGGCCAGGCATTCTTTCTCAATGGCGGCGTAGCTTACTTCGCGGGGTAATAACTTGCGGCTTAAGTAGGCTACGGGATGCTCTCCGCCATCGGCTCCCACTTGGCTCAGCACTGCCCCCAATACAAACATTGAAGCGTCTGTGTGGACAAGAAATCTTTTAGTTGGATCAGGAGCCATTAACACAGGAGCATTAGTTAGTGCTGTCTTGAGCTGTTGGAATGCCTGCTCACACTCTGGGGCCCAGACAACCAGTCGGGGAAGGTTCTTTTTGGTCAGGTCCGTCAGGGGTTTGGCCAGGGTACTGTAGTCGGGTACAAATTTCCTATAATACCCTGCAGTCCCTAGAAACGCTAGTACCTGGGTTTTGGTCCTGGGGGTAGGCCACTTGGCCACGGCCTCAATTTTGGCTGGCTCGGGTCTCTGCTGCCCACATCCTACTCGGTGTCCTAGATACTGCACCTCGGCCATCCCTATGTGGCACTTACTCGGTTTCAGCGTTAACCCCGCTCCCCCAATACGATCTAGGATCGCCCCTATATGTTGGAGGTGATCTTCCCAAGTCTGGCTGAAGATGGCTATGTCGTCCAGGTAGGCACAGGCATAGTCCTGGAAGCCGTCCAGTAGTCGATCTACCATCCGCTGAAAAGTAGCCGGAGCGTTTTTCATCCCGAAGGGCATGACCTTGAACTGGTACAGGCCAAACGGGGTGACAAACGCCGACTTGGGGATGGCATCCTCGGCTAAAGGAATCTGCCAGTATCCCTTACATAAGTCAATTGTAGTGAGATACTGGCCCCGTGCCATTTTATCTAGCAGTTCGTCTATACGGGGCATCGGGTAGGCGTCAGACACGGTCTTGTCATTCAGCCTCCGGTAGTCAACGCAGAATCGGGTCGTGCCGTCCTTTTTAGGCACCAGGACTACCGGTGATGCCCAGGGGCTATCTGAGGGTTCGATAACCCCTAACTGCAGCATTTCATCCAGCTCGGCCTTCATATGAGTCCGGACTGATTCCGGGACCCTATATGGTGCCTGCCGCATAGGTAGCTGTCCCGGGGTTTCAACTCGGTGGGTGGCCAGCGGAGTGTATCCAGGTAAATTAGAGAACGTAGCCCCTTTAGCTACGATCAGCGCCTGTATCTGGGCACGCTCGCGAGGGCTTAGCCGCTCCCCCAGTTGAACCCCCCGGGAGGGCTCTACCGGCTCTTCCTGTTCTAGCAGATCAGGTAGTGGTAAGTTCTCCTGATCTTCCATGGCTGAGGCACAGATTGCCGTCACATCCTCTATCCGCTCGTGGTAGGGTTTGAGCAGGTTGACGTGAAGCATGCGTCTCTTCCCTACCCCGGAGCAGGGGCCAATCACATCGCTGCTCCACTACCTGGTATGGGCCTTGCCAGATGGCCTGCAGCTTATCTGTGCGGACAGGTTTTAAAATTAAAACCTTCTGCCCCACTTGAAAGCTGCGGTCCCTGGCTCCCCTATCGTACCATCGCCGCTGACGTTGTTGGGCCGCCTGGAGGTTGGTGTGTACGGCCTGGGTTAGCGCCTCCAGTCGGTCTCGGAACTCCAGTACATACGATACTATAGGGGTTTCGCTAGCGATACTCTCCCCCTCCCAGTGCTCCCTAATTAAGTTTAAAGGTCCCCGTACTCTTCTCCCGAACAGTAGTTCGAATGGGGAGAACCCGGTCGATTCTTGGGGAACCTCTCTATACGCAAAGAGCAGGTGAGGTAGAAATCTCTCCCAGTCTTTGTGGGTTTCCCCGAACGTCCGAAGCATCTGCTTCAGCGTCCCATTGAAGCGTTCACATAGTCCATTGGACTGGGGGTGGTAGGCTGAATTGACTATGGGCTTAATGCCACACACCTTCCACATCTGTTGGGTAACCTCAGCAGTAAATTGGGTGCCCCGGTCAGATATTATCTCCTGGGGGAACCCTACTCGGGAAAATATTTTTATTAGAGCTTCCGCCACGGTTTCAGCGTGAATGTTAGAGAGGGCTACCGCTTCGGGATATCGGGTGGCGTAGTCCACCACAGTTAAAATGTATTTCTTCCCAGAAGGACTGGGTTTTGGCAGGGGCCCTACTATATCTACTGCGACCCTGCTGAAGGGTTCGGCGATAATGGGAAGGGGGCATAACTTGGCCTTGTGGCGATCCCCTCGTTTTCCTACTCTCTGGCAGACGTCGCAGGACGTGCAATATTGTCGCACATCCTGTGAGATTCCGGGCCAGAAAAACGCGTGCGTTAGGCGGTACCGGGTACGGGTCATCCCTAGGTGTCCTGATAAGGGGATATCGTGAGCAATTCTGAGCAGCTCCTGCCTATACTTCCGGGGTACCACTAGTTGTTTGTTCGTCAAAGTGACGGACCCCCCCACGTCTTTGGCCGTGATACGGTACAGTAACTCTTTCTCCCACGTGTAATGCTCCCCCTCTAGCCCGGCCTGGACAGCTTGTGCCCGGTCCCTATAGACTTGTAGAGTGGGATCGGTCTGTACTTCGGTGATCAAGGTAGTCGGGGTATCCCAGGATATGGAAGTCGGGGAAGGGTCGTGGTCTCTTACCTGAGCCTCAGAGTGTATCGGTGTAGCCGTGGTGCGTGCCTGTTGCCGTGTGGTTACTGGATGGGCTTCCTGGTAGGGTGCCTGTGGAACAAAGGCAGAGGTCATCTGACCCAAATCATTCCCTAACACAACATCTGCTGGTAAGTTTTGCATTAGTCCCACTTCTACTGTCCCCTCTCCCGCCCCCCAGTTCAAATGTACTTTCGCCGTGGGTAGTCGGTATACAGCTCCCCCGGCTACCCGAACGGCCACAGATCCGCCGGTATGCGTGCCCTCCGAAACCAAATGGGGGGCGACCAGGGTTAAGGTAGCTCCCGAATCTCGCAGACCCTGCACTTCGGTTCCCTCAAGAGTTACCAGTTGTCGGTGATGTTGCCGGTTATCAGTGGCTCGGACCGACATGACTTCGTGCAATATGCCCAGAGGTTCCTCCGCCTGCACACTCCATAAATCCTGAGTGGCGGGGTCCCTCTGGTAATGGTGAGCAGCCGCCCTGGGTGCGGGGTTTGAACGGCCCTGATTCCAGGTGGGCCTGCTGCGATTCTGGGTGCACTCTCGGGCCATATGCCCCCATTGTTTGCAGGAATGGCATTGGATGTTGGCCCTCCCATTGTATCTGGACGGTGGCGGTATCTGTCCTTGGGAGGGACGGAACGGGGCAGCGGTGGGCGCTAGGGGTGTTGTAGCGCTAGGTAGTCCTGGGGGTCGGGAGTAGCTTTTGGCTACGGGTCCCTGGGGTCTCCGGGCATCAAAATGTTGATCGGCCAATCTAGCCACTTCCGTTAGGGTAAGGGGTTTCCTATCCCGTACCCATTCTTGCGTCTCCGGGGATAATCCATTAAAAAATTGTTCCAGCAACATCAGCTGGCGTAATTCCTCCATGGTGGTGGCGTTGCTGGCCTGGATCCACCCTTGGGAGGCTTGATCCAATTTGTGTGCCCATTCTGCATGCGAATCTCGCTCTGGTTTGGTAATGGCATACCTCTCCAAGATTGCACGCTTGACTTTTGCATAATCTTTGCTGTCCTCACTGGGTACAGCACGGTACGCTTCGGCTGCCCGACCTGCTAGTTTGCTTGCTAGCAGTTGCACCCATACGGACCGTTCTAGCTCATGCAGATCACACAGTCTTTCAAAGTCCTGCAAGTACCCGTCTATCTCGTCCTTTTCCTCGCAAAAAGCCCTGAAGGCCTGGTACGGGATCTTGGGCTTTACTGGGTTGTAGAGGGACCCTGGGTTTGACTCGGTTCGAGCCAGGGTGTGTTGCGGGCTGTGTGCCATAACATATTCCTGCACATTTGCCATTACCATATTTAACATGGCATCGGATATCGGTTGCGGCAAAAACGCTAGCCTGGTCCTCATTTCTCTTTCATAGAGCGTTTCCTCCATAACTACCGGGGGGGTAGCGCTGCGGGCTTGGTCTCCCTCCATCAGCTCGGCAATGATTGTCGCCTTGTTTTTGCTGCTGGCTACTTTCCCTCTGGCTTCCAGTAGTTCCTTTAACGTCTGTCGCTTCAGTATGGTATAGTCAATCTCCATACGAATTGCCTTTGCTTTCCTCGTTCGGTAGTTCCAGTTACACGAACTCCGTTTTTCGGCTGTAAGGTTCGGATCCCGTCGCTTGCCACCAATTGTTACGGAACGCAGTATATTAGTCCACAATATCCGTTGGTATCCTCAGGAAATCCACAGTCAAGACAGAAAGCACGGCAATATTCCCCATCCTCCCAATAACCGGACGAAACACAGTTTGGGAGTCAACTAACTCGGTTTATTCACAGGTAGCATATTTATACAGTTCCCCATGCAAGGGGTTTCCAGACAGTAATTTCAGGGGATTTCTCCCAACATGCACTGCGACTTTCCCAACAGGCATTGCTGCACGAGAAGGATACTCCTACCAAAATGGACGCTTAAGTGGATTATCTCCTCGTGCAGCAAAACCGACAATTGACCTTAAAATACACAATTCACACAATACTCGGTACTTTATAATAATTGAACGTTCGGTAGATAGCTGGGGTCGGGGCGCACACCTTGGGAGAATACCGCTCCGATCCCAGCTGAATTGACCGAACGCCGCACATAATACGATAAAACATTAAAGTGGTTTTAAAAGTACCGAATAAGTACAGGGCATCGAATGCACCGAACGCGGGACTCCCGAACGCTCTGAAAGTCCAGCGGTGTTCACTCATCGAGTAGCCGTTTTCCGTTCCAGGCTCTCGACGACCGAACACCGCTGCAGAGACAAAGGATCCAAGATGGCCGACCGCCGCATGGTCGGTAGCCGATCGGCGGCCACCTAGGAGAGCCTTGAAATACCGATTGCAACCGGGATGCACTCGGTTACTTGGTGCCACACGACTGGTGAAGGTGTGGTCTACCTGGGGAGCCCGCATTCGTACGGCGAACGGCTGTACATAGCATTATCACAGGTAACGACTTGCAGTATACATTCCGCCTATGGACAACATACGATACATATAAGTCAGAAGTGGCTGGGTTTGCCACATGTGGGTTACTGGATGTGACTGGTCTTCTTTCCTCTTATCTAAAACATTTCCCCTATTCAGAGGTCCCTATAGAGTGTTCACTATTGGTCTGGACCCTTCTGTCCTCATCCCAGAGGTGTTCCTAATTCTGTGATACAGTATGTGGATGAGTCTTGGAGTGGGAATGGAATCGTTCCCTGGGAAACCACCAGTTTTGCTGATTTCTCTGGTTGGAGTGACTCATATCTCTTTATTATAAGTGCATATTTAAAAGTTGGTCCTATTCTCCCTGAGAAATTCTGACAGTGTCTGTGCCCCACCTTTTTTATCCAAGATCTCTGTTTATAATCATGATAATCATCCTTATCTCTCAAAATCTTCTTCTTTTTTTCTTCAAGATCTTTGGCCAATCTTTTAATTTTATCAAGTAACTCAGCACTTTCAACCTTAGGTGCTGGTGCTTCCTTGAATTTACTAATTTCCATTTCTAATTGTTCCAAATCCTCTTCTATTCATTTAATATAAATATCATTAAGAGCAAGAATCCATTGTCTAACAATTGGTCTCATTTCATACAGATATTGTTATCATTATTCTTATAGGACATTCTTTTAAAAATTCTTAGCCCTCTTGGTACTATATTGTTCGCTATATAAAATTCAAGGCTAGCAATGTCCCACCAAACTGGGGAAGCAGAGTGGCAAAAATATCCAGGGGTTGAACTCCCCAACAACCACTCTTTAGTGGAAACTCTGTGAGTGTTTTTAATCAATGTGTTCAATACACATTAAGTTTAACAGAGAGCACTATGCTTCTCTCTCTTGTTTTTTCAGATATCTTATATCTCACCCACAATTTTCCCTAAGGATTTGCCGCCTTGAAGATCCATTGTTGAGATTTGTACTGAATATAGTGATTGTTATTTTATATAACAGTACTACAGTATCACACCATCTTTGTGATCATTCCTTAGCTGACTAGTTGATACACTTACCAGCTTGCGTCAAATATTGCTACATTTTGTACAAACCACTATAAATGATTTTTTTTGTGAAGATTGTTAAATCTGTTATATACTTTTACATTTTACCTCACACAGTGGTACTGAGGAGAAATAGAGAGCTAATTTGACTGTATCTCATGAGCTTGGACTATGTTCTACGGTTATTTGACTTTTAGCTGTATTTCAATGCATATAGAATGTTTTTATTATACTACTACTAGCTTCCGATTTATCCTCATTATTTTAGGTTCTGTAAGTTGTATAGTGTTTTCAAACTGACTATTCTGTCTCAAAATGTATTGGCCAAGTGTCCACAATATTTAGATTAGTAAATAAACACCCAAGTAATATAGTAGTATATGTACTAATTAAAATGTAGAATTGGAATTCAAATTTATTTTTCTTTATGAAATATAGACATCATATAAATTAGTACCAATATACAGATCTCTACATCTGGGTTTCCTTTTGAGATGTCCCTTTGTATATCACCATATCATTGTCATTTTTGCATTAGAAATGTCATAGCAAAATACAGAAACAAATATGGTGTGAAATTACAAATAACTACCAAGAATATGAAACTCAGAAACAATTTGCATGAAAAAATCCTGCATGAAAAAATAATGCCTTTCATTATTCTTTGCTTTTGTAACATTTATTTATCTATCTGTTTATTTTATAAACATGTGACAACAAGCTGTGGACATCTGGACTTTAAGAAAACATTATTTTCTAAGCTAAGGAGGATCAGTTAGACTCTAAAATATACATTCTTCCCCACTGGCTCTAAACATAAGATAAAAGCAAAATAAATGTTGGATTAAACTAAAAATGAATGTTATGATAAAAGGCAAAAATATGGTTGAAGAAGCAGCAACACAAGTTGCAGATTTTGTATAATAGCTTTCTAACCCCTTTTTTACAACATTCTGAAGTTCCATGCTGTCCTACATAGAGTGCACTTTTTTTTTTTACACATTTTAAGGGCATTAACACTGTTAAATTCCCACTCACACCAGGGACGCCCAGGTATCAATTGTAACTGGAAGCATTTTTAGTGACTGACGGATGAGCTGTATGCAGCGCTCAAAGTGAGTGCTGCATTCAGACCTTTAAAGTATTCCTATACTTCTTATTACACTTTAATATAATGTAAAGAGTAGATTTAGAAAAATCCTAAGACTCCTAAGATGTAAGTCTAAAAAGTAAAGAGCTAAGGAAGTTGGAACTTTGATAATGAAGTATATCGTATTACATGGAAAGTTCTCAAAAGAGTTCTATAGGAAGTCTGTCTTTCTCTCCAGGAAAAGCCGGTACCACACTAATGTACAGGTAAGGTAGAGAGACTTTCAGTGTAAGTGTTATTTTTGGATTATTTCTGATCACTTCATTTTAAATTAAGAGTTATACAAGATTTATCTGTATAGTACTATAAAACATGTTACCACACCCCAATGATATCGGTTGTAGATTAAAACGAAAATATTTCTTAGGCAGGAAATCAAACACAATATACTGGTGGACTCAGTTAACTAAAAAATAAATAAAATATGTACAATAGAGCCAGTAATTTATTGGCAAGCTGCAATAGTAAATTAGATCATTTTCTCCTATGCCTAATACAGATTAAACCCCCATAACATCTTGTGGTTCAATTCTTTGACTTTGTAATATCATGCACAATATTGTTTCCAGATTATGTTCTTTTGTTTCATTTCCTCTCGTCTTATGAAATCATTTTTACATTCCTGAAATTCTTATGTTAGTCAGGTAATGTTAATAAAACATAGTATAATATTATATAAGGCTTTATTGCACAACATTTTTTTTTTCTCAGTATAGTTTTGGTAACATTCGATTTAAAACATATCATTTTAAATGTGTTTGTGGGTAAGATACATAGTTGTGCTTTCATTTTCTTCAATTATCTTTAAGCTTCTGTGACCTTCATAAATCGCGTGAAGCAAACTTAGAAATTCAGTTGGTTCATCACATCTCTCACACCTATAATAATATATCTTTGCCTTTTGTCATTAGTAATAATGTTTGTCCATTTTTTTTTGGTTTATTTAGAGAAGTCACCTAAGGGAATGTTTGTAGATAAAGCATTTGGAAAGTTTTTTCTAAAATAATTGAATTGTTTGTAAAGCTTATTAAATTGAGATCCAAGTGAAAATGCAACATGGTTCCATTGGTGGACGTATTGCTGGGGCAAACTGATGCAAATGTGTATAAACAAAAGAGGACCAGTCAGGTAGAAGCAGAAAGATAAAAGTAAAGTGGGGAAAGCAGAATAAAAAAGTCAGGAAAGGGAAAGTTAAATTTAATGAAAGTCTAAAGTGTTGATGAGACTCAAAAGAACAGTGCCCTTGGGAAATTACAGTCCAATGTCAATGTCTCCTGCAGGTAGGCAAATTCCAGCTTCTAAAGAGGCCATTCTGGATAGTGGGTAAAGCAGTAATGATTAAAGAATGGACTCTGTTGTAAGAAGTTGAGATGGAACCCACACAACTACACTGCTAATTCCAATAAGGATTAGTAGGTCAGTCTGGTGCCAACATGCTATTGTTAGAATTACTTGACAATGAAAAATGCATTGAAAGTAATAGTGTCTTCTTTTCAGTGGCCAAATTAATTAAAATACTTGAACTTGTTTATTTAGAATGTTTCTAGAGTCCAATAGGGAAAAACTCCAGTTGTATGCACTTTACAACAGGATCAATCTAAAAAGAACCATTCCAACACACACAACTAGTAATTCCTTAAAAAGACAAGATTTATTAGCACTTTGATAGCCTAAGTATACAAAGTTCACAGTAAATATGTTTGACATATTTTTGATACAAATCAAAAATAAATGCACACATTGAATAAAACCAGCTTCCCTTCTCTGTCATGCATATTTGAGATGATGTTGTTTATTTTTTGTCATCTTTATGGCCTATTTCACTTTGAGCACAGATATGTTAATTGCGCTTATTAATTTGTCAAGTAAATTGAGTTCACATCTTATCATAATCTTTATCATTCAAAAATGTAATGTTAGTATCTCTTTAATAGAAACCATCTGGGTGGATCCTGGCTGTTACAGCCCTAATTTTGCTGCAGTGCACATCGTTTTCCAAATCTCGATACGTTGATATATTAGACAGATGTTTTATATTTAGCATTTTCTTTCGTTAAGAACCAAACATAAAGAGGATGGAAAGTTACCATAGTTACAGGCAGATAATTTGAAACAGAAAAAATATTAAACATTCTGTTAATTAAGTCTAAATTATAAAAAGAGGATGTCAGTGCAGAAAAAATGTCGAAGAGCTGAATTAAATACTGACCATGCTCCTTTAGTGTCAATACTAATATATCTCAAAGATATTTATATGGATGCTGATTTCAATATTTATATGAATGTTAATTTGTTAATTATAAGTTACCACACAACTAAACACTTAACATAACCCTTTAATTAACACTGTTTTATTATCTTGCTTTGCAAATAATTACATTTGAAAACCACTTTCAGTATAATGAGACGGAACCTAAATTAAAAACCATACATTGACCCAAGTCCCAGAGTGCTTGACCTACTCATCATTGTAAGATTTTATTTCAAAGCTGGAATTACTCACAATATAGTTGTTTTAAAAATCCTACCCAATCTAGCAGGCGTCTCATAATGCAGAATATCTAATTTATACAATTAATATTTCCAACAATTTCAGTATGAGTTTGTATTTACACCCGGTGTTTGTATAACCTTAAACACTGGGTATACAATCATACTTTGTATATAAAAATGACGATTAGTAATCTTTAGGTACAAGTGTGGAATGTCTGAATTAAGGTTTTACTTATTTTTACTTTGATGATCATATGGCCTCAAGTTCTTTATCAATTTGTTATGTAGATGATGATATCCAATGTGCAACAAATTGATAAGCATGTATGGGCTTTTTTATTTAAAGATTTTACTCAGTTTTGTATGCGTAAATGTAAAGAGCAAATAAAGAAACAGCAAAAATAATAGAATTGCTACATTAAGTAAATATAATAATAAGCTCATGTAAAAACCATACAATTAAGGCATAATGTTCAATGTGACAGAAAGAAGTCTTTTTACAAAGAATGAACTAGATTCCTATTCTCCAGCTTTGATGCTCAGTCCATTCTATCTTTTATGATATTCTTTAAGACTACATGGCTTCCTCCAGGGTAAAAGGATAAAATGAAATGCTTAGAATGTGTATGTATGTCCAAATTAAAACCAGGAAAAAGTTAAAGAAAAGAGTAGTAGACGGGTAAATTGGTTATCACAGGCACACTGAAGATGTTGGGAGCACCAGCTTAGGAATAGCTGTACTGGATCAAGCTGCTCATTCTAACAGCTGAGGAAACCATCCCTCTAGTATGGGTGGGGTTGAGAATGTAAAAAAGGCTAAACAGGTTGTTGTGGCAGGGTACTCTATTATTAAAAGAATAGATAGGGTAATCTTCCCCCCTGGTCAACTCAACCGGGCAGTTTTTTTGTCTTTTGACTTCTAATACAAAATAGGGGTGTAAACATTTCAGTGCCTTCAAAATCCAGATCCACAAACATCCCAAACTTGCACATAGGTTCATACATCACCCAACCCCACTCACTCCTCTGTTCTATGCTCACTCGCACCTACTACAATGGAAGAGGTTTCTGCTCTGCTCCAGTCCTCCATCTGTTCCTCGATCCTATTCCCTCATATCTCACTCTGTCTCCCACTCTTACTCTTCCTATCACTTACATTTTCAATCTCTCCCTTTCCTCCGGCACATTTCCCTCACCCTTCAAGCATGCAACCATAACGCCGATCCTTGACCCCAACTCCCCATCCAACTACCACCCTATATTGCAACTGCCATTTCCCTCCAAGATCCTTGAGAGAGTTGTGTATGCAAGATTAACAGACTTCTTCGAATCCAACTCTCTGCTTGACCCGCTTCAGTCTTGATTCTGCGCTCATCACTCTGTTGAAACAGCTGTGACCAAATGATCCAACAATTTAATCGCTGTTAAATCTCATGGCCATAACACTCTCCTAATTCTCCTTGATCTTTCTGCTGCCTTTGAAACTGCTGATCATCAATAGCTTCTTCTCATTCTCCGTAATTTTGGTCTACAGGATACTGCTCTCTTCTGGTGATTCTCCTACCTTTTCCAATGCTTTTGAAGTGTTTCTTTCTCTGGCTCTGCCTCTTCTCCCCAACCCCTCTCTGTATGCGTTCCCCAAAGTTCTGTCCTTGGTCCCCTACTGTTCTCTATCTATACTGCCTCCCTTGGTAAACTCATCAGTTAGTTTGGCTAACATTATCATTTATATGCAGATGAAACCCAAATCTACCTGTCCTCTCTTGATCTCTTTCCGCCCATCTTGACTCGTGTCTCTGACTGTCTCTCTGTGATTTCCAACTGGATGGCTGCTCACTTCCTTAAACTCAACCTGTCCAAAACAGAACTTCTAGTCTTTCCTCCCTCAAGTGTTGCTACTCTTGTGTCTGTCTCCCTCCAAGTCAACTGCGCCACCATCACCTCTACCTTGCAGGTTCGCTGCCTAGGTGTTCTCTTTGACTCCGACCTCACCTTCACTCTCATGTTCCCGTGCGTCCATTTGTCTGGTTACAATCACGTGTCTGTTAGTCCACCCATTGTACAGTGCTATGGAATTTGCTGGCGTTACATAAATAATAAAATAATAATAATTTCTAATCTTGTTTATATATAACAGCAACACATCCCTTAAAGTATCTTGAGTATTTTTTTTCTGACTATTATATCCCATTACTCCCATGCACTATTTTCACAGTGAGACCCTTAAGGGACAGCTAAATATTAGTTCTGCAACTTTTGCAATACAAATTTATGGGTAACTTTGTCAGCTCACACAACCTTTAATTTGTCATTCCTGGAGAATTTATGTCTGAGGAAAACAAGTTGTTGAAATTAATTGAGTACCACACAATTGCAGACACTCTCAAACTTTCGGAACTTTAATTTCTGCATGATTATGGCTTTCATTTTTCAATCATTTCAGTCAATGATGCATTAATACAATTTTTTAAGTGTTCTACATGGACTCTTACAGGGTTATTCACTAAATACTGGATTTTGTCCAGATAGAAAAAAAATCTCAGGAAAATCACGAAATTCCATCACAATGGCATTTCCCATGTTAACTAAAGCAAACTACGGTCGTCCCAAGTGAAGCGGCAGAAATTCCCTGGATTCATTTAGTACCAAGAATGAAATCAGTGGTTTCCGCATCCAAAACCTTGGCAAAGTATACTTTGACAGAACGTCGTGACTGAATGCCATCCCCGAGCTCCGATTGGTGCAAGTTGGTGTTGCGCCCTTTCTCCCAATTGGCCGGCGAGACACCTCCCTCCCTGAGCGCCGATTGATGCAAATTGGTTTGTGCCCTTTCTCCTGATTGGCCTCTGCGTGGTTTAGGTGGGAAATTTGAATCACCGGCCGAAACCAAGTGATTCTGTGGAGCTATTTTTTGGGTATGTACAGAGGCTCTGTACATCCGATAGCTCCGCTGTTTACAGGGATCATAGCTGGGACCAGGAGCTATTTGGGGGCATGTAGGGATGCATTACTGTATTGTGTGTAATTTTGCGTTTTTTTGGTGTGTTCGGCTTCCTGTGTCTGGGAGATACCAATATCTCCCAGACACAGCAGCGCCTGGGCGGGCTTATGTTTTCATGTTACTTTGAATGGAGACCCCCTGCTGGAGGTCTGTGCATAAATACCATGTATCTTGCTTGAAATAAAGAGTTCTATTTCACTCTTCACTCAGTCTCAACTAGTGTTTGGGTGATACCACGATTGCCCTCCTACAAGCGACTATAATCACTGGCGAGCCGCTTTAATCATTCTAGGGCTGGGCACAACTAGGAAGGGACAACCCATAAAGAGGGTATACCGCAACATATACAATTTGGAAGATTTACAAAGCACCTATAATAATAAACTTCTCAACTCAATACATCCATCAGGCTTGTTTTTATGTAAGGCAATGATCACTTTAAGTACTATTTGCTCACTGACAGTGCTTTGAGCAAATAGTTCAAAAGCTTTGGAGGTCCAATGGTTAATGAAGTGGCATCTGGCCAGTACATGCTAGAAAACTGCCACATAAAAAAAAAGTTAAAACCAGTATAAAAAAACCATATGGGAGTCAGTAAGAACCACATATAAGGGATGTGTAAACCTTCTTATACGCTCATCTGCCATATGGTGGGGGCAGAATGGTGGACAGTGATCCGTCCACCCACCATTTTTTATTTTCCCCCATTGGTATGGGGGTTGCAAAAATTAACAGGGCATCAGGTATAGGAATTTAAAATAAATAATGGTAGGTGGACAAGTCACTGAACACCCCCTGGCCCCCACCCATGGTCAGGGGGCTATTTAATAAAATAAAATGGTCAATACATCGTAATGTTTTGACCGGCCGATACCAAAGTTTGAACCGAAAATAGTTCCAGGAGAAATGTACTTGCGGCTGGTCAATTGTTGTGAGCTCCTGCAGGCTCATGAAAGAGGGCTCTCCCTGGATCTCAGGGAGCGATTGGGTACATTAGTCTATAGTACCTTCCCTCTAAATATCACTCTCCTGGCAGGTCAGAAGGTGTGGTAAAATAGGGGAAAAAGTGACCGGGGACTGAAGAGTAGAGTGTCTGAGCCATAGTTCCAGGCGGTTGGTGGCTAAGTGCTGTTGGGGACCATTCGGCTGATTTGTGACCGAATGAATGCCAGGTTGGAGCATTTGGAAGAAGGGAAGGTATAGAGCCAGGGTGATTATAGTTCACTTGGGGAAAAAGTAGGAGAATAGGACCGGGTTTTCAGCCTTCAGGCAGTGTTTGGTGTGGCTGAAAGCCAGACCAAATTCAGCCCCGTTTTGGGCTTGAATTGCAAAATCCGGACATTGTGAAATAGTGTGAACAATGTCCAGATTTTGTAGTCCAATCTTAGTGAATAATCCCATAATTATATTAATCAAATGTAAAAGGTCACTTGAAGCTGAAGTTGACTATATATGATACAGATAACTATGCCAAAACATTTTCTGAAACAATCTAGGTTGAAAAATATTAATATCTGCATGCTCTGCTTTTGCAGATGTAACCCAGAGGTTCCTGAAATAATACAAAAATAGGAAGATATCAACAGAGAATTAAGATACAGAGAGATGGAGAGGGGTGAATAAGACATTGCACATTTCTTGGATGGATCCTATAAGGAACTAGGAGCAGAGGAACTAAAGTGTTAGAAATGCAGGTTTATATTCCTAATGCTAAAGTGTGCCTTTAATAAAGGTTTTGGCCATTAACATATATCTTATATATCTATGTATAAATTGTCACAGTGCCCTACTGGCCAAGGTGCCAAGAAAGTAAATGTATTTAAAGTAATTTATTCCTTCCTCTGTTTTCAGATATATCTTTGTAAATATTGGAAAAGTACAGCACTTTCCAGTTTTCCAGCAATGACTTTGGTAGAAACCACTACTAATATTACCCTTAACAATAAACAACTTTTTTGACAAGAAATTTAGCCCAGGAGAGAATGCACGTGTTCAACATCTGTAAATGTTTATTTTTCCCCCCAACAGTCAGTGCCCTTTATTTTATTGAAGGAAGATTTATCCTTTTGCATTCTGGTGGAGTTAAAGCGAGCCATCATTAACCCTTTAACTAAAGTTCTGGATTTATGCTATGAAAGATCCTCTGTAATGTTGCTGCATGCACTTATATCACTGCTTTCTGCCATAGAAAGAAAGAGTAAATCTATTTGGTGCTTATAACTAAAACCATGTGAATAAGAATAAAAGTGAGTGGAAGGTCAGAAACCCTAGATAATGTTTAGAGGGAATGAAATGTGACTGATCCTCTAGTCTTGATGGTTGATCATCCCTTGCAACATTTCAAAAGGAGAAGGGGTATGAATGGGGGGGTGTCCATAGGCAGGGCTATTCTAAGAAATTTTAGGTGATTTACTAAAAAATAAATGTAATTTAGAAAATGTAACTAAATTGTAATTTAGAACAATTTGTGTTATTACGATTATTATTTATATAGCACCAATGGATTCCGCAACCCTTTACAAAATCATTAAGGGAACTTTAACAACAAATCTATCAAACTATTACAAATTTTGACAGTGACCATAATGAGGTCCCTTGAGAAACAAGTTTACAATAATAATATAAAAACTCAATATGAAGAACAGCGTGAAGGGTAGTAGTACCCAAATCACAGGGTGAAAAACGTATTGGTATTGGAAAGTGAGCGTAATGTGGAGAATGGCCCCAAGAATTAAGTTGAGAGAGTAATGACAGTTACCCTTGGAGTCCATAAGCTATTCTCAAGAGGGGTCTTCATAAAGGATTGAAGAGTAGGGGAGAGTCTGATGGGGAGAAAGGCTGATCCACAAGTAGTCCTGCATGTGAGAATTAACAGTATGGGTACAAGCAGCAGACAGGAGAAAGTCAACAGCAGAGCGGAGCAGCCTAGAAGGGCTTAGTGAAGACATGTAGAGGAAGGTAGGGTTGTTGAGAGCTATGTAGGTAAGTGTTAATATTTTTAATTAAATCCTATAGGCACAGAACGACGACAGACAGAAATGTAAGTAATCAGCCTGACAGCAGCATTCATTACAGACTATAGAGAGGCAGTATGGTTTCTGGAGAGACCAATATGGAGAGAATTAGTGTATATGTATGTGCTAAGCCTATAAAACTGGATTATGCTCTAATTTCATCTCACCCTATTTGTATATTTGAAACAGACAAGTGATATAGAGAAAATGGGTTTCTAGCCACATTGGCCAACTGATACATAAATTACAGTCATGTTTCCACAGCCTGGACACTATAACTCTTTGTTTATATTTATAATATTGTACTTTTTTCTGTTTTTGCATTTCATTAAACAAACATTATCCTTAGAGGAAAACTCTCTGCTTGGGTTTGTATATGTATGCTATCTCTTTTCATTATTTATGTGTTTATGTTGAATTGATTTATGTTTACACCTTTCATCTTGTGTATTATTTATATATATATATATATATATATATATATAGTGAGCGAAAAAGCGGAATGGTTGTTGAAGGGAAGGGAGATATATCAGGCCTGAATTGCTAAACAGCAGCCAGAGAGTTTTCAGCTAAATGCCCCAGGGAGAGATGTTAAGTTTGCAATATACATTGCTGATGCTCTGCAAAACACTGTATGGCTCCCTGGGGCAGAGCATTTGGAGAGCAGGGTGGGCCCAGTGGTGTATCCTGGTTTTGTGCTGCCCTAGGCAGGACAAAACTCAGACGCCCCCTTCCATCCCCACCCAACCCTTTCCTTCCCCCCGCCCCGCCTTCTAAATACACAGATACGCATACATTAGCTAACAGACACACACACTAACAGAGAGACACACACACACTAACAGACACACACACACACACTCACTAACAGACACACACACACTCACTAACAGACACAGTCACTAACAGACTCACACAGACACACACACTAACAGACACACACACACTAACAGACACACACTAACAGACACACACAGTCAGACACACACACACTAACAGACACACTAACACTCACTAACAGACACACACACTAAAATGACACACACTAACAGACATACACACACACTCACTCACATTAACTTTTTTTTTATTTACCCCCCCAGCCTCCTTACCTTTGGGAATGCTAGGGGGGTGGGGGTTTCTCTTTCTCCCTGGGGTCTAGTGGGGCTGCCAGTCGGGCTGCTGGGCTGGTTGCTGGGCGGGCGGCACCGGCGAGGGGCTGGCGAGGGAGCACTTCCATATGACGTCATATTCCGGCTCCCAGCCTCACTCTGCTGCGCGCGAGGGAGCTGAGTAGACAGCTCAGAGGAAGTGCTCCCTCGTCAGCCGCCCACCTGCCAGCGCCCCCCGCCAGCCCAGCATGTCAGTTAGCCGCAATTTGCCCTGGGCATTTGGGGGCGGCTTTTTTTGCCGCCCCCTGGAAAATGCCGCCCAAGGCAAATGCCTTGTTAGCCTTGCGGCTAAAACGTCCCTGGGTGGACCAGTGCCTCAATAGCACTAGTTGCTATATAACAGCCAGACCAGATCTTGTATATACCTTAGGAGTTCCAGAGATGTGAACTAATTGATCCTCACCTGTAGCTGGTCAATTGGCAGGCAGGCTTTTAAAATAAGGGATCAGCCTGCTGCAGAGTGAGGGAGAAAGAGCCAGAGGAATGGTGTGGTTTGCAGCTATATTTTGCTATTGTAAATTGGTAAGTGGGAAAGTCACCCAATTCCAGTTAGTGATTATTGTGTTTAGTAAGTGCTCAAACAAGAGCAAGGAATTTTGTTTTGTTTATTTTATTTTGACGCACCTGTATATTTTGCACCAAATAAATCAGAAAAACTGAGCTGGATCTGTCCTGGACTTTGATTACCCTAGAAGGCTGTGGTTACCATAAGATCTGTGACAAAATCCTACCGGTAAAATAGGGGGTTTGTTACTATATACACACACTCACACTATCTCACAAAAGTGAGTACATCCCTCACATTTTTGTAAATATTTAATTATATCTTTTCATGTGACAACACTGAAGAAATGACACTCTGCTACAATGTAAAGTAGTAAGTGTACAGCCTGTATAACAGTGCCATTAATGTCTAAACTGTTGGCAACAAGATATATATATACACTGTACCTTGCACTCAGACTTCAAACTTGCCAAACTGGGTGCAATACCAGTGCTTGAGTATCCATATAGTCAGGTAATGTGGCTGCACTCACGGATTTTCAATAAAAAAAAAAATTTATTCCAGTTTCTTTAAAACAGATCAACGTTGATCTGTTTTAAAGAAATTGGAATACAAGTTATTTTTTATTGAAAATCTTTGAGCGCAGCCACATTACCTGACTATATATAGTTAAAAGAGTTACAGACTGTGATTTCACATAACGTGACATTTGAAACATGAAATAAGTTAAGAAACTTGTATAAGGTCACTCCTGCTCTCTCCAACAGCTGTTTTTCTTCAAGGGTGCTTTTAGAGAACACACATAACTGGAACAAAATGCCTGCATTATATTTAATCCTGCCACACAGTTAGGTCTAATACTCTGTGCTGTAACCAACTAAATTCCATTAGTAAATAAGTGTAACAGAGTATTATTTAGAGTACATTAGTATTGCAGTGGAAACTGACTATCAATTAAAAAAAAAAGTTGCATTTAAAAGTTCGTGCTTGACTTTGGCATGTTTTGGGTATATCTGCAAACAATATATTAGATACATGATGATTTAGTTTCCTATTTTGCATAGAGAGCAGTTTGACTTCTTTGCAGTGTTCAAAACTAATTCGGCATTAAATTATAATGCCTAATTATTGTTGAAAAAAACATTCATGTTACTAATTTGTCAATTCTGTGCATATTTTACATCTGACATTTGTACACACTGAGACTGGTGACAGACATAATCTGCTTCACATGTCTCCTTCTATGCAGTCCTCCCTGCCTCACTTACTATGGTGTTTTTTTCCCCCACCCTTCCTTCTCTCCCTCCGTCCCTTTGCCCCTCTTCTTGCCGACTCAGAGTGAGCACATGCAGTTGTAGCAATTGGTTCAATCAAAGACTTCTCTATGACAAGCCTTTTATTGGCCCTACACGCAGCTCCTCTGACATCAGATTGTGATGTGCCGAACTGCCCCAGGTGCTATGTGCTGGGTTAAGGTAAGTAAAACTCATTATTTTCTTTAATTGTTTTCTATTCTTTATTGTAAAACTTATTTTAAAACACTTTTTGAGTATTTTTATTGGGGGGACCAAAACAGTAATGCCAATAATAAAAAAAAGGGGGTTGGCTAAACCCTTTCAACCCTAAAATAAATACATTATAAAACATACTAAAAATTCCTCCATTAGAACTCATGAAAGATGTGTCAAACACATTAAAGTGTGTAGAGTAGGACAGCCATGGAATCAACCTTCATGATGCCTCTTAGAGACATCAACAGCATCTCACTGATTAGACCTCTGATAATAAAGTTCTGCTGTTCTAGTATTCCTTAGTAGTTGTGCTAACTATCAATGCAAACACCATTTTGCTAACAAGAAACTTGATTCCATAAAGATGGGTCTGTCACATATGCTATGCTGATATGCTGAATCAAAATGTGTATGAAGAGTCAGATAATAATATAATAATTGTTAAAATAAGCTGCGTTGTGGTCTCGTTCTAGCTATTTTAGTTCATTTTCTATACTACTTTGTTACATGTGGTGAATTTTAATATCTAAGAGCATACTTATGCAGACAATGAGAACCAATTATGTTAATAAATAGTATTGTAATTCTGGATATTTATTACATATATAAGTCTTTGAACAATGCTCAGAGTCCGCAGTGCCATACTGAGTTTTGGTTTTACTTTGGATGATTCATATTGCAATATTCATAAACAGATCAGCTCATAAAGGATTGACCTTTGTTTGCAATATTTGGTCTGGCCTCACTTTATTGTTCACTTAGAATGACCCTATCGTGATTGGATTCACAACACAGACCCACTAGGAACCAAAAATAAATATTTGCAGTAGTATTTTGGATATGGACTTGCCTGGTTTGACATGACTATCACATAAAGGAAAGTATTAAGCTCAATGACTAGGGTTCAAACAGCAAGAAAGGAAAAAGTAGCGGTTGTGAAAAAGTCACTAGAAGACTTACTAAAACGGTAGTAGATAGGAGAAATTCTCTACTAAATAGCCCTGTCATATAGGATTTGCAGAGGCTAGCCAGAAGCTAGAAAATGTTTTCACAATGTTTCCACTTTTTTCTGATTATTTATTTCACATTTTCTGTGTCTTTTTGGTTGCAGTTTGCTGTTATCTTGATGTCACATTGTGTTCTGCAGAGATGTCTGACCTTGGCTTCTGGTATCCAGTACTCTTTTTACAATTCTTGTTTAGTTTTTCTTGGGTTTTCTGGTTTTCTATTCTATGTCTGGTTTTCTTTATGCTGGGTTTCTGGGTTCATTCCTTTATCCCGTTCCAGGAATTCCCAGTCTCCTGGATTCCTTTAAATGTTTATTTTTTGTTGCCTCACCTGTTCCTTTGCCATTCAATCCTTTTTTTATTTCAGTCTGGTCCTGCAAGCAGTGGTCTCATTACCTCTGCTCATTTCTTTGCAGGTAAGTACTGTGTGTGTTTTATTGTTTATTTAGTCATGAATATCTAGGCAGTTAGAACCCACCATAATTGCAGTACTTTGAGCAGTGGTGGGCTGCATACCTCTTGGCCATTTATGTATTACATATATAGTACTTAGTTATGTCTCCTCTTGTTTTGCCTTGCATCTCTTGTCTTGTTTTATTTTGTCTTGCATTCCCAGTTCATGTACAATCCTGTCCTGCCCATGTCCTGTTAATGTCTCCCTCGTGTATTGTGTACATGTTCTGGGTTCTGCTTTCTGTCCTGCTCCAGTTCTGGGTTCTTCTAGTCTTGTCTTGTTTTCTTGTTTGGTGCCTGTTCTAGTCTTGCCTTGTTTCTAGTACTAGACACATTTATGCTGCAGAGCCTCCCTATCCAGATCTGGGAGGTCTGCATATTATCACCTAGCCTTTGGGATCCACAGAAGCTGCATCAGGGCCCTGGTATGTGGCCGCACAAACACTGGTGCTCAACACCAGGGGATGTGTGGTTACCCTGTACCAGGCCCTGATAGTCCTTTCCACGCTGAGACTCCCATCATCATCATCATCAGGCACTCAGGGGTCCCGGATTTTGGACCGCCACCTGTGACACCTGAGTCCCAATTTTTTTGGGGCCTAATTTATCCTCCAAGTGAAGGGAACCACCATGGGAACCAGGTTTGCGCCAAGTTATGCGAACCTATTTATGGTCAAATGGGAAGATGAGTTTATCTGGAACAACTCCCCATTTGGCGTGAACCTGGTCCTATGGCAACGATATATTGATGACTGTATCTTCATTTGGGAGCGTGACCAATCATCCATGAAAAGATTTCAACACTACCTCAATTGTAATCCGTACAATCTTACATTTACATTTAATCAATCCAAGGAAGCTGTTGAATTTTTGGATCTAAAGATATACATCAAGGAAGGAAAGATACAAACTAAAACCTTCAAAAAAATCTATAACCTGTAACAGTTTTATTCCCTCCAGCAGTCACCATAAGAAAACATGGCTTGATAACATTCCATGCAGCCAGTTTAGAAGGATTAGGCGCAACTGTTCAGAGATGGAAATTTGTAAAGCCCAAATGGAGGAGATGCAAAATCAATTCTAAATGAAGAGATATGCTAAGGATTTACTGGAAGCAGAGCCTTAGAATTACCTAGGGAAGACGCCCTTGAAAACCAATTTAAAGTCACAATCAACAAGGGAAATTCTATCTTTCATTACACAGTACAGCAGCCAATCTTTCCAAGTAATAACATCCTGAGGAAACATTGGAAGATTTCAAAAAATGACCCACTATTGGACAAAATTCTAGGTGATAAACCTAAAATAGTTTATTCTAGAGCACCGAACTTGAAAATGTTGCTAACTCCGACATTAAAGGAAAAAAGGAAGAACCATACTGAATCAGGAAGTTCAGGTTTTTTTTTAAGTGTGGTAAATGCATGGGTTGCAAAAACAATCCAATTCAGAAATCACCAATTAAGGAAATCAAACACATGGATACAGAAGACACTTTTAAGATTACAACTTGTCTTAGTTGTAACTCAGTTGGAGTGATCTACCCCCTGGTGTGTCCTTGCAAGCGATACAACATTGGAAGAACAAAGCGGACCTTTAAGAAATGACTAGGAGAACATATAAGGAATATATAAGGATTCCCCCACACAATCTCTTCAGACATTTCCACACTCATCATTCAATGAATCCTGCAGGACTTGATTTTATGGCAATAGAAAAAAATCAGTTTACATTGGAGATGAAGGTACCTTGAAAAAGCCCTAGACAGAGCAGAGGCAAAGTGGATTTTTCAGTTAGACTCTCTAGAGCCAAAAGGACTTAATATTGATTTTGAATTAAATGCATTTTTATAATAAAATAAATTAAATTCCCCTTATAGCAAGGAATAAGTCCACTCCTCATAAGTCTATAATATCTCTTAAATATGCTTTTCCCAGATATCTCTCCACTCTATTAGGTTTGGCCACTCTTTAATGGTTAGGATATCTAATTTAGATTGTGGTCCTTCCCCATATATAAATTATATAATATGTTTTTCATCTTTGACTTTATTAGGTCATAATACTCCTAACATCATTCTATTTAGAATCTTTTTTTTTTCCTTGAACCTGTGTGGGTCTCATAACACTTATAATTCTACTGTATCAGTGCACATCTGAGCACTTTGTACTTCCATTCCTTTAGATTATTAATCTATATTTTATAACACCGAAATTTCCTTTATTCTTCTTCTTATTTTTATCTTCTTCTTTTTTTTTTATTCTTCTTTTTAATTTTTTTATTCATTTTGTATATTTTTCATTTATTTATTTATTTTTGCACATCCGGGGATTATTTTCTTGGCTTCTTAATACTATGTGAATTTGATCACTCATGGTGACATCTCAATTTATGATTTTCTATCAACTGATTACATATCTAGAATATTCACTATATCACCTACTTTTATTTATTGCCTTTCTCTTTCTATTTTTTTTAAATTTCATTAATTTTATTTTTACAATTTATATAAGTCTATGTACATATGCACTATTAATTATTTTATCTCATTATAAAGTTCTTTCTTATAAACATATATCTTTTATTGGGAACATTAGACATTCCTTAGCAATTTTGGACAATTTTTGGCCAGGTTTTACTATTACCATGCCATCTGTACAAAGCACAGGCAATTTATGGTTATTCTGTGGTTATTTATTGTATTTGCGACGGATTTAAAATTAACAGACATGTTGTCATGAGCCTGGTATTAACTATGTACAGGACATTAAAAGGTTAAGGACCCATAGTTCAATCAGACTGTGAGGCTTAAAAACTGGACTATGAGAGTTGGATGCTTACCTCTGATGAAGTGATTACTGATAATGCGTAAAGCAGCATCAACCTACACTTCACAAACGAGTGAAGTAAGGTGGAATGCACATCAGCCTGCAGTGGAACCAGGGCCGGCGCGTCCATAAGGCGGCACAGGTGGCCGCCGCCTTAGGGCGCCAGTGGAGGGGGGGCGCAAAAATCTGAATCTCCTGCCTCTGGCTGGAGACTCGGATTTGTAATCTCACCTCTCTCCCTGCAGCCAGCACACAGGAGCAGGGCAGTGAAGTCAGCCGTCCTCCTCTGATGATGTCAGAAGGGGGCGGGACTTCTACTGCTCCCAGACTCCCCAGCGGTCCTGACTGCAGCTCCAGCCTCCCAGCCAACCACCAGTTGTAAGGTTCTCCCTCCCTGGCCCAAGGTAAGCTTCTGGGAGGGGAAGGGGAAGGGGGTGGGGAAGAACTTTAAGCATTTTTATTTTTATTTTTTTTAAATCAAAAGGTTTTTTTTCAGCCCCTTTCTACAGCCCCTGCCCCCACCATACTCCCCCTGCCCCACCATACTCCCCCTGCCCCCACCATACTCCCCCTGCCCCCACTATAATCCCCCTGCCCCCACTATACTCCCCCTGCCCCCACTATACGGCCCCGGCCCCCACCATATGGCCCCTGCCCCCACCATACTCCCCCTGCCCCCACCATACTCCCCCTGCCCCCACCATACTCCCCCTGCCCCCACTATACTATCCCTGCCCCCACTATACTCCCCCTGCCCCCACTATACTCCCCCTGCCCCCACTATACGGCCCCTGCCCCCACCATACGGCCCCTGCCCCCACCATACTCCCCCTGCCCCCACCATACTCCCCCTGCCCCCACTATACTATCCCTGCCCCCACTATACTCCCCCTGCCCCCACTATACTCCCCCTGCCCCCACTATACTATCCCTGCCCCCACTATACGGCCCCTGCCCCCACTATACTGCCCCTGCCCCCACCATACTCCCCCTGCCCCCACTATACTATCCCTGCCCCCACCATACAGCCCCTGCCCCCACCATACTCCCCCTGTCCCCACCATACTCCCCCTGCCCCCACCATACTCCCCCTGCCCCCACTATACTATCCCTGCCCCCACCATACTATCCCTGCCCCCACCATACAGCCCCTTCCCCCACCATACTCCCCCTGCCCCCACCATACTCCCCCTGCCCCCACTATACTATCCCTGCCCCCACTATACTATCCCTGCCCCCACCATACGGCCCCTGCCCCCACCATACGGCCCCTGCCCCCTCCATACGGCCCCTGCCCCTACCATACGGCCCCTGCCCCCACCATAAGGCCCCTGCCCCCACCATACGGCCCCTGCCCCCACCATACTCCCCCTGCCCCCACCATACTCCCCCTGCCCCCACCATACTCCCCCTGCCCCCACTATACTATCCCTGCCCCACCATACAGCCCCTGCCCCCACCATACTCCCCCTGCCCCATCATACTCCCCCTGCCCCCACCATACTCCCCTGCCACCTCTATAGCCCCTGCCCCCACCATACTACCCCTGCCACCTCTATGGCCCCTGCCCCCTCCAAACTGCCCCACCATACTACCCCTGCCCCCTTTACAGCCCCTCTATAGCCCCTGCCCCACCATAGTGCCCCTGCCCCCTCTACTACCCCATTTGCCCCTCTACAGCACTTCTATTTCCCTCTATAGCCCCTGCCCCCTTTACAGCCCTCTCAGAAACTGCAATAATTACCTTGAGGGGTTAACTCCTTCCGGGTGGTTAGGCGACCAAAAGTCGCCTAACCGATGCTTGACATCCTCACTCTGGGTTTGAGGACATCCAGCGTCTGCTAAATCCCCATAGGAAAGAATTGATACAATGCTTTCCTATGGGGAAGCGTAATGCAAGTGCGGAGTAGGAGCCTGACTCAGCACTGAGGGACATCGGCGCTGGATTCAGGTAAATGACTGAAGGAGTTTTAACCTTCAGTGCCGAGTAAAGGGGGAAAGCAAGAAGGAGGGGGGCACTATAGGGAACTTTTTTCAAGCTGGACAGAGGTGGCAAGTGGTGTCCCTCAGGGGTCTGTTCTGGGACCCCTTCTATTTAACATTTTTATAAATGATCTTGAAGACAGCATTGAAAGTCATGTTTCAGTGTTTGCAGATGACACAAAACTTTGTAAAATAATACAATGTGAGCAAGATATTACTTTGCTGCAGAAGGATTTAGATAGACTGGAGGACTGGGCACTCAAATGGCAGATGAAATTTAATGTTGAAAAATGCAAAGTTATGCACTTCGGCGTAAAGAATACACAAGCAACGTATACCCTTAATGGAAGTGAATTAGGGATAACAACACACGAAAAGGACTTGGGAATTGTTATAGACAACAAACTATGCAACAATGTGCAATGTCAATCAGCAGTGGCCAAGGCCAGTAAGGTATTGTCATGCATGAAAAAGGGCATTCATTCTCGGGACGAGAATATCATTTTGCCTCTCTATAAATCACTGGTAAGACCACATATTGAATATGCTGTGCAATTTTGGGCACCTGTTCTAAAGAAGGATATCATGGCACTAGAAAAAGTGCAGAGGCGGGCTACAAAATTAATAAAAGGAATGGAACATATCAGCTATGAAGAAAGGTTAACAAATTTAAACCTATTTAGTTTAGAAAAACGTCGCCTGAGAGGGGATATGATAACATTATACAAATATATTCGAGGCCAATACAAACCATTGTGTGGAAATCTATTCACAAACAGGACTTTACATAGGACACGAGGCCATGCGTTTAGACTGGAAGAAAGAAGATTTCGTCTAAGGCAAAGGAAAGGTTTTTTTACTGTAAGAACAATCAGGATGTGGAATTCTCTGCCTGAAGAAGTGGTTTTATCAGAGTCCATACAGATGTTCAAACAGCTACTAGATGCATACTTGCAAAGACAGAATATTCAAGGATATAATCTTTCAATGTAGGGTAATAACTGCTTGATTCAAGGATAAATCTGACTGCCATTCTGGGGTCAAGAAGGAATTTTTTGTCCTAGCTTGTTGCAAAATTGTGCTTCAAACTGGGTTTTTTTTTTTGTTTGTTTTTGTTTTTGCCTTTTGGATCAACAGCAAAAAACAGGTGTGAGGAAGGCTGAACTTGATGGACGCAAGTCTCTTTTCAGCTATCTAACTATGTAACTATGTAACTATAGTATCGCTTTAAAAGGGAGTCTAAAGAGGAAGGGGTGGGTTCTTAATCAGGAAGAGGTGTGGCCTTGACCAGTAAGGGTGGGGAAAAATGAGATAAGGGGGTGCCTAGGTTTAGTCATGCCTAGGGCAGCACCAAACCAAAATACACCACTGGCTGGGGAGTGTTTATGTAAAGTGTTGGTAGTAGGACAGAAAACCCAAATCAATATTTAGTCATCTATTATTGCTGTTAACCAATTTGATCATTCTGGCTTCAAAAGTTATTCATTCATTTTGTTATTCATTCATTTTGACTTTTACAAGAACTTTTTCAACTCACTGTTTAGTGGATATACCACTTGTCTACATATATAATTTCTGTTCATATTTGTCTACTCCTGGTTAAGGTTTTAGAAGTGTTTTGGTTTCCTTACATATGTACTATTTCTTTGAAGCCTGGGTGGGAGCTTTTTTTCTAGCCACTTTAGTAGGAGATTTATATTAGTTTTGAGCAATTATACTTTTCTTTTAGGAGACTAAAAGGATAGATAGACCTAGTCGCTTATCTTTCTTCGTGTTTTCTACATTTTTATTACAGTATAATACTTGCACGCTTTAGTAAGTCAGGTACAGAGTGTCTTTGAAGTGTCAATTAAAATCAATTCAATGAATGATAAGAGGTAAATTAAACCATGTTTTAATTTATTTAATTGAACAAAGCAAATATTTATTTATCTTATGTCCAATCAATCAAGTCTATAATGCCATTACAATACCTTCTTATCAGTCTTTTGCAGAATTCATTACAATTGAGTTTCAATAACACTGTTAATAATTAGGCAGAGGTCAGAGAAATATAGATAAAGATACAATAATACAGAGTTAAATATGTAATCATTAGTAGTGTTTCCCAATTGGTGTTCTGCCAAAAGTTTAACCCCTTAAGGACACATGACGTGTGTGACACGTCATGATTCCATTTTATTCCAGAAGTTTGGTCCTTAAGGGGTTAAAAAACAAAACGGCCGCGGGCGGTGAGGGAGCAATGAGCAGTGATCTCCCTGCTCAGCTCCCTCGCATGCACAGCAGTGATGTTGGAGCCGCAACATGATGTCACTCCGGCATCACTAAGAGGCGTGCGAGGGAGCCGAGCAGGGAGATCACTGCTCCCTCGTTGCCCACACGCCAGCCGCTCAGCAGCCCCACTGGACCACAGGGACTGCTGCCCAGCAGCCCCACTGGATCACAGGGATTCCATGCCAGCATTCCTAAAGGTAGGGGGGCTGGGTGGATGACAATTTTTTTAAAAAATGTATGCGTGTCTGTTAGGGAGTTTGTATGTGTTTGTGTGTCTGTCAAAGAGTAAATGTATGTTTGTCAGTGAGAGTGAATGTGTGCTTGTCAGTGAAACTACTGTAAGAGTGTATGAGTGTCTGTCAAAGAGTATGTGTGTTTGTGAATGTGTGCAAGTGTATCTGTGTGTCACGGTTTGTGTATGTGTCACTGTGTGTATCTAAGTGTGTGTCTGTGTGTGTATATGTATCTGACACACAGATAAACACAAACACACACACACACATCTTGACTCACAAATACACACACTCCGATACACACAGTGACATATACACACACATGCACCCACAGATACACACTGACACATACACACACTGATATACTCAGATACACACACTGCCATACACACACAAACACACTGATACACACTGGCACATACACAAACACAAACACACACACACATCTTGACTCACAAATACACACACACTCCGATACACACAGTGACATATACACACACTTGCACCCACAGATACACACTGACACATACACACACTGATATACTCAGATACACACACTGCCATACTGTCAGGGTACCTGAGGCCTCTACCTCTAAGGGAGGTAGAGACTTGGCGGTGTATCCGTCCAGGCGAGCTGTTTCCTCCGTTCCTCGCGGTTCATCCAGTCACTTAAACACCGGCCGCGAGGAATCCACGTCCTTTTCTAGCAGGACGCTCAATACGTGACGTCATGACGCTAGCACGAGCAATCTGTCACTCAAGTATCCGATATCCAATCGGTACTTGTCAGAGGCGTGATTTCCATCCAGAGCCAGGGTATTTAAGCTTACTCCTTACTTCAGCTCATTGCCCTGTCGTGGTTCTAGCTTGTCTAGTCACTCAGTGCTCTGGTATTCTAGTTTGCTCTTTTGGTTTTGACTCGGCTCGTTGTACTACCCTGTTTCTCTGTTATCCCTTGACCCGGCTTGTCTCTCGCTTTTCTGTCTTCTCGTTCCCTCGACCTCGGCTTGTCTCTGACTATTCTTTACTCTCGGTACGTTAGTCCGGCCATTCTAAGGCCCGGTATACGTACCTTTCCACTCTTTGTACTCTGCGTGTTGGATCCCTGTCCCGATCCTGACATTACGACAGGGCCAATGGATCCTGCAGGTACAAACAGTCAGCTTGGTTCTTCGGATCCCAGGTTTGACGCCATGGAACATAGGATGGATCAGATGGCTTTGGCACTACAGGCACTTTTGTCTCGTGCTAGTAATCCACCTGAGGAGACACGTACTCCTTCTATCTCTCCTGCAGTCTCAGGTCTAGAGGTAGCCACTGTCGGTGCTTCTTCCCGTATTACCCCACCAGTACGTTATGGCGGGTCACCGGAGAAGTGTCGTGGCTTTCTAAACCAGATTAGCATCCATTTCGAATTACAACCCCGCTCTTATCCTACAGATAGAGCAAAGGTTGGATTTATTATTACTCTGCTCATTGAAAAAGCTTTGAGATGGGCCAATCCTTTATGGGAGAATGATAATCCACTAGTCTATAATTATAATGCCTTTGTAGCTGCGTTTAGAAGAACTTTTGACCCTCCTGGCAGAAAGGTCAATGCAGCTAGATTAATGTTGCGCCTTAAACAGGACAATCGAACACTTGTGGATTATGCACTAGAGTTCAGATCCTTGGCGGCAGAAGTTAAGTGGAACGAACAGGCTTATATAGATGTGTTTCTGAATGGGTTATCAGATATAATTCTTGACGAGGTCGCTACTAGAGAACTCCCTGAAAATTTGGAGGATTTAATTTCTTTTATATCTCGTATTGATGAACGCTTAAGAGAGAGGCAGAACACTCGAGATAGGACCCGTAGACCCTCCTTTAAACTAGCGCCTACTTTTCAAATCTCTGAGTTCGAAGACTTACGTATTCCTGAACCTATGCAGATAGGCAGTACTCATCTCACTGAAAGGGAGAGACAGTACAGGAGAAGGGAGGGTTTATGTATGTATTGTGGAGTCAGGGGTCATTTACGCCTAAATTGTCCCAATCGTTCGGGAAACGCTCGCACCTAAGTTCCTCTAGAGGACAGGCCTTGGGTGTTTCTACTTTGTCCTCTATTCACAACTACAAGGAGCTCAGGCTTGTGTTACCCGTTTCTTTAAAGTGGGAGAAGGGAGTAGTTAAGACTATGGCACTAATCGATTCTGGAGCTGCTGAGAGCTTTATAGATCAAGGTTTTGCTGCCAAGCATGCTATTCCATCCCAGTTAAAAGAGACACCTCTGGCTGTCGAGGCCATCGATGGTAGACCATTACTTGAGCCTGTTATTTTCCATGAGACCATACCGATTAACTTGACTGTTGGCATCCTGCATAAAGAGGATATATCCCTAATGCTCATTTCTTCTCCGTCTATTCCCATAGTCCTGGGGTACTCCTGGCTGAGGAGACACAACCCTATTATTAATTGGGAATCAGGGGAGATAGTTTCGTGGGGAGAGAATTGTCAAGAAAAATGCTTGCGGAAGGTCTTACCTCTTGGATTAACTAATACATCGAATACCTCTGACAATCCTACAGAGACACAAATTCCGTCTCAGTATCTAGATTTAAAGGCAGTATTTGACAAAAAGAAAGCCGATACCTTACCCCCACACAGGTCCTTTGATTGCAAAATTAACCTACTCCCTGGTACCATGCCTCCCAGAGGTCATGTATACCCATTATCTATAAAGGAGAACTCAGTCCTAGAGGAATATATTCACGAGAATTTAGACAAGGGATTCATCAGGAGGTCCTCCTCCCCTGCCGGGGCTGGATTTTTTTTTGTTAAAAAGAAAGATGGTTCTTTGAGACCTTGCATTGATTATCGAGGCTTGAATAAGATAACCATTAAAAATGCCTACCCGATTCCCTTGATCACCGAACTCTTCGATCGTTTGAAGGGCTCTACAATTTTCACCAAGTTAGACCTCAGAGGGGCATATAACTTGGTGAGAATCCAGCAGGGACATGAGTGGATGACGGCATTCAATACTCGATATGGCCACTATGAATATACTGTCATGCCTTTTGGGTTATGCAATGCGCCAGCGGTATTCCAAGATCTGATTAATGAGGTTCTTAGGGAATTTCAGCAAGAGTGCGTCATTGTATACCTAGATGATATACTCATTCATTCTAGTGACATTGAGATTCATCACAAGCAAGTCAGGAGGGTTTTGCACAAGCTTCTCCAGCATGGCTTGTACTGCAAGTTGGAGAAATGTAGCTTTGATCAAACCCAGGTAACCTTTCTCGGCTATGTGATCTCTGGGGAGGGATTTAAGATGGATCCGGATAAGCTCCAATCCATTCTAGAGTGGCCTTTACCCACAGGTCTTAAAGCCATACAGAGATTTATTGGTTTTTCCAATTATTATAGGCGCTTTATTAAGGGCTATTCTTCCATTATTGCACCTATCACTAACATGACCAAACAGGGGGCTGACACTAAGAATTGGACTACTGAAGCTCTCCTTGCGTTCAAGACTCTCAAGGAGCTTTTCGCTTCCGCTCCAATTTTAGTTCACCCTGACACTTCTCTGCCTTTTTTGCTCGAGGTAGACGCATCAGAGACTGGTTTAGGTGCTGTTCTATCTCAAAGGTTGGGTGTTGATAAACCATTACATCCATGTGGATTTTTCTCTAAAAAATTGACCGGTACTGAAAGCAGGTATGACATTGGTGACAGAGAATTACTAGCGGTTATCAAGGCTTTGAAAGAATGGAGACATTTATTGGAAGGTACATTACATCCTGTTACCATCCTGACAGACCACAAAAACTTGTCCTATATCGGAGAGGCCAAGCGTCTGTCCTCCAGGCAGGCTCGTTGGTCGTTGTTTCTTACCCATTTCAATTACGTTCTGACTTACAGACCTGGGTCAAAGAATTCTAAAGCCGATGCGCTATCTCGCCAATATGAACCCTCTGCTTCAGTTGAACCACTTTTGTCTTCCATTGTACCCAAATGCAATATTATTGCTAATACCAGTCTCAAAATTCATTCTCCGCTACTTGACCAGATCTTGAAGTCACAACATCTAGCTCCCGGAAACACTCCTGAGGGAAGAAACTTTGTTCCTCCTGAACTTCAACTGGAGCTCTTACAATGTTTTCATGAAAGTAAAATAGCTGGTCATCCTGGTATTCGCAAGACGTACTCTCTGATATCCAAGGATTTCTGGTGGCCTTCACTTCGTAAGGATATTGAGGAGTTCGTCGCAGCTTGTGAGACTTGTGCCAAGACTAAACTACCTCATGCATCCCCATGTGGCCTGTTACACCCCTTGGACATTCCTGAGAAACCTTGGACCTGTTTGTCCATTGACTTTATCGTTGATTTGCCTGCTTCCAAGAGACAAACTGTTATTCTCACGGTGGTGGATAGATTTACTAAGATGGCCCATTTCGTGCCATTACCTAAACTTCCGACTTCTCCTGAATTGGCGGAGATTTTTGCGAGAGAAGTTTTTCGCCTACATGGGATTCCTTCAGAGATTGTTTCTGATAGAGGTTCTCAATTTGTCTCACGTTTCTGGAGATCCTTTTGTTCTCAAATGGGCATCAAATTGAACTTTTCCTCTGCCTATCACCCTCAGTCTAACGGAGCTGCTGAACGTACTAATCAAAAGATCGAACAGTATCTGCGTTGCTTTGTTTCCGAACACCAGGACGATTGGGTCGGTCTGATTCCTTGGGCGGAGTTCGCACACAATAACCTTGTTTGCGATTCAACTCGCTCTAGCCCTTTCTTCATGAACTATGGCTTTCATCCTTCGATTTTTCCTTCGGTTTCCTCTTCTCAGGGGATACCGTCGGTTGATGATCATGTCGCCAACCTGAAGAAATTATGGGATCAGACTCGACAAATTCTATTACATAGTTCCTCGCTGTTCAAGAAACACGCTGATAAACATAGAAGAGCGGCTCCTGTTTTTGTTCCTGGGGATAGGGTATGGTTGAGTACTAAGAATATTCGCCTAAAAGTTCCGTCCATGAAATTTGCTCCTCGCTACATAGGTCCTTACAGGGTTCTCACTCGTATCAATCCGGTTGCGTATCGCCTTGCTCTGCCACCTGCCTTACGCATTCCTAACTCTTTTCATGTCTCCTTGTTGAAACCCCTCATTTGCAACAAATTCTCCTCTAAGGTTCCCTCGCCTCGTCCTGTTCAGGTGGAGGGTCGGGAGGAGTACGAGGTCAGCTCCATCATTGACTCCAGAATTTCAAGGGGAAAATTGCAATATCTGGTCAACTGGAGGGGATATGGTCCTGAGGAGAGGAGTTGGGTACCTCAGGAGGACGTCCATGCTTCTCGCCTTCGCAGAGCATTTCACCTCCGCTTCCCATCTCGCCCCGGTTCATTCCGCCCGGTGGGCGTATCTGAGAGGGGGGGTACTGTCAGGGTACCTGAGGCCTCTACCTCTAAGGGAGGTAGAGACTTGGCGGTGTATCCGTCCAGGCGAGCTGTTTCCTCCGTTCCTCGCGGTTCATCCAGTCACTTAAACACCGGCCGCGAGGAATCCACGTCCTTTTCTAGCAGGACGCTCAATACGTGACGTCATGACGCTAGCACGAGCAATCTGTCACTCAAGTATCCGATATCCAATCGGTACTTGTCAGAGGCGTGATTTCCATCCAGAGCCAGGGTATTTAAGCTTACTCCTTACTTCAGCTCATTGCCCTGTCGTGGTTCTAGCTTGTCTAGTCACTCAGTGCTCTGGTATTCTAGTTTGCTCTTTTGGTTTTGACTCGGCTCGTTGTACTACCCTGTTTCTCTGTTATCCCTTGACCCGGCTTGTCTCTCGCTTTTCTGTCTTCTCGTTCCCTCGACCTCGGCTTGTCTCTGACTATTCTTTACTCTCGGTACGTTAGTCCGGCCATTCTAAGGCCCGGTATACGTACCTTTCCACTCTTTGTACTCTGCGTGTTGGATCCCTGTCCCGATCCTGACACATACACACACAAACACACTGATACACACTGGCACATACAGTGTGTGTGTGTATGTGCCAGTGTGTATCAGTGTGTTTGTGTGTGTATGGCAGTGTGTGTATCTGAGTATATCAGTGTGTGTATGTGTCAGTGTGTATCTGTGGGTGCAAGTGTGTGTATATGTCACTGTGTGTATCGGAGTGTGTGTGTATTTGTGAGTCAAGATGTGTGTGTGTGTTTGTGTTTATCTGTGTGTCAGATACATATACACACACAGATACACACTAACACAGAGATACACACACTGGCGCATATAAACACAGATGTACACACCTTGACACACACCGGCACATACAAACACAGATACACACACTTTGAAACATAGATACACACACCTTGACACACAAATACATACACACATAAATACACACTGTGTGTATATCTGTGTCAGTGTGTGTATCTGTGTGCCACTATCTGCCAGTGTGTGCATCTGTGTGTCAGATCCATACACACTGGCACATACAAACACAGATACACACACACGTTGATACACAGACACATACAAACACAAATACACACACCTTGACACACAGATACACACACCTTGACACACAGAAAGATACATACATACATACATACACACACACACACACGCACAAACACAGATACACACAGATGCACACTGTGTGATATACACATACACACACTTGCACATACAAGCACAGACATACACACCTTGACATACAAAAAACAGAGCAACAGGTTTTTTTTTTGGGGGGGAGGGGGAAAGTGGTGGTTCCATGACGTTGATACACTATGTCAAAGGGTTCCACAGGAAAAATCTATTGGGAACCCCTGATCATGAGTCATTATGGCCTTTATTAGATACTGGGCTGTGATCTGGTATGTGCCTCTTGATATCCATAGGAAAATTTAACTAATATGGAAACATCCATGTAAATGTTTTTCTTGTGCCTTTCACAAACTGATACCAAGATAAAGAGACCCAAATAAAAGGTAAATCACATGAAAATCATCCTCTATGTAATGAACCCAGCGGGCCTGTTTACACTGGGTCTTGATAGATTTGTATTTTATGCAGTTTTTTTTAAGATTTCCAAGTCATGGGGAGATTAAAAAAAATATTAGGCAATGACAAGCATGTCGGACAGCAGAGTTTATGGAAAGAAATTGTCAGAGCGTTTACTACAAAAAATTATTGGCTTAATATAAATTGCTTGGGTGGGCATACACATATCCAATAGTGTTTTTTTCTGTGAGATGAACCAGTTGACATAGGTTGAGATAATGTAAATTGCCCACATATTGTAATCAGGGTGTTCTCTCTCTTTTTTTTTCTTCTTTCAAGTAGGCCAGCATTGAAACAAACAAATCGTGTAGCACATTTTATTACTGTATAAACTGCTTGATTTGGTTAATTGAAAGAATATTTTCTTAACTTACTCAGGGATCACTTTGTTTACTGTTGGACGCATAACAAGGAGGGGTTGAACATTGGGTCTGTTTGGCTGTATATTTTTATATTCCAAATGTTCTAGAGTTCTAGCTTTTTTTTATTTTTTTCACTTCTTTATTTTTCCATCTTGACAGAAACAGTGACTTAACATCAGCATTTTGGCTTGTGCAAAAGCCTAATAACATGCCACACAGGTGAATAAAGTTACATAAACGAAACCTGAACACGATGTACACTTATCACATGTAGTTAACTTTTTCACCGTCCGTCAAGGGGTTTTTCTTTTTTTATATTAATATATAATTTTGAACTTAAACTAAACATTAGACATGAGAAGCCAATCCACATATCGTTATCATATAACACATCACGCACGGAACTTTCGTGTTGAGGAAGCATTTCCTGGAATACTAAGAGTTCTAGTTTTTTTAAAAGTGCAACCTAACAGAAAGACTACCTCACAATAAGTCAGAATAATGGTTTCTTGTAATGCCTTGAAAATTAGAGATAGGTAGAGAGGTAGCCAGACGTGTAAACAGACAGATATGCATGCAAAGCTTCATTAAAACAGGATAAATGTTGGATCTTCAAAATAGTTAAAACTCTTAAGGAACCAGATTTAAGATGCAACTGTTTATTCCATTTATTATCATTATTACAAAAAAATAACAAAGAAAACAGTGTTTCCAGCTGGATTCTAAATAAAGACGTGAGAAAGGAACGCTTTTATTATGATTTTTAGTGAGCAGAAAGAAGAGCCTTTAATCTGCTGTACAAAATCACAGAAAGTACTTAAACAAACAGGCTTTTTTTACAGTGAGTAACATTTAATTGTAGCTAAATGTCCTTTTTAAGCACACTCTCATCGGATCACAAGCTTGTCCTTGCCTCACTTGTTTTTGTTTAAATAAGATAATCACGAGTGCTATCCCATATTTAAATATTTGCTTTGAAGTTAGATTTTGCTGCTAGCTCTTTTCAGATGAGGTTAGTAATTTAAGATAAGTGGTAGGAATAGACAACCATTCGCACAGAGTTTCCTTGTTGTGTCTATTACTATATAAGTCTCTTACATATGGAATCATCACACACTTCAAAAAGCAGCATGTGACAATGACCTTTACCTCTTAACCTTGAGAAAAGCAATGCTCACGTCTGCTAGGAAAGACTACACATGCTCATTTAAATACCATATTGAGCTGATAATGCTTGATTGGTGATGTTAAAGAAACACTATAGTCACCAAAACAACTTGAGCCTAATTAAGCAGTATAGATAATGCCTCTGACGTTTCACTGCTCAGGTCTCTGCCATTTAGGAGTTGAATCAGTTTTGTTTCTGTTTATGCAGCCCTAGCCACACGTTACCTGGCTATTACTGGCACAGACTGCATGAAAACAAAATGGTTTCATTCAGTGGCGTACACACGATCCATGGGGCCCTGGTGTGAACTACTAAATGGCAAAGAATTGCAGGAGACTGCAGGGGCATGATCTATACACAAACACTGCTTCATTAAGCTAAAGGTTGTTTTTGGTGACTATAGTGTTTAAGACTACTGCATAACCCTGCAGATTATTACTGTATATGTATAAATATGACTATACAAGCTTTTATCATTTCTGATATTTTCATTTATTTAAAAGCAAGTGAAAGTGACTTGGAAAATGTAAACAAAAATGACAGATAAGTAACAAAATGTACAACTTTGCTGCTCTAAATCATGTATAGAAAATGTACAATAACTCTTTGTGTATTTTCCATCACTTGATATCTAGTAACTACATTATCTGGATATATACAATTCTTAAAACAAAACTGACCTTCATTCAGACCCTGAGGAGCCAGGCAGGGCCTAGGCAGGAACAGGGAAATGTGAGTGTGAGGGGAGTGTATACAGAGGAATGTGGTAAAGTGGTTTGGGATGTTGGTGGAGTAACTTGGGTAGATGGGTGGGCTAGTATAAATACGTTGCCATCTTACAGTACAGCAGCCATCTTAATTATCAGTTGGGAACAGCTTGGTAATTGCTGGTTGTTGCGCTCGATATACCTAATTTCCAAGTGCTGTTTGTGGCCAAGGTATGGATATCGCCTCCCCTCCCTGCAGTAGTCGAGGTCCCCAGAGGTGAGCTCGGCTACCGGAATGTTTTGCCCCTCAAGGGGAAGCTACGGGGCCTCCTGGGAGCAGGAGTGCAGTCCTGGCCTCGCTGATCTGCTGGTCTGTGGCCTTGAGGCTCGCTTATATCCCTTGCGGGCTTCTGTCACTACCAGGGCAGTGGGGTGGTCTGCGGTGGTCCGCGCCCACTTGTCTTCCCCTTTTCCAGCCCCTAACGCAACAGGAGCCACAGTCCTTCTTCCCGGGCCGGCTGGTCCACGGCTACGCAGACTGATAGTGCTCCGTTGCAGGCTGAGGGTTTTTCCAGCGGCCTTTTCTCCATTGTCAGACCCGCCATGTGGTTCCCGTGGTCCAGGCTGGTGGAGTGGTGGATGGGCTCCAGGGGGCAGAGGTCTCCCTTCTTGACCGGGAGGTGGTGGCTAGGAGTAGTGAGAGGCGGATGTATCCTACCCCTTCCCTTGTTAGCTCTGCTAGCCCTCTGCCCTACATGGGGGTGTCACTTGGATCTTCCAGTGGGCCTGCCAGTATGGGTCAAGGGGGAGGGATGTGAATTCACCTGTTCTTTCTTCCGAGCTGGCTCAGGACCAGACCATGTTTCAGGTCTCGTTGTGCGCTACGTCTGTGTCACTCCCTTTGGAAGTGACAGCTCCGGCCCAGCCTTCAGCGGTTACGGCTCTGCTACTCCAATCAACTCCCGCGCCCTCCAGTGAGTCCGGTTCTGCATTGGTGGAGGGCCAGGTGGGGTGTGTGGGTAGCCCGGGTGGTTCTGTGGCCTGGGATTAAATTTTGGGATGCTTGAGTGTCCTTTTGGTTACTTCGGAATTTAATTCAGCGGTCCCTTCTTTGGACGTGAGGGTTAGGGCAGGGTGGGACTCTTCTCTGGTTATTTCAGCTGGGGGTGCAAATTCTAGGTGAGACGTCGGTCCCTGACTCTCCCGCGCCCACGGCAGGTTTTCCTAGTGTGGAGGTAGTGCCAGCCACTCATGGGGTGGCCTATATGTGCTGGTTGGGCCATCTGGGGTTGCATTTGCGCAAGGAGTTGTGGGACAAAATTTGAAAGGGGGAGTTTGTTGAGATTTTCTCCCTGCTCCTCATGGAGGACTTGCCCCTTCCTGAGAAGGAGTCCAAGGACTCCGATAAGGATAAGGACAAGCTTAGGTATCAAAAGATTCCCAAAACATTTGGGTATTGGATCAGGGTCTTCTCGATCCTGGCCAGTGTTATAGGGGAGAAGGTGCCAGAAAAATACTCGGCCCTCTTGTTACCAGGATACCATATGGACGGCATGTCGGGTGTATGGGGGACTAAGCTGGTGGCGTTATAATGAACATTTTCACCAGCGGGTTGGGATCAAATGGATATTGGCCTGTGGCTGGCGATTATGACTCGCCTGACCTCTCATCAGAGTGGTATGTCGTCCTTTCTTGGGGGGGCAGCGAGGGAGGGCACCCCACCGCCTCAGCCTTACCCAAGCACGCTTGTTGCTGTTGGCAATACAATGAAAGCCAGTGCAAATGGGGGACCAGTTGTGGGGGTTCTCACTCAGCTTCCTGCAGTTTCAAGCGGGGAAAAGCCGGGTAACGCAGGGATACCGTGGTCTTGAAAGGGGAGGATGGGTGGTGCCGGTGTGATGTTCCCGTGGTTAAGGCGTTATAGGAACCGCAGGGCAGCAGAGCTGCTCCTCACAGGTTTCCGGGATGGGTTTTGGATCCTGCACCGTGTGCATGATTCTCCTGGGGTGTGTCAGAATCTCAAGTCGGTCAGGGATCACCCTGAGGTGGTAGCTGACAAGCTTAGTAAGGAGCTGTCGCTTGGGAGAATGGCAGGTCCGTTTACAATCCTCCCAATCCCTCACTTGCATGTCTTCTCATTGGGGTGGTGCCCGAGAAGGAGCTGGGTAAGTTTCAGCTGATTCACCATTTGTCCTACCCTTTTGGGGGTTCGGTGAATAGTGATATTGATGAGGAGCTGTGTAGGGTGTCGTATGCATCCTTTGATGCTGCGGTTCGGATTGAAGGCCCTGGAGCTCTGCTGGCGAAAGCTGATATTGAGGCTGCCTTTCGGCTTCTTCATGTCCACCCGCGCTGCCATCACCTGTTTCCTCCAGGGCAGTTACTACTTTGACCTGTGTTTGCCCATTGGTTGTTCTAATATTTCAGTGCATTCCTGGAGTGGGTAGTGCGGGAAGAGGTGGTGTGTAACTGCTTTATTATTTGGATTACTTTTTATGTGTGGGTCCTGCGGGTTCGAATCTGTGTTCACACATTCGCCAAACGCTGGAATCGATCTCTCGGTTCTTCAGGGTCCCGCTTGCCCCTGACAAGACGGTGGTTCCTTCCACCTGCTTGAGCTTCTTGGGGATTGAGATTGATTCAGTTGCTGGGGAATGTCATTTGCTGGAGGATAAGGTCTTGGTCTTTGCCGCCAGGTCACTTAAGAAAATCCAGTTGCGACACCTGCAGTCGCTCTTGGTTAAGCTTCATTTTGCGTGCCAGATTATTCCTATGGGGAGGGTGTTTAGTCGCCGCTTGACAGCAGCTATTTCGGGGGTAGATCGCCCTTATCATTATGTGCGGGTCACTCGCCCATTGCGCGAGGATTTGTGGGTTTGGTCTGTCTTCTTGGACGGATTTAATGGGCGGATGCTAATTCTCATTTTCTGAGGCAGATGAGATGGGATTC
Organism: Pelobates fuscus; assembly: GCF_036172605.1. NCBI lineage: Eukaryota > Metazoa > Chordata > Amphibia > Anura > Pelobatidae > Pelobates > Pelobates fuscus. The sequence continues at coordinate 123,981,304 of NC_086320.1, forward strand.
CCATCTCCAGCGGATCTTTGGGGCCTTGAGTGCCCAAGTGAATTTGTGGATTCGGGGTTCAGTCTTGGAGTCTACTTAGCAGCGTTATGGTAAGGCATGGGGCGAGTGGCTAGCATTTGAAAGGCAGCTCGGTAGTTTTCGGTCGGATGGTGAGTGAGTGCAGGGTTTATTACAACTTATTTGGTTCTGGGAGGCCTCCGGCTATTCTTCCTCGGATGTGTCTGGGAAGTTGTCTGGGCTGAGCTTTTGGTTTAAACTCAACAGGGTGTCGGACATTACTAAGGATCTCCTAGTTTCGTTGGTTATGAGGGGAGGGTGGGCGAACTGGTGATTTGGCAAAGCGGATGCCGTGAGGTTTCTGATTCGCAGGTCTAAGATGGATGTTCTGGGACGGGATACTTGGGTCACGTTACGGAGCATCTTTGCTCTATGGTTAGTCCTGTGGCATGTCTTCATGCTTTCTGGGAGATTTGACCGGCGGGTGAGGGTCCTTTGTTGGTTTATGAGTATGCCAGTTTCTTGTCTTATTTTCAATTTATCAGGGTTTTCTGCATGGTCTTGAAGGTTTTAGGGCTGCCTAGTGCAGAGTTTGGGGGACACTCCTTTCGCATAGGGGCTGCTACTGAGGAATTACACCTAGGGTTGGCTGAGGAGGTTATCCCAAGTATTGGGAGATGGGGAAACTGGGAGGTTTCGATCATATGTTCTTCCAACCGGACTGATTCCATTTCCCCTTCTGTCGTTATAGGTCCCAGAAAGCGAGAATGGGTCATCATCCATTCGTACATCCATTGAGTGAAGCTGCAGGCTCAAGTTCGCCCCAGGGGACTACAATTGGGCCGGTCATCAGTGGTGTCAGAAGTCAGTTGGTTCGGAGCCCAGGGGATGTGGTGGGATCAGCTGTTGCCCGAAGTGGTCTGTTCATCCGGCCTGCTCTTTGTTCCTGATGTAATTGAATACATGATGGAGAAACGATCTTGGCACTGTTTCGGTGTGGGATCTGGGGGAGAAGATCCAGAAGGATTTGGGGGAGCTCTTTAGTGTTTTTAATATGGTCCGAGGTGCTCTCTCTGAATTTCTGGTGGGGGGCTAGGGACCCCAAGGCTTTGGAACGGGGCAGAATTAAGCTCAATAAGAGCGTCTCATGTTTTGTGAAGGGAATGGGGAGCTCACGGTGCATCATCACATCTTTAAGCATTATGCTTCTATTTATTTTCATAATGATGGGGTCATGAACGCACCCTACTTCAAGAGTGTGCATGACAAAGTTTTGGTGGTGAAAGGGTTAAGGTTCACTATTTTTCTGCACTAGACTGGAAATAATGACAAAATCCCCCTTAACATCCCCCACACTTAAGCACAATAATATAAATGTTACTATTTTAACGCTGCCATCACCAAGACAATTTATAAATGGGGTGCCTTGGTCCCCCCCAGGTAACTTAATAATAAAAACCCACCAAATGTAACTTGGCACTATATCTATGTAATTACAAAATACTAATTAGTCTCTTCAGATAACATGATTCTTTACCAGACAAAGGCAGAACTTAAAAAAGGAATATTTATTATGAGCAAAAAATAGTCATAGTGCAAACAAAAATAGAGATGACAATCAAATTATTTACACCAACAACAGATAAAAACAAAATGGATAAAATAACAGAAGTCCTAATCTGTTACTCAGCTTTTCAAAGTAAAACTTTTGCCTCAGGGGGTCTCTGGTAAGAAAGATGGTGACTAACTTAGAATTAGATTCTGGCCCCACAAGCAAGTACAATGCACACTTCAGTATCATTAGAGATATACCCTGTGGATTACCATGCCTCGCCCAGAGGTGGATTTAAGGCATATCTATAGAGACAATAAGTGACCACCCCCTTGTGTCCCAGACCCACATCAATCCAAATAGAAACTTTTCATTCTATCGCCTCTTTTATAATTGCCACTGAAATAATAATTACCTCTATGAATTTGTTACAATTTCTTGATTCCATAGATATGTCACACTTCTTACTTGTGACCCAATATAGCGGACATCACAATCCCTTACCCTATGGTTAAGTTATGCCAATTATGTTTGGGCTTGTTTAGAAGATGGCGCTTGTCACATTCCAAATATAACAAAAATGAGGCTTAATTATTATTCTGTATGTAAATATTAATGTTTCTTTCTTTTGGATATGATACTGGAACACAAGGCTTGTTTTTTCTGTTTTCTTGAAAGCTAATGATTATTAACATATCAGAGAAATCCACTCATCAATTAAAAGGTACAGGCCATATGGCTGATGCCAGCTAGTTTACATTGGGACCAGAGATTCAGGCTTTTCAAAAGTAGAATCTCACACCCTGCAGAGTCTTTGATTGATCAAAGGATCCATCTATATGGTAAACCATCTGACATCTTTCACATTCCTATGCATTTTACATTACCCCTGTCATCTGACCTCTGTGGGGGTCCCAGCTTCAAAGAGGAATTAAGGCTATAAACCTTCTGACTTCCCATACAATCAAATTAACCCATTTTGATATTGACAACACCACCTCTACAAGGCAGGCAGGTCATCTATGCACTACACAAATTACATTAAAGGACAATATTCCATAGTGCAATAATGAATTATGCACCCTTGCCGTGACAGATGGGTAGGGCTGTCCCTCCCCTAACCTCAGGTACAATGATGGATAACGGACATGCCCACTGAGCCAACTAACCGTCTATTGGTTAGCATTACACAATGTTAGGCCCAAGAAAAGGCCTTTTGCTGGTTGGAACGAGGGGGGAGGGGGCAGCTGCCCTTAAGTTATGGTTGGTTGGCAAGGTAGTACTCAGTGACGTATCTATTTACTGAGTAATTCTGTATATAGTGTTTTATGTTATAAAGTTGAAGTTTAAAGATTTATATATTTATATTTTAGTAAAGCTGTGGACTATTTTAATCCAAAGCAAGTCTGGTGTGCTTGCATTGGAGCAATGCTTGGGTTTATCAAGGGGTCAGGTTTATGCCCATACACAGTTACCCTCTACTTACGCACACGTTTTTGAGCTGTGCTATTGTAACAATCACACATTTATTATTGAATAATTTTTATAAGATGCTGGATGTTCAAAATAAACTCTGTACCATCGACCTACATTTTATTTAAAATTATTTCATTAAATTTAATTTTAAAATGCTGATTTATTTTGCAAAGCATCATACCAGTGTAAACTAATCTAATATTTATTTTTTATTACAATATATTAAGAAACATATGCTTTTGCTTATCTGTCTATCAAACTACAAGTCACGGAGGAGCTACTGGTTTCTTTTAGGGAATTTTCTCTAATATTCTCACATATTCTCTGAAATTTAGTCAGTGAGTACTGTTATACATTTATTGACTTGAAATTTGAATTATGGGATACCCTCCCAACTTTGCAATATTTCTTACTTGATACATATGAGGAAATTTATCTTTGTAATACCATAGATTGTAAGCTTGTTAGAGCAACATTTGTATTTGTTTGTCTTATTGGCTGCTAATTTCTGCCCTTTGTAATATTGTGAAGAGCTCCAGAATAAGTGGGCACTATAAGCACTATAAAGGCTCAATATTTGCCTTAAAGGGACACTATAAGTACCAAGATCGTGGTATATCATTGACATGGTCTGGATGCACTGTCCCTGTCCATTTAGTCCTGCAATGTAAAATATTTATTTATTTAGAGAAACTGCAATAATTACCTTGCAGGACTAAGACAGCCACTAGAGGTACTTCCTAGATGCTAGCAGACACTGAGTCCCTCTGCATGAGGACATCCAGCATCATTTAAATCCATATAGGAAAGCATTGAGGCAATGCTCTGTTATGGCGAGGGCATAAAGCGCTTGCTACACATGCACATTAGGCACCCTCGTCTGATGACATCGGAGGAGGTGAAGCGCCAACATGGCGCTGGAATCAGATGATTAACTAAAGTTGTTTTTTTTAACCCTTTCTGTGTTGTGGAGGGGGGATGGTCCAGTGAGCACTATTGTGTTAGAAATACAGATTTGTATTCCTAACACTATAGAATCCCTTTTATAAATCTGCCCTATCGATTGCTACTTTGAAAAGATAAAAAAGAAACATTATCAGAAGCCCTATTGGGACCACAAAATTCCAGTGTTTTCTTGTTTCTTATTTTGGAGCATACAACATGTACTTCTGCTGACAATATTATATATTAGGCCTCAAACTGTTTTAAATTACATATAAAATGAGAAATCACTATTACTGAACAGATTTTCCTGCTCAGGGGGACTTGTTCTGAATGGTGGGATCGTGAGTTCATTTCTTCTTGTAAAATTCAGACAGTTAACATCATGTTTGCAACTACAGGTAGAATTTTTACCCAGCCCTATAAAGTTAAATTATATATTCAATACACAAAGACATCTCAGAACACACAGATAACATGTCGTGGCAAGTTCACTTTAAAGTAATAGGCAAGCCCCATGGCATGTAAGCTGTATATCATGTTAATATAATATCGAAAGCAATGCAAGTACCAGTCATTTTTCTAATGAAAATTACTTTTCATTGACACTTGAGCAAATCTGCATTCATTAGCAGTTTTCAAGGTAAAAAAAAAACAAAGCAAAAAGTGCTCGTCACTGATTTATTCAGATTTAATTTTTAGTCAGTATTATTTTCTATCTGCTGTTAACTGTGAAAGCAGTTAAACATTTACATTTTAGATAGCAGCTGTCCAACTTTTTCTGTTGCAGATATTTGTTTGTTTATCCTGCTCATTGTACAGAGAGCTGAAAATTATGTTGGCATTTTATAATAATGATACCGGAGAAACTGACGGAAGCCAAGCACAGAGAGATGGACACAGGTTTCTTCAGGAAGGAAGAGATTCTTTATTCGGTTCACCGATCGGGACTCAGAGGGACTAATGTCACCAAAATACAACAAGTTCTGAGCCCCGGACAATAGTGCAGGCTCCTTATATAGACACATAACTCCTCCCATATTAAGCTCCACCCGCACATTCTCATAACCAATCAAAACGAACAAGAACTAACTTCCTGCTTGACCGCATGGCTTGTCCAGCACAATGGAGGAGGGGAATACTACATCCTGTATTCTCGCACATGCTCCGTACACTACTGATCGTATCTTTGCCACGTGCAACCAACCGACCGATACATCAGCATATGCACGTACACATGCCACGTGGTAATCTCGGCCTACTAAATTTATTTTTACTGAGATTCCACCACATTCCCCCCTTTGATGCCTCTGATATTTCACAATTACGGAGGCATCACTTAACCTTGGTTTGCATATACCTCAGGTTACCATGAACCAGACCAGACTTTTCTATGATGTGAATCCCTCAACACTCCTCTTCTTGCATTGGTTCTCCCTGATTTAAAAACTCATATTTATATATTGCCATTATCTGTGCAGCCGCCTTCCTTTCTGCTATATTTTCTATCAGTCTCTGCACAGACCTAACTACTAAAGGAATAAGACATGGCAGGAGTAGACACAACATTAAAATCAGCATGACTCCACCTACCAATGCCTTAAGCCCTCCAAACTGCTCATACCAGTTACCAAACCAACTACTTGGATTATACCCTTTCCATACCTGAGTAGGCACATGCGCTAGTTTAACCATATGGCTAGTAAGCTCAGCTATTGCTTGCCCTTCGTCATCTATTTGAAGAAGCAATTGCTCAGGTTAAACTTCCCACATACACGTCCCTCTACTGCCAATAGGTAATCCAAGGCCAATCTATTTTGGTACACTGCTGTCCTCATCCTGGTATTATGCTTCGCTAGAAGATTGAGCGCTTGTGAGGTTTCATTAGTAATTATCTCAACCACCGCCTGTAACCTTATAATGCGGTTGAGCATATATATTGGGGTCCTATTCCCGAAAGTACCATCCTCTGCCCAAGTGGCTGGCCCATAATAATCTATAATATGCTGGGGAGGCCATTCATCATCTTCCCAGGCGCCTATCTCTATGGGTCCTCTTTTCTTCCTATGATTCACATCATACACTTTAACTCCCAAAGTCTCACCTGTTTCAATAGGTAACAAGAAGAAGGATGGTTTGAGCATACCCAACACACATGCCCCTTCCCAGTCCTGTGGCAACTCCGAATAGGCCTTCTTACCACAGATCCAGTATAAATTTGCTGGGGCTTTCCAACTATATGTGATAGATAAATCAAACCATACGTACTTTAAATTGGCATATCTTGCAAAAGGGTTAGATGGTTCTGAGACATTTGAAGCCGACCACCAAGTTGTATTCTTTGTATCATCATCATAAGCTTTTTGCCCTAGACAAGTTAGTTCTCCTACAGAAGTATTAAACATCATTCCTTTCCTTGCTATGCAAACATATCCTATGATGGAGGTTTTTAATCTACACTCAGATTTACCTCTAACACTCATCTGATAATCGGCTTGTGAAGATATTAATTGTTCAACTGCCTCAGAACCGGACATGACCTCCTTTGCTTCCCAAGGCCATTGGTCTCCCATGTTAGTACCTCCACACACATAGCAGTTGGTTACATTAAGACTACCAGCAATACTCTCAGCTAAATCTATAAACAGGTTTTTAGCGTTATGGGGAATCTTATTATCTACACTCATCTCTTCATAAAAAGAATGGAATACCTGATGAGTTTGGGATGTTACAGTATCGGTCTCTATCCCTATAAACAATATTGTCCCAGGGTCTAAACCCGTCCCATATATTTGAAACCCAAATAAGTTACCATATCTATCTAAGAATTGGTCAGGATTATTTATAAGAATATGGACTGGGTTGCATTCCATAGACTTACAGTATGGTTTGGTAGGCAACTTAGTAACAATCATATCCTGGTCTGCTGTCTGTCCCCAAGTTGCCCACCCCACACAAGACCAATATGGGCAATAATTATATTCCCTATCTGGGCATCTAGGACTTACATACTTGTTTTTACTACTGGGACAAATATATTTATCGTTAGACCCATACGTTCTCTCCCACCTAAGATCCCCACATACATTCCACGGCTTTCTACCACTTGATATCGCTTTACATGCATCAAATAGCAGAACACCCGAAGAATGTACGGTTTCTAACACAGTTTTATTTATTAGGGTCCCCTGAGGATCTCCATTCCTAAGGGTCAACCAAATTGTACGGGGTTGATACTCCGGATTGAAGCACCTAGGTTCTCCTACTCCTAAATGGCATACACTATATTCTATATTTAGGTATCTACACCTAGACACATCACCTTTACACTCATATTGTGAATGCCAAATTAGGGTCTGGGAAATATGATTACCTGTTCTAGTAGTCTTAATGCAAACCTCACAGCTAGGAGTGTCGGTACCTCTACCTTCCTGAATATAAAAAGACATATAAATATACATTATCATTAGCACATCTTTCATCGGCTGCATCCTCAATCTTCGTCCGTGCGATGGCACCTCAGCTTCCAGGATGTAAGGGCTGCAGGGAATGGAGTTCTGCTCGTCTTCACAGGGGTCCCTTCGAGACTTTCCTGACTTTTTAATAACACGTTGGTGAGCGGACAGGCGTTATTATGGCCGTCTAAACACTCACTTACCAATCTCTGAAACAACAATAATTGTAATCCACAAGGTTTCCTCGTCACTCCGACTGAGTCGTGCGCTTTAACCGGATCTTGCAGGGATTCTCTGGATCTGTTGTAGCTTGCCAAGAATCTACTGCTGCTGGTTTAACCCTGGAGTGATGAATCCACAGAGTCACTTCGGCCACTTTTATTGCTGTAGGGGTAGACAAAAGAACAACATAAGGACCCCTCCACTTAGGCCCTAACAGTATATTATTCCACTCTTTAATCCACACTTGGTCTCCTGGATGGTAACTATGAACAGGGGGATAAATATTCACAGGTAATCTATCTTGTACCCATTTCTGTACCTCCTCCATAGTCTTACCCAACTCTACAACCTGCTGCCGGGTAATTCCTTCTCCCAACTGACTCAAATCCCCCCTTAAGTTACCAAGTACGGGAGGTGGACGCCCATACATGATTTCAAAAGGAGAGAGACCCATCCTTCTGGTAGGTGTACTTCGAATACGCAACAGAGCTATAGGCAAAAGCACATTCCACTTAAGTTGGGTTTCCTGACACATTTTTGCCAACTGATTCTTAATAGTTCTATTCATTCTTTCTACTTTACCAGAACTCTGAGGTCTATATGCTGTATGAAGTCTCCACTTAATACCAAGCATATGAGTCGTTGTTGTAGGCACTGATGAACAAAGGCTGGACCATTGTCCGATCCTATAGAGCAGGGTAGTCCATATCGGGGTATTATTTCTCGTAGCAGGAATCGCACAACTTCTCCTGCTCTCTCTGTACGAGTAGGACATGCTTCTACCCAGCCTGAATAGGTGCACACAACTATTAGTAGGTAGCGATGTCCACCAGATTTAGGCATAACTGTATAGTCAATTTGTAGATCGGACATAGGGAGTCCCCCCATATACTGAACTCCTGGTGGCTTTACTGGTCCTTGCCTTGCATTATTTTTAGCACATGTTACACATCTTCGTACAATGGCTTGAGTTAAGTTGGACAATCTTGGTATGTAGAAATGTTTTCTGAGAGATTCTTCTGTACTATCTCTTCCAGAATGTGTCCCGTTGTGATAATTTTGGACAATTTCTACCGCTAGTGATGCTGGAATAACTATTCTCCCATCTTCTAACTGATACCATTTGTTCTCTAGGTATTTTCCAGGTTCAGTCTTTAACCACTCTTCTTCTTGAGCTGTATAAACTGGAGTCCATTGAGACAGTGGAGTCGGTATAAGAGCAGCTATATGTTCTACATATTCCTGTCTTCCTGATTCAGCGGCACGCTTAGCTGCATTATCTGCCACCCGATTTCCTTTGGTTACATCACCATCGCCTCTCAGATGTGCTCGACAATGTATAATACCAACTTCTTTTGGTTCCCATACTGCTTCCAATAGTTGTAGAATTTCGGCTGCGTTCTTGATTTCTTTGCCCTCTGAATTCAATAGTCCTCTTTCTTTATACAAAGCTCTGTGGGCATGAGTGGTTAAAAACGCATACTTGGAGTCCGTGTAGATGTTTACTCTTAAACCTTCAGCCAATTGTAACGCTCGTGTTAGTGCTATCAATTCTGCCTTTTGTGCTGATGTTCCTTTTGACAGTGGCCGAGCTTCTATCACCTTGTCTATCGTTGTTACTGCATATCCTGCATAGCGAATCCCTTCTTTCACATTACTACTGCCGTCTGTATACTATTGGACATCAGGGTTCTGGATAGGAAAGTCACGAAGATCTGGTCTACTTGAAAATACTTCATCCATCACATCCAAACAATCATGTTGACTTTCAGTAGGTTGCGGCAAAAGGGTAGCTGGATTTAAGGTATTGACAGTCTCTAAATGCACTCTTGGGTTTTCACACAACATTGCTTGATACTTGGTCATACGGCTGTTACTGAACCAATGATTGCCTTTGTAATCCAACAACGTCTGTACTGCGTGTGGGACTTCGGCTTCTTATCGGCTTCTGTTACCAGCAGGGCGGCTGCAGCTACGGCTCTTAGACAAGGTGGAAGACCACTGGCCACTGCATCCAGTTGCTTAGACATATAGGCAACAGGTCTTTGCCATGATCCCAAGTACTGTGTTAATACTCCCACAGCCATTCTTCTTTGCTCGTGTACATACAGGTAGAATGGTCGTGTGTGATCAGGTAGACCTAATGCTGGGGCACTCATCAAAGCCTTCTTCACATCTTCAAATGCCTTTTGCTGTTCTGGGGTCCATAGGAAGGGATCATGTTCTGTACCCTTGATAGCTGCATACAGAGGTTTCGCCAATATCGCATAACTGGGAATCCATATTCTACAGAAGCCTGCTGCCCCCAAGAATTCTCGCACTTGTCTTCTATTCTTGGGTATTGGTATTTGGCACACAGCTTCTTTTCTCTCTGGCCCCATTATTCTTTGACTTTCAGAGATATGGAATCCCAGATATTTGACAGTTGGCAGACACAACTGAGCCTTCTTCCTAGACACCTTGTATCCTGCCTTCTAGAGAATGTGTAGTAGATCGTGTGTTGCTTGCTGACATATTTCCCGTGTAACTGCGGCTATCAACAAATCATCTACATATTGTAATAGTACACACTCTCCTGGGATGGACTTGAAATCCAGTAAGTCTTGACTTAAAGCTGAACCAAATAGGGTAGGTGAATTTTTAAACCCTTGGGGCAGTCTTGTCCAAGTCATCTGGCGTTTCGAGCCCGTTACAGCATTTTCCCATTGGAAAGCGAAGATACACTGGCTTTCTGCAGCAATTCGGAGGCAAAAGAAGGCATCTTTGAGGTCTAAGACTGTAAAATAAGTAGCCCCGCCCGGAATTAAAGCAAGCAGGTTATACGGATTGGGCACAACTGGGTGTATACTTACAACCGCATCATTGACTGCTCTCAAGTCCTGCACAGGGCGATACTCATCTGTAACGAGCTTTTGAACAGGCAGCAATGGGGTGTTCCAGGGGGAAGTACAGAATTTTAGGATACCATACCGTATGAACTTATCCAGATAAGATTGAATATTCTTCTTAGCCTTCTGCGGGATATGATATTGCCGTAGGCTCACTGGATAAACCCCAAGTTTTAGTTCAATTCGAATGGGTGGAATATTGCGGGCCAGTCCTGGTGGGTTGTTCTCTGCCCAAACTCCTGGTATGTTGAATAAGGATTCATCATTCTTAGGGTTTTGGCTAGTCAACGCTGTATAAAGTCGCCACTCTTCTTCCTTTGGTACGGATAATGTCATAATACCTGAAGGTCCATTAAACTTTAAGGATGTTGTCCCATTTGGTAGGAACGTTATCTGCGCTTGTAGTTTTGATAGCAAATCACGTCCTAGCAATTGGACTGGACATTCAGGCATATAAAGGAATTGATGTTTCACTACGTGGCCTCCCAATGCACATTGTCGACTTTTAAGAACCGGTTTTGCAGCACTTCTTCCAGTTGCTCCTATTACAGTGATAGTTCTTCCAGATGGAGGAGCAACCAGGTCAGTCACCACCGAATGTTCAGCACCAGTATCAATCATGAATGCACTCCTTTTTCCCCCTATTGATACTTCGACCATAGGCTCCGCTCAGCCAAGGGGGATGGAGCCCGGTCGGTATCAATAGTCATCCATGACCGTGTCAGCCAATCCTACAAAGTCCCTGTCTTCTCTATCGCGGGACCTTTGCGCTGCGGGATAATATCTGTCTTCCCTAACACTACCTCTGTCATTACCATTACTCCCTCTGGGACCTCCTCTACCTCTCGCTCTACCTCTAAAGTTTCCATATCCTGCCCTGGGTGGGTCTCTCTCGTACTGCTCTCTTTTTGGACACTCGCTTCTCCAATGCCCTTCTTCTCTACAGTATGCGCACTGATTCCTACTCAGGGGATCCCTATTCCACTTACTATCGCCTCTATCCGGGCCCCGTCTATCTCCGCCTGCGATCGCTACCGCTAGCATATCCGCCTTTTTACGCATCTTGCGCTCTTCCTCTTTCTTACTCTCTGATTCCCTGTTCATGTAAACCTTATTAGCTACCTCCATTAGTTGGGTGATGGACATTCCTACGAACCCTTCTAACTTTTGTTGCTTGCGCTTAATATCTCCGTAGGCTTGGCTGACAAAGGCAGAGTTTACCATTCGGGAATTCTCAGGGGCTTCCGGATTAAAGGGGGTATACAAGCGGTATGCCTCCAATAATCGGTCATAAAAGACACTGGGCGGTTCATCACTTTTCTGTAACACCTCAGCCGTCTTAGACATATTTATGGCTTTCTTCCCTCCGGCTTTCATGCCAGCAATTATATCATCTCTATAGGCTCTTAAATGAACCATATCTGCGCCATTAACATCCCATTCGGGATCAGCGTTAGGACAATGGGCTGTGGCCCATGCTGCTGGATTAGCTTGGTTTAATGTACGGGCTTCTTCTTCCAGCGCTTTAATGGCCACTTGGTTTATCCTAGTCCTCTCCTCGTTGTTAAATAATGTCATTAGCAATTGCTGGCAATCAGCCCAAGTAGGATTATGCGTCTGGACTATTGAGGTGAACAGGTCGGTCATGGCTTGTGGTTTATCAGTGTACGAGGAATTATGGGTTTTCCAATTTAAGAGATCGGTAGTTGTGAACGGGACGTATACGAAAACTGAGTCAGCATGTACCATTTGACCTTCATCATTAAGGTATGCTGCGCCGGGAGTCAAACGAAGTGGCATTTGATAGTGTCTAGGTTTTAGGGTACCAGTCAGTTGTCGGGTTAGTATAGGGGTTCGTTGAGGTGCGTCGATTAGGGGTTCCAGTCGAGGGGTAGTAAGGCATGGGGATGTGGAAGCTTTATTGTGGGGAAGGTCAGTGAATAAAATATTCCGGGCCGGGCTAGAGGAAGCCTGACCGGAAGCTTGATATGGCGCCAAATCAGGATATGTGGTTTTAACGGGGGTTGGTACCGGAAGGGGAGGTTTAGCAATGAGGGGGATGGATTCTGAACTAGAGGAGGAAGTAGATGGGGACAACGGGGAAAGGGGTGTAGTGCTTCCTGTATCACTTCCTCTTCCTCTTGAGGAGGAGTAAGGGGGAGGCATAAGGATTTCGGACTCAGGGGGCGTGTCCAAAATGGGCGTAACCATGGCCCTAGTGGACAAACGAGTCCTAGCCACCATGAGGCGACATTGCTCCTCGTGGCATACTCGGATCCATCTTGGCGAGTCGTTTACGGCCTGCCTCCAACAATCAATGTATGGAAACTGTCCGTAAAGTTCAGGCCTACCTTATACAGCCACGTGTACACGCTGTACCAGATTTGGATCTAAACTGCCACGTGGCGGCCATGCGGCAACCAAAGTAGGCCATTCCCTAGTGCATAATGTAATTAAACGTACAGAAGACATTTTAACCCCAAAATCACATTTTGTAAATCCCTTTTTAAAATTCTTTAACATGCATCCTAAGGGATCCAAAATCGTCGAGTCCGACGCGCCCATACTTAGCAATGGAGCGTCGTTTCCAACGAATACTATACACGCACTCTTATTCAACGGTCACACCCGTTCCCTCGGCAACAGCACCACGTGGTACAGTTACCAAGTGAAACGTACACACAATAAAAACACTCAAGGAATTCCCGTACACACACAGCTGTTACACCAGTCACTAAATAATAGATACTATGCCCTTTGGCGAAACTATACAGTCACCCACGCTATAATTCCCGATATATGAATTACCCGTCTATAACATACCCCAGTAACATCGTCTTTACAAACAGTAGTTACAGTACGGTTAGCATAGGTCAAAGTACAATTTAAGGTCACAGTACAATTAATAGTGGTTATGGTGTTAGACATGCAATAGACGACAATTATTAGTATTCATATACAGTGTCAGTAAATATACAGGGTTATGGTACCGTGCACTATAATACAGCTACACACTATTAACACTCTCGCTAGACGGCAGAGCTCACGCTATCTAACAAGATATACACGCTACTAAACAATCTTTAACACAAATACAATTCCCAACTAATCTATTGGCCAGTACCTTGATGGACTACCTAAAACTATCTACATCCGTTTTTGTTAGCCACACTGCCCAAGCACCACATATAGCGAACTAGAGGGCGGAATTTACAACAGAACCCTCTTAGTCTATCTACTCTATCAAAAGTCTAGTGGGTTCCAAATTTAAACGCCTTCCCACTTAGCCAAGATAGGTTGAGAGCTAGCGGACCGAATTTACACAGACGCCGCTTAGTCTCCCGGTCCCTCCGACCTAGCGAACAAATTGTACACCCTAGAACGCTAGTCTAGACAAGACACCAGTGTCCGGCTAGGGCTATTTACACAGAACCCCGCCTGACTCCAAACCAAATTAAACGGTCTTACTAAATTGAGCGGTGCGCCTTCGCTCCTTCCCTCCACTGGAGGGGGCAGATTCCAAATAACCCCTTATGGGCCTACCGCACAATCGGTATACCCCTAGTGGGTCCGCCGTCTAAAACAGCGGTCGTCTTACCTCCTCGTTCCTGAACCTGAGTTCACACTCATCGACGGGGACACCCCAGCACTTACTACGTAGAGGCCGATGATCTCCTGGACAACAGACCAGTGGCGCCGAGACGAAGGGAGGTCCACGCAGAAGTTCAGGGGTGCAGCCGCAGAGAACGTGGGCAAAGATAGACCGTCTCACTCCTCTGCTTCTCAGCTACCGTTGAACGATGAGCTTCCCGGCCAATGCACCAAATGATACCGGAGAAACTGACGGAAGCCAAGCACAGAGAGATGGACACAGGTTTCTTCAGGAAGGAAGAGATTCTTTATTCGGTTCATTGATCGGGACTCAGAGGGACTAATGTCACCAAAATACAACAAGTTCTGAGCCCCGGACAATAGTGCAGGCTCCTTATATAGACACATAACTCCTCCCATATTAAGCTCCACCCGCACATTCTCATAACCAATCAAAACGAACAAGAACTAACTTCCTGCTTGACCGCATGGCTTGGGCAATACTACATCCTGTATTCTCGCACATGCTCCGTACACTACTGATCATATCTTTGCCACGTGCAACCAACCGACCGATACATCAGCATATGCACGTACACATGCCACGTGGTAATCTCGGCCTACTAAATTTATTTTTACCGAGATTCCACCACAATAATACATGATTGTTGACATTAGCAGTATCTAAGAGCAATGAGACTAAACCTATTAGTTACTGATCATTCAAGGTCCAACTTGTAGATACCCATTGGTGACCATGTAGTCAGTTTGCTCCTACTTTTTACTACAGGAGGTGACAGCGGGTTAAATTAGTTCGCCCCATGGTAATTAATTTGTTCAGACAATTGTGGGACGTGTTCTTCTACATATATTCAGTTTTCATGTTTAATTTCAGTGTTGGCACTTTGAGATAAATAAGTTGGTTTTGTGTTATAGTTTGGGCTCTCGGGATCAGAAAGGTTCTCTATGACCATGACTCCATGGTTTAGAGTCTTTAACATAATATAGAGAGAGAAAATTAACTGATGTGTTTTGTTATAACAAGCAGCTTATAGAGCTGGCATATAATGTGTTCTGAAGAGATTGTAAAAAAAAGACTAGGTATATCAGTAAATATAAATATTTTGCTATGATGAAGTATATGCAGCTGTGTTGTTACATATCTAGGTAAATTCAACATTCTGTATATTGCATTGTATAATTTTGTTGTCAGATGTAAATACACTACCCGTCCAAAAAAAGAAAAAACTATGCTGGTTAACAGCAAAATCCAGATGTTCATTTCATCTTCAATGTTGTTTCTATGAGAACTCCTACACTGTGTAACAGTAAACGTGCTACAGCCTTTGCCACCTCTAACCTTCCATCTTCTAATGTTTCACTGCCAGCACATCACTTTCCATCAGACATTACAAATATGAAGCTGAGCAGCTTTCTCATACAGACCTCTAAATTGATGAAATCAATAAAAAAAATCAAATCTGACAATTGTAAGTCCCTGACAAAAACCCAAAACACCTTATTGTATATTCAAAATAAATATGCAGTTGTTAGTATGTATCTGTATTGTTCAGGTATTTTGTTTAAATTATTAACATTGTATTTGTATGCACTGCCAGAACATACATGAAAATGGCAGGCCTCAGAATTCTGTTCTCCCGTTTCTTGGATCATCAGCAAAACCGTGGATGTGTTGACCTTGATGGACTTTGATCAGTCTCCCTTTCAGCCCACATCACTATCAGTAAATACATGAGTAACTTGTATGACTTAGGATATGTGTGTGACAGTTTAAGTATGTGTAATGTGTGTGACTGCAATTTGTATAGTTGACCCTGCTGTGGAATTTGTGTATGTGACAATGGATTGGAGATTGGGTTAATCGATATGTGCCTGACTCTGTGAATCAAAGGGAATTTAAAACTTTTAGGTCAAAAAACACAACCTCATTTTAAATGATACAACATTTAATTTATACATTGTGCTACCAAAATTACAAGCAAATGCCTAGATTTTGCTAAAAACAGAGGTTAAAAAAAACAGCCCTTCCCCTTTACTCTCAGTTAATTCAGTCTGTGGCAAACTATGCTCTTCGTGACTGTTTTCAGGGAAACCCTCCACTGGGCATCCCTTCTGCCGCCTAAAGGAAAGCAATGTCTGCAAGAAGAAGTAGGGAGGATGGGCAGGCTATGAGTGAGAGTGGCACCAGCATCTGACAGGAAAGAAACAGCTAGAATGATTTGCTACAGAAGCTTTGAACAAAAAAGTTGAAAATGGAGAGAGAGAGAACAGATACGTTTTATTTACACAAAGACATCATAAAGTGTTGGGGACTTTTAGATTGTTATTGGAAGGTGTGTCTTACAGCAAGTGTAACACCCAATATAACCATGATTGATACTCTCAGCAGAAGACAGGGTTAATGGAAATGAATTAAAATATGCACTTTTAATAGAATTAAGGGTGGAACAACCTCAATTTTTATAAAATCAGTCAAGCCAGATGGTTAGAAAACTGCAAATCTATATCTTTCATGACAGGTTCACTTTTAGAAAATTGGATTTCTAATAATCCAGAGCTGTTGTATTGCAGCTATTTTATTTGCCTTATGATCAGAAGCTACATCTGAGTAAATTATATAGTGCAAGTTAATCAACAATGAAATGTTGCTTTTCTTTTCATTTGCCTAAACTTTACATATACTTTGAAAGCATGTCATGAAAACATCCTTCCACAAATCAAGCTGTCAAGAGCCTGAAAAGGACTAAAAATAGTAACCTTTGATTGTTCAAGTATTCAACCCTTTTCCATAGATTCACAAAGAGATTTATTCACCAAACACCAAACTGTAATGAATGAAAAGCTGAATGGTAAGATGATTTGGAAACATTCTTCTACTTAGCTATAGTCACAACGTTTTCATCTTAAATTTTATGAATTATATTTGTTCTTCACTGGCTAAGCTTAATGGAAATGCAATTCACAAAACTTGACGAGCCAAAGTTAGAGATAGGGATCATAAAATAAAAAAAAATAAAAAGTATAAAAATGCTCACATTAAACCAATTTCTTATGTTGTTATTTAGCAGTTACAGCAAAAATGTCCCTGTGACTGGCGTAAAAAAGGTGAAAGAAGCAAAAAATTATGAAAACACGAAGAAACCCCAAGATGTCTTGTGTCAATAGCAAAGGTGGCAAAACATACCACTACTTTCTTCATTTCAGCTTTCACTGAACTAACAGATGTTCTTATGAAAATTAATAATATGTATTCTTTATAAATGCTACTCACTGGCTGAAAGTCTTTTTCAGCTGGGTAAACTCCACATTGCAGTATTTGCATTAGTTACAGGGAACTTTTGATGAATTCCTTTTTCACAGGCTTTTCCAATAAGTCTTGTGCTAAAGTATGAGGATGGCGCCCTGCCATTTATTATGAATTAGCTTTTATGCTCCCTTAGCGTGAATTGAGCTTTTGTCATGGCATTGACATACTGTAGAACCAGCATGTCAACACTGTGCCCCGTGTATTTACAGGTTTTATGAACAAATACAATTTAATGGCTTGTATATCCTCCCAAACCCTGGCTACACGGATATAAATAGAGGAAAAGCCCAACAACATTGATCTATCAATCAATCTATCTATTGTCATGTATCCTTCATCTCCATGTGACAAACGGAGATAAATACCTTCCTAAGATTAAGAGGAGTGACTGCCTTGATGCCTGACTTTTGTGACTTTTGTGGACGCCGGTTGCTGCAGACCCACACTATGATATAGCTCCACGTCCGTCCACGTTAAAGACGACGTTGATGTGTGGGTGATGTCACGCAAAAGACACACACACACGTTTTGGGGTCAAAGGCTAGGTACGGCAAATCGGATATTCAAGAGGGTTATTTAAACTCACTTATTCCTTAAGCTCATTGCCCTGTCTTGGTTTCCATTAGATGGTTATCCGAGAGTGTGTTCCTGATCGTGTTTTTCTGTTTTTTAGCTTTGGCTTCGTTTTGACTTCCCTGACTTCTGGTACCCTTGACTATTGGCTTTCCCTTATCGCTGTGTCTTGTTCTGTGTTCCTGACCTCGGCTAGTATTTTGACTATTCTCTGTATGTTAAGTCCGGCCATTGTAAGGTCCGGTAAACTTATCCTAAGTCCTGTGATACTATTCTGCATGCTGGATCAACTGTAATCCTGACATCTATCTATCTATCTACCTACCTACCTATCTATCTGTCTCTCTATTTATAAATTGTACCCCCCTCCTTGTGAATTTTCATAATAAAAAGTAGTATATATTTTTTTCTCAGTCCTCTTATTTCACTGATTATGCCATTTTCTGTAGTGTTTTAATCTGTTACTTTTTAAAATATGTGATTTTGTCTTGAAATAAAAAGCAGCAGTATTCAGACTTGCATAATAGTATTAATCAGCAAAAAGACAAATGCAGGTAAAGGAACAGCGCACACAGAAAAATACATGTTTACATTTTACAAAGCTAATTAAAATCACCTATCTTAGCAAACAAATATGGGGATTCAGTTCCACCATATGGGGCTATATTGTGTTAAGCCCACCACCAATATCAGTGGGCCCTGCACTAAATATAAAGTGAGAGGCAAATTAAATAGTGCTGGTGCTAAAGAAACTAAAGTGTACTTCATTAATCTGTTGTAAGGACATTGTGAATAAATATAATGCAACATTACTGTGATTAAAAACACAATTCAAAAAATGCAGTGTCAAAACTAAACAATTAAATTGCTTTGATCTATATTCTCACAATGCATATCATATATCTGTTCTATGCCAAATGAAAATCATTATTAAAGTGACGTTGCTATCAAAAACCGCCTCAAATATATACTTTCCTGTAATAATCTCCAAGAGGGCATCTGAAGCTGGGGGGCAGGGTGGGGTGCTTAACCCAAAAGGAATCTAATCTGGACTGCAAACATACAGAGTAAACAGAGGGAGTTGTTATCAAACCCAGAACATGCATTTCTGAGCAATTGTGTTGCAGTAGAGACCGCAATTTATACAAAATCTAGATAAAGGAACATTACAGTTTTTATATTTTACAAGGCTACTTAAATTCATAACAAACTTGGGGATTAAGTTCTACCATGTAGCCATATCATGTTAAACCCACCACCATACCACAGTACCCCAATATTGATGGGTCCTACACTAATTTTAACTTGGGAGAGAAGCTAAATAAGCTTGTGCTAAATAAACTAGTGATACACTGTGATAACATTTACATTTGGCCAAAGCTGTGATAATTGCAAATGTCTAACATCTTCACAAAATGTATCTTTTATCGCGTTATAGTCCTCAGGTGTAATATGAAACAGAAAAAAACACATCAACACTTTAAAATAAATAAAATATTAAAAACATACATATATTATTCTCAAATATGTGGCAATATATAATATTTTATTGGTATTTGAATACATGTTGGTGGAGTTATCTTTCCATTTAGCTATATATTTTTCCTGGCTATATTGGAGGAACACCACCATACCATCATCTGGATCATTAACATATACACTAATCATACACAATATTAAAACCACTGACAGGTGAAGTGAATAACATTGATACAAGCATTGATTAGTACCTACCAAAAGTCCAAAAGTGGTGCAAGGAAGAACAACTGGTAACTGGTGGTAAAGTCAGGGTCATGAACGCCCAAGGCTCATTAATGCATGTGTGGAACAAAACCTAGCCCATTTGGACCAATTACAAAGTAGAGCTACTATAGCTCAAATTGCTGAAAAACCTGGTCCATGATAGAAAGGCGTAGTGCATGTAGTGATGGATAAGTGCTGAGGGGAAAGCCGTTTAAATTAAATTGAGCTTATCTCCCCCTCCCTGCCTCTTACCTGTAGGCTGGGAGGGGGGGGCAGTGTGTAGGAAGGTGACAGTATAAGGGGGCAGCGTGTAGGAAGGTGACAGTGTGGGGGGCAGTGTGTAGGAAGGTGACAGTGTGGGAGGGCATGGTGTAGTTAGGTGACAGTATGGGGGGGCAGAGTGTGGGGATGACAGTGTGGATGGGCAGACTAACAGACAACATGCCCTCACTGATACACACTCTCTGACATACAGTCAGAAAAATCACACAAACGGGCTTACAGTCACACACAGACAGTGACACACACGCAGACCGTCACACACATGCAGGCAGTCAAACACAGTCACACACAGAGGCAGGTAGTGACATACACACAGTTACAGTCACCCACAGGCAGACAACCACACACAGAGGCAGACAGTCACACACATACACACAGAGGCAGACACACACAGTTACCTCTGTCCATTATGACTGGAAGGGAAGAGTGGAGGCAGCGCAGCTCCTGGAGATGTTGGGGGAAGCAGGCACTCCTTCCTGCTTCCCCTTTCCTGTACAGCAGTTACCCCGACCGGCATGTCTTCTGGGTAATTTAGCCCCGCCATCATTTAGCCACATAGTAAGCCCTGCCCCTGCCGCAGTGTGGATTTTATTTATTTTTCAATACGGTGCCTGCATTTGGGGGGGGGGGGCACAAGGTGGGCCATGGCATGATGAAGGGAGGACTATGGCCCCCTCCGGCCTGCCCCAGCGATGCCCCTGCCTGGCATTCATGTCGATGTTACATTGACACGTACCACTTACCTAGAGATTGTTACAGACCACAAACCCCTACATGGCAGTGATGTTCCCTGATGGCAGTGGCCTCTTTTAGCATATAAAGCATTCTGCCTATAACCTTGATGCCGCTTCACCTGTTGTCCTTCCTTACACCAATTTTGGTAGGTACTATTCACTGCATACCGGAAACACACCACAAGACTTTTGTTTTGCCATCACTATTTGGCACTTGTCGAAGTCACTCAAATCTTTTCACCCATTTTTCCTACTTCCAATGCACGAAATGCAATTACTGACTGTTTACTTCCTGCCCAATATATCCACCATTTTACATGTGCCAGTGCAACAATTTAATCAATGTTATTCACTTCATTTTGCCGATGGAACAATAACTCCACTAAAATGACTTCAAATACCAATACAATATTACAATATTGCCATTTTGCAATATTATTATTTATTTATTTAATTTGTGGGTTTTTTTCTGTTTCATATTATACCGGAGAACTATAACATCAAAAAGCATCAATTTTGTGAAGATTTTCTCAATTAACACAGATTTGGCTGTATGTAAATGTTATCACGTTGTTATCAGTGTTATCAATAATCAATGTTATTCAATTCACCAGTCAGTGGTTTTAATGTTGTGGCTGATCCGTGTAAATGAAGTCTATTGGGCTCAACTCTGTTGAAGTTAATGCACCCCATAGAAATGCACTAAATATCTGTTAGCACTTAAGAACCTGAACGTAATGTGATCCCTGTCTGCTGAACTGAATATACTAATGTATGCAGATCTATAAATTCTAAGTTTATTTTAATTAGCACAAAAGCGACACATAGCATTCTCTAATACACAGACCAGACGTAAAGTCCCTTCACTCACGACAGGTGACTCCAGAGAGCAGATATAAAGAAAAAACAAGGGTCTAGCTTCAACCATCCGAAGTAGGTGTTGTCCCGTTTGAGAACGTCAGCAGCCATATCCGAGCCTGCTACACATCCTGAGCAGTACTCCAGCGGTAGGTTGCGTCCCAACTTGTGACGTCCATGTAGGAGCCGGGGACACACAGGGTTCCTCCATAGAGTCCACAGTAGGTCTCCTTGATGGTAGTTGAATAGGTGGGTTAGCGAGAACCCAAACCAAGACGGTTCCCGTGAGGGATATCAAGTATAGAAAGAGGGCCATCCATATCCGAACCCTGTTCTCTACATATATGCTCAGAGGAATAGGGGCAGTCCTGTCATCTCATCCCAAGATTTTAATGACCAGAGAACCCAAGTTGACCGAGGATTCCGGTCTTTCCATGTGATCCATGCGCACAGTGTATCTGCAGACCGGGTTGTGGGCCTTCCCTAGTCTTGTTACCAGAGCAAGGCAGTGCCCGTTTGCTCTATGAAGGTCTCAGGATCTCATGTCACCTTGACATGGGAAAAACTGTCTGTGCAGTTTGTTCGCAATGGTCTGAATATCTTAAACAGAGTGCAATTGCCTGTTTGATATAGCGCAGATTATACCAAAACCTGCACTCTTGTAACAACTGGGGCTCATCTGTTAGCCGTACCATCTCCAGGAGTGTGTGTAAATAAGCATAAGTATTTCTCACGTGGGATACAGTGGTCCAGATCCAGTAGATCAATTATAGGAGGTGAAATAGATGGATCCAGTCTAAACATGTATACCCTGCACGATCAGGCAGCCCTCTATAACGAAATCGGTAGCATGGTCGTTAGATCTAATTGAATGCAGGAGGGACGCCCCTCTATGCAGTCATCGTTGTCCTGTACAGGCACAAGCCTGTGTGATGAACAAATGGATGGCACCGTAGTGCGTTGAGTGTATGAGAGAGCCGCACTCTCTAATAATGTGACCGAACTCCGTGTCATAGCATGAGCGGGCCGCACCCGTTAATTACCAAACATTAGAGTCTACATCCGTGTCCGGTTCCCTCTCTGAGAATGTGTCACTCAAGATATGTCCTCTGTATCCAGCTCAGTAACGGGCTGAGGTTAAGGGAGGGCTGCGCCCTCTAATAATGAATCAGTGTCTGGTTCAGTCTATGAGAGGGGTTTGCTCTCTACTCGTGAAAATGAAAATATCAGTCTCAGGCCGAGGCGATGGAGGGCCGCACCCTCTTGTAATCCAAACTAGAGTCCATTAGAGACTCAGGGTGACCAACTGCGGGGTACACCATTTACTAATATCAGCATAAGACTGAGATCCTGATGTGGGTCTCTCTCTGACCACGAGACCTCTCTCTGAATCTCTCACTTGAGAGATGGAATCAACTGGTAATAAACCAGACCGATGGTAGATGGAATAGTATACAACCTCGGGCCGTGTCCTTGCTTAATAACAAAAAGCGATGATGAGAAAATGCAACCTTCGGAAACCGTGATGGAAACTACCAATGGACCGCCCGGATCCCACATAGCCTGAGGAAAGCTGGAGATATTCTCTGCGATCCTTAAGAGCCCGGAAGGTTGGAGGAGGTCAAGTCAGGCCTCTCGACGACCCGAGCGATAGGACAAAAGGAAGGCACGAAAACAAAGAAATGACAAAAAATTTAATACGTACCTCAGAGAGAAGGTAAATAGCAGATTGGAAAAGCAAGTCAAGTAAACCCAACTGAAATGGTCAGGAGCTAAAAGGTTAGTTGCTAAAGGCAAGGAAACCGTGCTCCCCTGTTGGCGGTCTGAGCACTGGCCCCTGCTTGTGCGAGATTCCCCTTGGAGACGTGCCGCCGCCGGGCTGGTGTAAACCGTGGTTGCGTGCCCGGGAATCTTCATAAAAGCTCTGTAGGGCATTCATCCTTCCAATCATATTTAGGTGCCCATATCTTGGTGTCCTCTTGGATAGTATGTCAGCAGTGCTTGCCTGGACACCCACCTATCTCCATGTCAACAGTGGGTACTGAGCTTTCCTCAGTGATATTCCCCCAGGCCTGCGTCCAAAAGGGGGTTCGGGCACAGATAGATCAGGCCAACGATGGGCACAGGTAGAGCAGGCCAGACATAGTAGGCCAATCAAATGGGCGCAGAACTAGCAGGCCAATTAATGGGGCACAGACATAGCCGGCCAATCAATGGGGCACAGACATAGCAGGCCAATCATAGGGGCACAGACAGAGCTGGTCAATCAAAGGGGCACAGACAGAGAAGGCCAATCCTTGGTTTGTGTATTATATGAGTAATGGGGACCTCTGAGTTTGAGCAGAGTCCCCTAAATTCTTGTAAATCTTCAGGGTATCCTGAGCTTTTAGTGTCCATAAAATCAAGATATACTGAGCGATACATTCCTTAAACTGTGAATTGGTATGCACACGTACATACAGATATTTTTGAGATTCTTATCTTGTTATAGATCATCATCATCACACCACCTGAAGGGTAATGTACCAATGGTCTGTTTCAGGAGTAGGGCTAAACAATGAATCTACCCATAGAACCTGATAAAATAGAATAGTATGAGCCAGAGCCACATCTGCTTAGCTTTTAACATATGCCATGGACAGTGAATTCATACCAGAATAGTCTCATCTGAGACTCCATAGCTGGACCGGAATATATATACTGTGAAGCACATCAATCCTAGAGCTAACTTGCCAACTGGCTCTGTATACACCCTGTACAGAGCCTGTATAACTGAGTTTCATATATACCTGTAACTCACAGTAATCTGTGATATAAACTGTCAGTAGAACTCACAGCAATCTGAGATATACACTGGCAGCAAAACTCACAGCAATCTGTGATATACACTGGCAACAAAAGTACCTAACTTTTTTCTGATTGGTTGTTTTTCTGTGCTGCTGTGGAGTTCTAGTAAAGAGAGACTTAAGCAAATACGAAGCCTTCTGTCATGTTATAAAATGTGGTTTCTAGCTGTATCCAAAGTTCACTAGGGGAGCAATCTTCCATTTAATTAGTTTTGGAGGTAAATTCAGTTATGATATTTTGCTAGATCAGGGGGGGCGGGGCCTGGTCGCCGAACAGACTGGTCGCACCAAACCGGAGCTCCGTACGAGAACCGGCAAATAAACGACGTGTACCTGAAAATATCCCACCGAACCTACCAATCTGACACAGCAGAGTAGCGGTGAGACCCCCGAGGCTCAGTTAGCCGGATCGCCGGACTCGGAGAGGCGACCTGCTGCGGAGATAGGGTTGCGGCCTACCAACGGGTGCAGGCGCGGGAGAGGCGGCCGACCTCCCCGCCAGCGGCTCGGCGGAAAGCGCTGTAATCCCCAAGACCCCGTTCACCCCCCCTGGCCGGTGAGGGATATCCCGGCACAATCAATCAAGCGACTGTACCAAGCACCCTAAAACTGTGAGCGAGCTGTACCGACCACACAACTCGCAATCCCACAAAGCACTTGAGGCCCAGCCAAAATGGCCGTCCAGCGGGGAGCATGGAAAAAGAAAGAGGTCAGCCATACTACACCCCATCCTCTGGAAGCCCTAGACCAGCTGTGTCTGACTTTCTGCACAACACTGTTGGACAGAGGGGTGACCTACCAGCGAGCAGCACAACTTGTGGCCTCGTGGATTAGGCCAACCACCCGCCGACGCCACTACGAGCGCCCATCTCTGGCCTTTCAGGCGGCCGCGCAGCCACCGATAGCCGGTATGGCAGGCCGCAAGGCCACACGTACTGGGTGCACACACCCACCTTCGCCCACACTGGAGCGAGACAACCAAGCAGGCCGCCCTAAGACCCAGCGCAAATCCCCACACCAGCAAGACCCCCCTCCTCTTCAGGGCACTACTAAGCTCCACGCTACTGAATCCCACACTACACGCCTTCCCGGGCCGAGAGTAACTGGGCACAATACCCAAAAGTGCCGGCCACACAGGCGGAGAGCAGTGAAACGACGACCTAGCTGGGCGACCAAAACTCACCGCACTACCCCGAAAGGGACGACCCTGGACCAATACGGATCCCAGGCTCGTGGCAGGAGGGCACCAGCTCTCACAAGGCTCCGGGGCAGGAGAGGAGACCCGACAACTGGACGCCACGCTCCCCCACAGCTGGGTTGGAATTCCGGCATACGACCCAAACTTGGCGACCACCATGTCCACGGCAGGGTAGCGGCAACTCCAGTACACACTAAGAACTGCTACTATCCCCGGCCCACCTGTCAAGCTTCCAGAGCCGGCATCGGCTGAGAGGGGTGGACTGGACTGAACCAGTAATGCTTGATACCTCACATTTTTCTGTTCTTTTCTCTCTTCTTGCTTTATCTACTTTTTCTTAATATTTGTACACCAATATGCATAGCTGGATGTCTTGAACACTGTAATTGTTTTCCCTGTTTCATAACACGTTCCTAATTTTAAGCAGTCTTTCACATACTACCACTCAACCAGAGCCTGTTACTCTGCTAACCACAAATCACAATAAGATATTCTTATGTTTAGTATACGACCAGACCTAGTAGCATAAGCTTAACCTATTCACACTATCTCTATACATGGATCAGCAATCTCTGTGTCATAACTTGCCGTCATTGTACCATAACTACAACCCGATGGGTGACTGGTTGAGTTACACGCAATCTTAAACGCAAACTTAACCTAGCATGATAAACAATAATGCAATACTTATCAGCTTGTTATCTATGTACTACCAAAAAAAAAAAAAAGGTGCATTGTCTATCTACTACCCACTGTAACTGATGCTTTGAATTCAACGTATGGAATGCCGTTGGGGTACCATATGTATGCCTGTAACCATTATAAGCACTGCAAAAATAAAGAATTTTGCTAGATCAGGAAAGTCCAGGCCTCCCAGACATTTTCATCTGAATAGGCGATCATATTGCAAGTGAGCCTTTAGATTTTGCCACACATACTCTATGGAGGTCTTGTGCAGTTGTCTGAAAAAAAGGTTGCTGGATGTGTTCTCAAAGTGTTTAAAGTAGATGTACAAATTAGGAAACTAATCCTGCCAAACCAGACTATATGTAGAAGTTCCCAATCACGTAAGTCTTGCTTGACTTGCTCCAGGAATAGAGGAAAGTTTAAAGCAAACATTTCGGAGAGGTCTGCAAGCTTCAAAGTGTCCAAATATTTAATTGATCCAGTACACCAGCGGAGATTGTATTCATTCCGTAGGGTAGAGACTAGGCTGTTTTTGCAGGTGAGTAATTTGGTGAAGAACATTTTCAAATTCTAGATCGAACCAAAAGTATGAAATATATGCATAATGGAGGGTAGGGATTCTGTTGGATCTGACATAGACAAGAATAAGTAGGCAATCATTCGGCCGCCCACCAGTCCCTCTCCAATACCTATGATGCTAGGGTTACATTTTACTGCATTAAAAAAAAAAGACTCTAGGCTCAGTATAAACTAAAGGAGTGACAAGAGAGACCACTGCCTAATTCAGTTTTTGATGTTGAAGGGCTGCAACAGCATGCTATTGACACAGACTTGCGCTGTAGCTTGTGAAAATAGGGCATCAATAGACTTAGCCCTATCTTTTGCAGAACTGTGAATAGGAAAGATCAATCCGCCCTGTCAAACGTCGTTTTTGCTTCTGTTTGAAATAAGAAGAGAGGGGGCCTGTCTTCTGATTTCTGAGTAAATCAGATTAAGTACTCTGGTCGTGTTGTTGCATGCCTCCCTGTGTTGGATGAATCCCATCTAATCTGGGCTTACCACGTCAGCATATGGGGTTGTAGGCTGAGGGATAGAATTTTTGCAAATAATTTTAGATTAATTTAGTCTTCTGCTCATGGTAGAAATTCCAAATAGCATGAGATGAGATCCTCACATGTATTAACTAAGGAGTGAATTATTGGGAATTGACCAAGACATTTTTAAAAACAGATCGATTGGAGAACATTCCCTTTCCAGCTATTTGGCCTACAATCCAATTATTATATTAATGAAAGTGCCCTGGAATTATGTATGTTTGATTGGAGTGTAGTTTCTGTCATTAAATGCACCATCCACTTTATGTTTCTTTTTCTTTCTGTTTTGGATTTACTGATTAGAACTAAAATACAAAAATAAAAACTCCTAATTTTGTTAATATCTCAACTGGAAAGTGTCAAGCTTGACATAGAATACAAGTGCAGTTATTGAACACAGCCTCCTACTATTCTTTATGCTTTTACAGTCAGGCTCATACCAGGTGGTGGTGCTGACATAATAAATATACATATGTAGAATACCATTTATATAGAAGGTTTAAAACATTAAGCCAGGTTATGGGGTACTTTTTTTATTTGTACAATATGTTATTTATACTCATCATATCCTACTGGGTAAATTCTTAAAGTTCACATTTTGGTTTCTTTTAAATGACCACTATAGGCACCACAACAGCTTAATGAAGCAGTTTTGGTGTAAAGATCATGCCTCTGCGGTCTCAGTGTTAAATTATCTGCCATGTAGGAGTTAAATCATTTTGTTTATGCAGCCATAGTTACACCTCTCTGCATGTGACTTGAACAGCCTTCCTAAACACCTCCTTAAAAGTAATCTAGATATTAAGGTTCCTGTATTGCACAGTCTGTTTAATCTATAATTTATTATAGTGTTAAAGGAACACTATATGTCAGGAACACAAATGTGTATTCCTGACCGTATAGTGTTTTACTAACTATTTAGGTGGTCGGATCTCCTTTGTCCCCCTTAAAAAAGGTATTTTACTTACCTTTATTCTAGGGCCATGCGGGTCTGCTGGTGCTGGCTCTGCCACAATCAGCCTCCTTGGCTGACATCATTAGAACTGACAACCTCAGCAAATCCATTGCTTTCCCATAGGAAAGCATTGGATTAGTTGAAAGTGTCAATTATGTTGATCTCAGCCAAGTAGGTGGGGTGGGGGCAGAGCCAAATGCCAGCCTGGCCAATCAGCATCTCATCATAGAGATGCATTGAATCTGGGGAAAGTTCAGCGTCTCCATGCGTTGTGCAACACTGACCCACAAAGTACCTCTAGTGGCGGTCCCAGTGACGGCCACTGGAGGTGTCCCTAAGCAGCAATGTCTTAAAAGGCAGGGTTTACATGAAAATACCTGTAGGGACAGGCAATAGACACCAGAACCACTAAACTAAGCTGGTGATTATAGTTCCCCTCTGATAGCCTCATAGACCCTGCAATAGCCCCCTGTGTGTGATCCAATTTACAGAGAAGGAGTTAAAAACTGTTAAAGCAAGTTAAGTTCTGATTGAAAATGAAACAATTTCTTTTTTTTTTTCATGAAGGCAGTGTCAGTCACAGCCAGGGGAGGAATGGCTAAGGAAACAAAAAGTGATTCAACTCATGAATGGCAAAGAATTGAACATTGAGACTGCAGGGGCATGATCTATACACCAAAACTGCTTCATTAAGGTTTTTTTATGTCTATATAGGTAACTTGGCACAGATTATGTAAATTTGTTGGATGTGAAGACAGACAACTACAAATGATTTTATAGCGCCAACATATTCTGCAGCATTGTACAATAGGTAGAACAAGGCAAACAATTAGTCCTAACAAAACACATTTAACATACAGAAACAGTAGGTGATTTCTTCACACATCATCAGAAGACTGTCCTGGATTGCAGACACTCGCATTCTACAGTCTGAAAGAAATAACTTGTGTGTACTAGTTCTGGCTTTGGGTTGTCCTTTTAAACCTTGCATGTCCACTATCTAGTGAATGCAATGCGATAGG
Organism: Pelobates fuscus; assembly: GCF_036172605.1. Lineage (NCBI taxonomy): Eukaryota > Metazoa > Chordata > Amphibia > Anura > Pelobatidae > Pelobates > Pelobates fuscus. The sequence goes on from NC_086320.1 coordinate 124,010,747, forward strand.
CTTGATCTCATGTAACAAGGTGCAGGCACAGTATATGTTTATAGAGGGTTTATGTATTTATAATGTTCTGCAATCATCACCAGATGTTTTTTTGGTCTGATGGAGTAAGTATTGAGGACGGTTTGTGTATGAAGATGTGACATGAAGTCATCTGGATTTCTGGAAATACTTAGGGATTGTTGGCTAACGAAAGTTGTGGTTTGTAGCAGAATAGGAAAAAAAATCTCCAACCCTGTTATATGCAAGTACGCCAGGATCCAGATTTCTATGTATGTATACATTGTTAGCACCAGCTATGAGACTGACACACAAAAGCACAAACAGGATTATTTACTAAATGGCAGATTTTGTTCATCCTGTGAAAATGATCAAAAATATGACCACATTCTCATATTTACTAAAGTCAAATGCAATCTGAATTGAGTCAGTCCAAGCGAATCTACAGCAATCGCCTAGATGCATTTGGTGTCCGGATGAAAGCTGGTGCATTTGTATCCAAATCCTATGCAGAGTATAGGTTTCGGAAGATTCACAAAGAACTTGTATAATAGAATTCAGAACCGAATGCATCCTGTAGAATGCACATTCACAAATTATCATTCACTTGCTTTCATGCAAGTGAATAATTTGAAGTAATGTTTGCCCATTGGCAGCTCTTGCAACTAGCCGGCAAATATTTAAAAATTCCTCAGTAGTGCGAGGGTTAGTTATATAGTGGTTGGCCAGCACTTACTGGGGGTCAATAAGAACCCAATATTAGCATAAGGCAGGTGTATTCAGGGGGAAGGACCCAATGTCCCCCCAACCCACATCAATGAAAAGTAGGTTGGGCCCTAATCAAAATATTTGGGGGATGACCTAGTGTCCTCCCTCACCCATGGTTGTTTGGTGAGGGGTCTAATTACTTAAATAAGAGAGGAGGACATGCTGTTGCAATGTCCTACCCATTATCTTCAAGTACCCAAAAAGGTAAACTAAAAACTCATAAATTCTGATGCCACTAATGAAAAAACAAAAAACCCTATTTGCAGAAAGAAAAAAAAAAACACCTGTAAAAATTAAAACTGTGCCACAATAAAATGAATCCATATTCACCTGTGGAGGGCTTGCTGGAGACAAAGATCTGATAGCGCTGACAACTCTTTATATAGGCTTTCCAAAGTTATGGCCTTGATTTAATATTGTTGGATAAGCTTTTCAAATATTTATTTTTAATAAACTTTTAAAACAATTTCATATGTATATATTTTAAATATATATTTTAAAAGTTTATCAAAAATATTAAATTATTTGGAAAGCTTATCCAACGATAGTAAATCAAGGCCTATGTCATCTATTGCAAAGCATGGGAAATTGGTTGACTAGTAAGCCAATCAATCAGAGCACCCTGATTTTCAAATCTTGAGAGTAGTCTCACTTCTCACTTGAAGTATCTGTGACTGGATTTAATTAATTAGATCCAGATTTCAGCAGACGGTGTTCTTGCAGTATTCAGGCAGGCTGAAGACCAAATGTAGTGCCAAATCCAGACATTGTGAAATTGCATAAACAATATTCAAAGTCTGAATGGCCCCATACACAGCCGGATGGTTTTGCCCCCATCCGGCCATTTGACTTTAGGGAATTACCCCAAAAGAATCATCTGAGGTTGTGTTCAATAGATGAACTTTTATTCTATGTCACGCTTACCACTTTTCAGTTCACCGATATTAAGAAAATGATGAGTCCAAACACGAGACAACACTTGGTGAAGGTTAAAATCAATTACAACAACCTTTATTGAGAACAGAACATCTATTTATACCCCCCACAGCCTCATTTACATACAATAGGGTTACTGAGGTACCCAATGGCAGTATGGACTTTAGATAGAACCCATCACACTACATATCCTAAGCCAGCCAATAACAGTATGGACTTGGGATAGCAACCAATAACATTACAACCAGTGTGAATTCCCAGTCACCGTGTGCCCCTGATAAGCACAGGGTGACGTAGACATAAGAGGAGACTTGGAAGCAGAGAAAGGGAGTTATCCGTGAATCTGTCACAGCCACCCCTTCCCAAACTCAAACCTACCCCTATATAACCCCACTCTCAGTAGGCCTCCATGATAAAAACAAACCCCAACAGCAAATCAGTACCCCAAACAAATTGCCCATGCAAGAGCAGCACTCACCAAGCCAACCACTGCCTCTCTTGCAGCATATATCCACAGCTTGGGAAAATGTGCACTGCCCTTTTTTCCTGGAATCATTTCAGCAACTGGATAGTAAGCATGGTAGCTGGGGCCACTCTGACACAGAATTGGGGATCTGGGCCAACATCCTCTGGGGCCAACATCCTCCGGTGTTCATGGGCAGAGACCATCGGTGCACTGCCCTGATGCCAGCTCTTATGCAGGCTCCACCACCACCAGAAGGCTGTCCTCCCTGTTCACAAGTTCACTGCAAGTTGAGGGCAGAGGCCTGTGGTCCTGATACCAGGTGGCACTCTGCCACTGTGGAGAGACACTGACCACCTCCACTCCCTTGGTTTGGATGTGACGCTAGGCAGGGAGGCCAGCTACCTCCACTCCCTTTGTTGGGATCAGCCACTGGGGAGGGTGGTTGGCTACCTCCACTCCCTTTGTTGAAATCTGCTGAGGAGGGAGGCCTACATTCTCTGCTTCTGGTAAAACAATCTGCCGCTGGGGAGGGAGGTTGACACTCTCTGCTCCCGACAACATAAGCTGCTGCTGAGGAAGAAGGCTAGCTACCTCTACCTCTTCTTGTTGGGTTTCCATCTGCTGCTGGTGAGCTAGTGGGGTGACCAGGCACCCCATGCCCAGTATCCCTGTGATTCAGGTGTGGAGAATATGGTTCTCTCCACATCTACCTGGCCAACATCCTCAGATGTAAAGTCTATTAAATTCCCAGTTTCTGGGGCCTGGTGAAGTATACACTTAAACAGGCGCATGAAGTCCAGCTCAAGCTCCCACTATATGGTAGCCAGATGAGTCATATCTCGCTTCAGCTCTGTTACTTCTGAGAGGTCCAGTAGGTCTACCCTATCATCCCGGATGCTCCAGAATTGAGAATCATCAGATTTCCAAATGTAATATTGTCCTTAAAAGACTTCCACTATAGGCCAGGGCCATCGTAGTCCTCACCCTCACATTATCGACCATCCATGGGCATAGCTGAATCTCATGCCACCGTAAGGCCTAGGATGACTCATCAAGCCACACTTCCATCCTGACAAGTATCTTGAGTTCCCCCACCCATTCATGCAGGGGCTGCTCTCCCAGAAATGGCATCCGCCAATCTACTTGATTGCACTGCTCTATTGCTGGGATGTATGCCATACGGAAGCTCCAAATTTCCTCAAGGCCCTAGAACCACAGTTCTGTTCGGTTTGCCACCCTCCAGTCCAGATCACGTTCTGCTGAGACAGGGTCTTCATAGTGGGACAGCCCCTCCTGTAATCGCTACTGGAATTCCTCATCAAACCAGGATGCTGCAAGGGTGTAACCTCCTTGAATTCTGGAAAATATGCAGGGATCCCGGTGGTGTTTTGGAGGATTTCCCAATAGCTAGGAAGCCATCCCACCGCTACCACCAAATGTGACAGAGCTCCTGTACGTCAACTGAGTACCGCCAAGTCTGCTTCCTCACCGCTATGAGGGACCCTGGAGCACTTCAGACCCAGTCGTCGAAGCTTGCTGGAATCACTAAATGCCTTTTCCACCCTGGACCATGCTACTGTGATTATAGCTCTGGAAACCCTTTCTCCAGCAGTGCAGTGATCATAGCCCTTTCCCCAAACACCAGACAACACTTGCTGAAGTTTAAAAACAACAAACAACATCAACCTTTATTGAGAACAGCACATCTATTTATACCCACAACAGCCTCATTTACATACAATAGGGATACACAGGTACCCAATCGCAGTATGGACTTTCGATAAAACTCCTCCTTTTCCTGTCTTGTTGTTGTTCTCCCATTGTTCCAGGGAGAAAGGCACATACCACCAGGAGGAGAAAGGCACATACCACCTGGACAAGCAATACATTATACACACCAGACTGACCAAAACACAAGAGCAATCTGGGGATTTTCATAAAGTGTCTGTTTTCCATCCCCAGTGATAGTGACTGCCATTACAATTATAAATAGGTGTATTACTGCTCCTCTTCTTTTTCCCTCTGTTGGTTAAATTTTCTCACTTGATGAGCCAATTCGGCATAATGAAAAAAATATATATTTTAAAGCAAAGTGATTCATTTATAGACTTTTCACAATGCACAAGTCTCTAAAACAGTAAAGATTCTGAAAAATGTTTATTTTTTTTTACTTTTTAAGCCTTTTGGCCTCAGTGCCTAGTTAATTGGTGGCATAATTGACCCCTTCAGCTCCCATTCACTTCCTTCAAATAGTAAATAAATTGCAGGGTTATTCATTAAACTGACAATTCTAAGTTAATACATAGTGAATTTCAAATTTAAGGTCAAGATAGCCAAATTGGAAACATTTGAAATTAACTCTGAATTCACTTTGAATGCTTATTTTAGTGAATAACCTTCTTGAAATTTAGGATATCAAGGATCAAGCTAGCACATAACCTTTTTTGCCAATCTGCACAAAAAAGAAACTTAAAAAAAATGTTTTTAAACATGTTTGATTTTTGTATGTTGTTTAACCTAGAAGAATGTAGAGCCTGTATTTATACAAAATATATCCAAGTGCTATTACTTATATTAACCCTTATCTATTTTCTTATTACTCCGACTCTGGAACTATCTTTACTGCATAGTCGACTTAATGAGTAACACCCATGCGTAAATGTTATTATATCTGTTTTGAACTTCTGAGTTATAAAACTGTAAAGTATTTGTAATCCTGCTAACATACAATCACAATATTAGTTGCGATGTTTTGACTCCAACAGGTCTTTTGAGTCTATACATGACCAAGTTATCTGGACAGTATCTCAAATCCTAATGTTGCTATACTAAATGAACCCAGCCAATCCTGCCACCCAAGAGTAGTGATGTCTGACTGTAGGGCTAATATGTGTCATTATTCATGTGGACGATACAAAATGTAAAGAGTCCCAGAATCATTGCATTGCTTTGATGGGAGTCATGTGGAGGAGAACCCTGGAATTACTTATTGGTCAGTATCTTTCTTAATTCTCAAGCAGCAATTTAGATAGTAATACAGCATCCAAGGACATTGCTAGCTTTCAGAAACAACTGGGGCTTGAGCTAAAAGCAAAACTCTCGTATACTCCTGTTCTTCCAATACCTGTAGAGAACAATGGCTAAATAACCTCACATCTGGAGCTTCAAACCCTAAAGCCTCTAAAAACATCTATTGTATAAAAGCCTTGTGCGGTTTCTTGAAAAAACTAAAAACAAAGAACCATGTTCTGAACAAATTAGGGGTGATGGAAAAAAGGTCTAGGAGACTCAATATAAGCAATCTGTAGAGCCAACGAAACAAGCAGTTGATATAACCAACTAGGTCAAGGATGAGAACCTGTTAAAATGAATTTACATACTGAGACTTCTGCCCAAGGTTTAAGAGTGAGCTTTAACTCTCCTTTGGGATCCTCATGATGAGACGCTGTGCGTCTGTTTCTGAACACAACATGAGACTAGGATTAATATAAGGATTCATTTATAGCTATTTACAATTAAGAATGAACACTTTCAGTACTGAGCAGTTGATTCATGAATTGCCAGAGGTGTTGGGGTGCAGGTGAAAATTGCCTGTCTGTTCTCCTACTAGTCTGGTCCACAGCTTTAAACTTACTATAAAAATGTCTTATATGTGTATTGACACATCCCTTGTATGTAACTAGAATAATCAATAGTTACTTAACATAACTGCATCATTTTGCCATTTTCATTCTAAGTGTACAATAGTTAAAGTGATATATAGAGGCATGTGAATTAGATACAGATATTAGCATTATTACTTTTATAATTGTTATTATTATTATCCATAGTAGCATATGTTCTATGCCATCATTGAGCAGAATATGTTATTTGCACAATCGCTAGTTTACCAAGATTATGAAAAATGCAGCACAACACGTCATATGTTGCCTGGATTGCAGGAGGCATTAACACTTTCAATACCATATGTCGGTGAAAACACCTAATTAAATATTACCGAATATAATACAAAATGATCTAAATGCTATGCTTATAATAATGTAACTTTCATCATAATATTGAAAAAAAAAAAAAAATCTAAATCTTTCTTTAAACCACTTTAAAGAAAAATAAATCTTGGGGCACTTTTTATGTTCAATGAACATCAAACATGTGTCTTGTTTCATCAGACTAAGTTATGTTCCCTAAGGGAGCAAAGCTGTAAAGGAAATAATAAAACAGCTGAAATAATTTCTGAATAATAAATACCATATTAAGGCGGGTAGAATCAACTTGACCCAAATAGAATGTATACCAAAGGTTTTGCCAAAATGTGCTCTTTGTTGAAAACCATTAAAGCAGAACATCTTTTTTTGCACAATCCAATAGTTAGCTAATGATTGTGCTACTTTTCTTAAATGTCTTTATTTTTACATTATTATTTTTTTAATTTATGTTGTATTCCTGCCTATTCTGTCACAGCCAGATAATGCCATGTAAAAGACTTAATCCCAACATAACTGGATCTTGTAATAACGTGTTTGGATCTTGTAGTAACTAATACTTGTGACCTATTTTGAAATATTCGTGTTGGGGAGCACTTTGGAAGTAATGACTATAAAATGGTATCATTTAAATATCAGTTAAAAAAAACAAACAAACCACAAATGTGTATGGGCTGTACAAAAACGCTTAACTTTTAAAATGCTTATTGTAATATAAGGGCATCTTTCATAAAATTACTGGGCAGGGACTGTCCACTAACAAAAGCACAGAGGATAAATGATAGGTATTTAAACAAATTCTATAAAAGTAGATTTCTCAATGCATACCATTGGGAAACAAATATAAAAGAAGTAAATTAGGGGGGGCGGAGCCAAGCAGCAGAGCTGAACGGTCGCATGGCACTAGAGCTCCTGAGAATAACCGCAATAAACACCCTATTCAGGGCTCAAAAACTGACTACAACAGCTGCACACATTAAGAGGCTGTTGGGGAATCAATATGGGTCGAAAGACCAAAAAACTGAAACCAGACCAGCCCAGACAAGGCTTAAACATCGGAGCCATGTGGAGACAAGCCCACGGAGCAACTAGGCCCAAGATGGCCGACTACCCGGAGACATACTCCGAATTATCGGATGACTTCTCCCTGGGTGCAGATACACCCGACTTACCCAGCTTGACGGCAGCCACACGACAACACCTGAGCCCTGACACAGCACCAGTGACCATAGCTGTGTTCAAGAGTCTTTTAGCAGACCTCAAAGCCACAATCCAGTCAGATATGGCTAACCTCCGCACGGACATACAAGGGCTAATGGGAAGACTGGGCACCCTGGAGACTGCCTCTGCGACCAACGCTACCCACCTCCTTACAACAGGAGATCAAGGGCCTAAAGAGCCAAACAAAGACTTGGAACAGAGATTAGCCTACTTAGAGGATATAAGGTGGGTGAATAACCTGAAAGTGAGGGGCATACCTGAAGACATCACGTCAGCCGAACTGCCGACTCCTCGAACGAAGGCTCCTTACGGCGCTATTATCGCCGCGGCAAGCTAAGCCCATCACACTGGACGGTGTCTTCAGGGCCCCAAAGCCAGCCAGAGCCACAAAAACGGCCACCCGAGATCTCATAATCCGCTTTCAGCAAGGGAAGAATAAAGCGGCAACACTAGCAGCGGTCAAAGATTGAAACATAGAAACATAGAATGTGACGGCAGATAACCATTCGGCCCATCTAGTCTGCCCAATTTTCTAAATACTTTCATCAGTCCCTGGCCTTATCTTATAGTTAGGATAACCTTATGCCTATCCCACGCATGCTTAAACTCCTTTACTGTGTTAACCTCTACCACTTCAGCTGGAAGGCTATTCCAAGCATCCACTACCCTCTCAGTACAGTAATACTTCCTGGTATTATTTTTAAACCTTTGTCCCTCTAATTTAAGACTATGTCCTCTTGTTGTGGTAGTTTTTCTTCTTTTAAATATAGTCTCCTCCTTTACTATGTAAGAACTCTCTCTAAGGTATCAATATCCTTCTGAAGATACGGTCTCCAGTACTGCGTACAATACTCCAAGTGAGGTCTCACCAGTGTTCTGTACAATGGCATGAGCACTTCCCTCTTTCTACTGCTAATGCCTCTCCCTGTACAACCAAGCATTCTGCTAGCATTTCCTGCTGCTCTATCACATTGTCTGCCTACCTTTAAGTCATCAGAAATAATCACCCCTAAATCCCTTTCCTCAGATGTTGGGGTTAGGACTCTATCAAATATTCTGTACTCTGCCCTTGGGTTTTTACGTCCAAGATGCATTATCTTGCACTTATCCACATTAAATGTCAGTTGCCACAACTCTGACCATTTTTCTAGTTTACCTAAATCATTAGCCATTTGGCTTATCCCTCCTGGAACATCAACCCTGTTACATATCTTAGTATCATCCGCAAAAAGACACACCTTACCATCAAGACCTTCTGCAATATCACTAATAAAAATATTAAAGAGAATGGGTCCAAGTACAGATCCCTGAGGTACCCCACTGGTGACAAGCCCAAGCTTCGAATATACTCCATTGACTACAACCCTCTGTTGCCTGTCACTCAGCCACTGCCTTACCCATTCAACAATATTGGAATCCAAACTTAAATATTGCAGTTTATTTATAAGCCTTCTATATGCAACAGTGTCAAAAGCCTTACTGAAATCTAGGTAAGCAATGTCTACTGCACCACCCTGATCTATAATTTTAGTTACCCAATCAAAAAAATCAATAAGATTAGTTTTAGTTGTCTCTGATCTGGAAATCAATGTGTTTTTAGATGTTCAACAATCCTATCCTTTAACATGGTTTCCATCACTTTCCCCACTACTGAAGTAAGGCTTACTGGCCTATAGTTGGCCGACTCCTCCCTATTACCTTTCTTGTGAATGGGCACAACATTCGCCAACTTCCAATCTTCTGGGACTACTCCTGTTATCAATGATTGGTTAAATAAATCTGTTAATGCTTTTGCTAGTACACCACTAAGCTCTTTTAATAGCTTTGGGTGTATTCCATCAGGTCCCATTGACTTATTTGTCTTTACTTTTGAGAGTTGAAATAGAACCTCTTCCTCTGTAAACTCACGTGTAATAAATGACTCATTTATCCTTTTTCTTAACTGAGGTCCCTTTCCTTCATTTTCATCTGTAAATACCGAACAAAAATATTCACTGAGGCAGTCAGCTAGACCTTTATCCTCTTCTACATACCTTCCTTCTTTTATTTTTACGCTAACTAATCCTTGTTTTACTTTTCTTTTCTCATTTATGTATCTAAAAAAAGTTTTGTCCCCCTTTTTTACTGACTGTGCTATTTTCTCTTCTGTGTGTGATTTGGAAGCTCTTATGACTTGCTTAGCCTCTTTCTGCCTAATCTTATAGAGCATTCTGTCTTCCTCACTCTGGGGATTTTTATAATTACTAAATGCTAACTTTTTGTTTTTTACTATTTTGGCCACATCTGTGGAGTACCACAGTGGTTTCTTGATTTTTTTGCTTTTACTGACAAGCCTAATGCAATTTTCTGTTGCCTTCAGTAGTGCAACTTTTAAATAACCCCATTTCTCTTGGACTCCATTTAAATTGATCCAGTCTGATAATGACTCCTTTACACATATTCTAATTTTAGAAAAGTCTGGTTTTCTAAAGTCTAAAACTTTTGTTTTTGTGTGGTGTGACTCAGTCACTGTTCTTATATTAAACCACACTGACTGATGATCACTGGATCCTAAACTTTCACCTACAGTAATATTGGATACCAAATTTCCATTTGTTAACACTAAATCTAGTATGGCCTTTTTACGAGTTGGCTCCTCAACGACTTGTTTTAGAGACAATCCCAGTAGGGAGTTTAGAATATGTGTGCTCCTGGCACAAGCAGCTAATTTTGCTTTCCAATTCACATCAGGAAGATTAAAGTCACCCATGATGATAACTTCCCCCTTCATTGTCATTTTATTTATTTTCCTCAAACTCTTCTATTTGTCCCGGAGGCCTATAAATCACACCTACACGAGTTACTGTGTGATTATCAAATTCTAACGTAACCCAAACGGACTCTATGTTCGCCTCACTAACTTTTATTAGGCTAGATTTTATGCTATCCTTCACATACAGGGCCACCCCTCCCCCTTCCCTGCCTTCCCTGTCTTTTCTATATAAAGAGTACCCTGGTATTGCTATGTCCCAGTCATTTTTCTCATTATACCATGTCTCAGTAACAGCGACTAAATCTACACTATCAGTTGCCATTATTGCTACAAGTTCATGGATCTTATTTCCTAAACTGTGAGCATTTGTAGACATGACTCTAAGCTTATCATTTTTTAACACACTTGCTACAGGCACCTTCTGTCCTTGTTTTGGGGTACAATTGGATTGATGTTTTATCACCCTTTTGCCCCCCCTCCTAGTTTAAATAAATACTAGCAAAACCTCTGAACTGCTCACTGAGAACATTTGTTCCCATTTGAGAAAGATGCAAACCATCTTTTTTGTACAGTTTATTTCCATTCCAAACAGAGCTACCATGAGAAATAAAGCCAAATCCTTGCTCCCGACACCATTCACCAAGCCACAAGTTAAAGTCCCTAATACGCATCCGCCTGTCGTTCTGAGTGTTATGCACAGGCAGAACTTCAGAGAATGACAGTGTGGAAGCAACCTGCCGTATATCATTGACAAAAACACTAAAAACGTCCATAACCTCTGAAACCTCATTGCAAGCCAAGTCATTTGTCCCTAGATGGACAAGTACATCCAATTCGCGTTCCTGCTTTGCTCGCTTAACAATATTACAGATACATCTCCTGTCTCTGTGAGCAGTAGCTCCGGGAAGACACCTCACAAGACCACCATTTTCCATCTCCACACCTCTTATGATGGAATCCCCTAACAACAACTGCTTTCTATTAGGCCTCACCATAGTCTCCAAGCCTCTCCAAGCCTCTTTCCACAACACCACTAGCCTCAGTGCCTCTCTCCACAACACCACTAGCCTCAATGCCTCTCTCCACAACACCACTAGCCTCAATGCCTCTCTCCACAACACCACTAGCCTCAATGCCTCTCTCCACAACACCACTAGCCTCAATGCCTCTCTCCACAACACCACTAGCCTCAATGCCTCTCTCCACAACACCACTAGCCTCAGTACCTCTCTCCACAACACCACTAGCCTCAATGCCTCTCTCCACAACACCACTAGCCTCAATGCCTCTCTCCACAACACCACTAGCCTCAATGCCTCTCTCCACAACACCACTAGCCTCAATGCCTCTCTCCACAACACCACTACCCTCAGTGCCTGTCTCCATATCACCATTACACTCTGAAAGTGCAGAAAATGAATTATGTAGAGCCTCAGACTGTGCAATATGCCTTTTATCCACAACTCTAAGTCTACCAGATCCTACAGTGATCCATCTGCCATTCCTAGTATGTCTCTGCGGCAGTGGCTTTGCAGCAGTTCCAGCCTGAGTTTGTTTACCAGATAATTTACAAATCTCAGTCTTCAAAAATACAATCTCCTGCCGCAAGATAGAGAACTGTCTACAGATTAGACAACAACCAAACCTCCAAAAAGTGGAACATGAAACAAATGCATAGCATTCCAATGAGGTGAATAATTTAAATCAAACAAATCTTAACTTTTTATTTATCCTCCTGAATACCTCAGATTACCTCCAGGTTATCTCCAGAATATCTCCAACCACACTTAGAAGCAACACTCTCCAGAATATCTCCAACCACACTTAGAAGCAACACTCTCCAGAATATCTCCAACCACACTTAGAAGCAACACTCTCCAGAATATCTCCAACCACACTTAGAAGCAACACTCTCCAGAATATCTCCAACCACACTTAGAAGCAACACTCTCCAGAATATCTCCAACCACACTTAGAAGCAACACTCTCCAGAATATCTCCAACCACACTTAGAAGCAACACTCTCCAGAATATCTCCAACCACACTTAGAAGCAAGACTCTCCAGAATATCTCCAACCACACTTAGAAGCAACACTCTCCAGAATATCTCCAACCACACTTAGAAGCAAGACTCTCCAGAATATCTCCAACCACACTTAGAAGCAACACTCTCCAGAATATCTCCAACCACACTTAGAAGCAACACTCTCCAGAATATCTCCAACCACACTTAGAAGCAACACTCTCCAGAATATCTCCAACCACACTTAGAAGCAACACTCTCCAGAATATCTCCAACTACACTTAGAAGCAACACTTAGATGAAGCAACCAAGCTATATTAGCCAAGCTAAAGGGACACTAAGGCACCCAGACCACTTCAGCTCATTGGAGTGGTCTGGGTGCCAACTCCCACTACCCTTAACCCTGCAAGTGTAATTATTGCAGTTTTTTTAAAACTGCAATATTTACCTTGCAGGGTTAAGTCATCCCCTAGTGGCTGTCTATTAGACAGCCACTAGAGGACACTTCCTGCTTCATAGCACAGATTTTCTGTGCTAGAGCGTCGCTGGACGTCCTCACGCTGTGTGAGGACCTCCAGCGTCGCTCTATTCCCCATAGGGAAGCATTGAAATTCATTTTCAATGCTTTCCTATGGGGTGCGCTAATGCGCATGCGCGGCATTGCCGCGCATGCGCATTAGGTCTCCTCGGCCGGCGGGCGAGATCAGTCTCGCCCACCGGCCGACGTAACCAGAAGGAGGAGCGGCGGGGGAGGAGGAAGCAGCGACGTGGGACCTGTCGCTGCCCCTGGTAAGTGACTGAAGGGGTTTTCACCCCTTCAGCAACTGGGGATTGGGGGGTGGGAGGGAGAGGGACCCTCCAGTGCCAGGAAAACGGATTGTTTTCCTGGCACTGGAGTTTCCCTTAATGACAAGAACCCTTATATAACTCCTAAAATCACCACCCAGTAGGAATGTTTAACACCTGGGTAGGCCTCTGCTTATTTGCACACAATAGCTAATTAAACAGCAATCAATAGCAAGTAGCTAACTAATCTAATCAAATGCCTTGTAATTACCAACAGGAAATCAAACCTTGTGCAGTCAGTAACCTTTTCCTACAGATGAATCTTACCTGTAACAGTAGAAAAGAGAAACTCTTATACACACAGCCGACAGACACTGACAGCACTGAAAAGTCTGAACCAAAAAAAAATCTGCATTAGAAGGAGAGGACACTCAGTGTTGCATATAGTAAGGATATCACTACCTGTTTATAGTTTCTCTGACTGTCTGCAGTTAGGGTTTGAATTAAGAACAGCCCACTGCTAAGTCCTTACATGTGGAAAGCCTTCCTTATTAAAAGTATACACACAGTCTCAGTGATGTTGGGACTGAGACTGTGTGTATACCTTTAATAAAGAAGGCCTCCCACATGTGGAGGCATAGTTAAGGACACAGACTTATGGTGCAGCATTCTGCAAAACATTTATTGATTTGTTCAAAACCGATCACTATTTGACCTTGCAAAAAATATAGCCTATTAATGAGACCAAAATCTATTAAATGCACTAGTTAAATATGTGGCCAGCTGTCCATTTAATTAATGTTGTTGGTATAAGAGCAATAAATGCAAGCTGGATAACAAAGAGAGAAAAAATATTAAAATTAAGCGGGGACACTAACCACCAAAACAACTTTAGCCTACTGCAGGGTTTTTGTGTATAGATCATGCCCCTGCAGTCTCTAGCATTTAGGAGTTAACTCACTTTGTTCATGCAGCATAGCCACACAAAACAAAATCAGATCTCACAGCACAGTGTGTTTCCTTTAAACAATCGTATCTCCTGCTCTGATAATTGAATTTTCAGCAAACGTTGTGTTAAATGACGCCTATGGTCATATGATAACTTGAGATAACAACCATGTTTATTTTCTTCACTTGTTTGGCAGGTGGAAAGTTCTACTGTATCCTTAAGATGAGTTGCAGGAATTCCATACATGAGTTGTTTTTTTTTTTATTAAAGGGACATTTCAAGCACCACATCAATACGACTAATGCTAATATCTCATTGTCCCTTACCTTCTCCCAGTTCCTACCATCTATTCTTTTCTTCCTGGCCTTTGTTTTTTTCATCTTTGATTAAGCTTGAAATTGATGAGTTCCTGCACTGACCTGCACAAGGAGACAGAACTGAATTTCTGCCATTTTACTTCAGAACCCTTTGTTAATGTTCTGTTTTTGGGATTACAATATCACTGTGGCGCTTGAGTTCCATTTAGTCATCATCCAATTTTTTCAGCTCTAACAAGAATTAATAGGGAAAAGATGGCATCCCATCCTCATGTCTACAGTTCTTCCTGTTATAGTGATATATGTTACATTTTCCTTTGTTCATGTTGTTTTATTTTGTTTTTCATAATGTTAGCTTAGTGCCATAAATCACTCAATTGATTCAAATGAAAGGCATAAAATGCCAAAATAAACATCTCAGTGGGGACTCAGCATACAACAAAGCATTTTATTTATATGCTAAATAGTACACATGGAAACCCAGGATATTCTAGTAGGCATTGTTTCAACCAAAGTAGATCCAATTTGGATCATTTTAACATTCCAAATATATGACAAAGCATGTCTCCTGTGGTTCGACAGTAAATGTGATTTTAGGTCAACAGCAGGAGACAGGAAAAAAGATGATTGGTGTTAACAATTAATTCACTTCAGATTTAATGAAACAAAAACAACTGGAATATAAACTAAACCCTGGAATAAATTTGACAAATGTGTGTGTTTATTAAAACTGTATACGCTTTTTTTTTTATTTACAAAAAAACCTGTAGGAAATAGATGATAAAAACATATCAGTGTTATGAGTATGCATAAAGTTATACTTAATAGCTACATTATTTGTTTCTATTTGTGAAGGCACAAAGAGCAATCATAAACATGTGGTGGGAGACCACTTTTATGTGTCACATTATGAAATCTTTTTCCCCCCACTTACGGTCATGTTCTATCTATTTCTCAGTGCTATATAAGGAGAATCACAAGATCCAGACCCAGACCTACAGTTTGATGCATAGTATGTCTCTAACGTATTAAAAATGAAGGCACAGTCGCAGTTTAGAAAATGCCCTTCAAGTTTGAGCTGGCTAGAGTGAAGTTTCAATGAAAGTCAATGGACGGCGTGAGTTGCAAACAAATGGTCATATTGCGCAAACTATCAGGACTATGGCTTAGCCGTGGACATTTCTAGTGGCATCAGGGATAGCTGAACGTTTTGATATAAGTTTTGTGTTGGTGGGCTTGAAAATGAGGGAGTGGTGGCAGTTTAGAAATCATGTCCTGATTTTTCAGCTTTTGCCAGCTCCCACTCTAGCTTTGAACATTTTGCCATTCATTTCTATGGGACCAATTTCGCCACAAGAACGACGATATTCCGTGAACCATTCGGTGAAACGTTCCACAAAGTAATAGCAATCCGATCGGGAACAATCCGCACGTTTTGGTATATTTCTGTCTATGTAGTGTAAAAACTGTGGGAGGAGTTAGGGTGGCAAATTTGGCTATAATAATAATAATATATATGTGAGATAACATTAAGTGGTCTTGCTATGCAAGAACACTTAATAAGCTGTAGTTGTTCTGGTGACAATAGTGTCCCTTTAAGTTGCGGTTTTCTGATCAAATAAAACCAAGACAACATGATGATGAAAATTATATATGATGTTTCTCTATGCAGGAAGTGAGCTTGAGAAAGTAATTTCATACCACATAATGGAGATAACTCTATAGATACATTCATATCCTTAGAACAAAGAGGTTTATTACCAGGCTCTGTATACTTCTAAAAATCCAAAACTAATAAATGCTTCACTTTAATATTTATAGATAAGCTTTTTAAATGATATACTTAATTCTTTTTTCATATTTCAATATCAAAAAATATATCATATAGAGAAAAATATATCAAGATATAAAACTATATTAACTTATATTGCATGTTAGAAGGTTAGCAGAACTATAAAATAACTGGCGTCATAGCGAATCAATAAAATCATACGAGTAGCATTTTATCTTGTTTTAATAACACACATTAGGGTACTTCTGTTTAAAAAAAAAACATAGTGATGCAAAGTATTTATCAAACAGACTGCTCTTTTATGTCAGGCCTGTATTAGATAAAAATATATTATATATTATTTACCAGGCAACAATGCTGGTGGCTTGTAGCGTTTAAAAACACAAAAATAGGGCATGTAAAATAGAAGCAAGTATAGGCATTTCTTCCCATGCTGGTAAAAAGTTAACATACATAGTGCTAAATGTAGGATTTTTCACCGGTTTACTTGGATGTTCAAGTGCCTTGGTTGGAACTCTTAAGTCAGACAGAAACACAATATGTTATTTCTCTTTTCCAAATTCAAGCTTGACGTTGGAGTGTGACAGAACGAACACAAATATTCTTTACTTTGCTAATGTTAGTAAGTGACTTTCTTTTTATGCAAGGTCTGTGTCTTTTCTGCGTTTTCATAAAAATAAAAACTACAAGTATAAAAAAGTCTATTTGGTGCTATTCAATTTCAATGAAATTACGAAGCAATTACACAGGTACACTTAAAACACATTGTCTTATATATGACAAGGGAAATCCAAACAAAGCAAGACTACATTATTAATAACTTTAAATCTACTTTGTTCCCCCCCTCCCCCGCCCCCCCCCCCCCCCCCCCCATGGACGAATAGATCTCTGGAAATTTACTCTGATATAAGCTATCTGGATGAACTCCTATTAGAACACTAATATTAGCCATGAAATTACAACACTTGTCCAGATCTTGGAAATCCTATCTGCAAGGATGTGTAGAAACAAGATGGCAGCCATGATGGAAGAAGTGGTGGAAAGATGTCCCTTTTCTCTTCTCTAAGCAGGCGACCTAATCCAGCACAAATAGCAACTAACTAATAATTTCAAAACCATGCATGGAAGCAAAAACAGATCTTCTTCCCCGTCTCTCATTTTGGAAAACATAATATTACATTTGTATCTAGAGACTCTGGAGTTTGGAAGAATTAATGGTATTTGTACAAATAAACATAGGCACTTAATATTTACATATTTGATTTAATTTTGTAAGCTGTAAGAATTTCGAACACATACTAGTTTTATTTAATTAGCACATCCTCACTGTTTTTTCTCAGTGCAAACATAAATCTATGTTTTCAAAATATTCTCTAACACTTCAGGAAACTAAAAGCCAAAATATATGTTATTGGGAAAAATAGTTGCAAGACTGTTAACAAGTCAGAGAATAGGGAATTAGCGGTTTGTTACGGGCCAATCAGCAAAGAGTTTTTGATGAATAACACAGCTTGTTATCTTATCTTCACATATTTGATGCATTCCTTTCTTATTAAGATATCAAAAATATTTACAATAGTTTATTATATTCCAGGTTATTTTCTAAAGTGAGTACTTTCAGAAATTCATATCAGAAATTAACACAAAGTGAATAAAATTCAAAGACAAAATAGCCAAATTTGAAAAATGGTCAGCTATGCTTCTAGTTTAGATTCTTTGGCCCTAAAATTGAAATTCACTTTCAATTCCTGCAAAATTCTCACTTCATTAAATACCTTTGTATGTGGGAATCTTTTAAAGCATATCCAAGCCATCAATTAAGTGAGTGAAACAAGCAACTTGGCTATATTATGCATAGATGTGGGGGACATTTTAAATACTGTCAATATATAAAAAAAAAAAAGATTCCAAATTCATGTCTAATTGCACAGTGTTAAGCTCCAGTTCTGGTACCTTTATAAACTGCAACTCGATTCACATGATCTACTTGATACTGTACATGAATTGTGGTATACAGTACATAGGCCTCTTAAAGGACTACTATAGTGCCAGGAAAACATACTCGTTTTCCTGGCACTATAGTGTCCTGAGGGTGCCCCCACCCTCTGGGTCCCACTCCCGCCGGGCTCTAGAGGGTGGAAGGGGTTAAACTTACCTCTTTCTCCAGCACCGGGCTGGGGACTCTCCTCCTCGGCTGAATGCACATGCGCGGCAAGAGCCGCGCGCGCATTCAGCCAGTCTCATAGGAAAGCATTCACAATGGGTACTTTGACATTAACCCATTAAGGACGCAGCTTCAAAAACTGGACTTACCCTTAAGGACACAAGCATTTTTTGCATTTTTTGCTGTTTGTGTTCAACCTCTGTTTGCATTTTTCTTATTTATTACACCAACACATGTTATATATCGTTTTTTAAAGGACAAAAAGGGCTTTAATCTGATGTGACATATACATATATAAATTCTTATTTATTATTAAAAAAATCCAAAAAAATGAAAAAAAATGAAATAAATAGTTTTTTTTCACAGTTTAGGCAATAATAACGTGTGTATAATAAGTGCAGCTTAAGGAAAGTAATTTAAAAAATATTCAATTAGTTGTTCTGATTTTCAGAGTACATAATATGTCTAGGATTTCAGCTTATTTTGAAAGTTACAGGTCCCAAAATACAAGGAGTAAAAACTTTTTTTAATGTGGAGCAATTTTAGAATTTGGCATGTTTGTCTTGTAAGCTTAATAGCCATCACAGAAAGCAAAATTGCTGCACAAAAGTATATATTTATATAAAGCACACATCACAGGCTATTTACCAAAGTTTATTCTGACACTTTTTACGTAGCCATTTCGCTGCCAATCTCTGCTAAATCGTGTAGTAAAATTGTGTTTTTTTCAGATTTCTAACATACACACATAAAACAAGGATTTTTAATGTGTATTTCATAAAGTTGATATATATTTCTACTGCTGTAGAAAACCCCATATTGTTTTCAGCCATATAAACAGAGTAAAATGATACCCCCAATCTATGTCCTTGCCACTATCCTGTGAAGTTATAGTGCCATAAAAGAGACCTGACCATTTCAGTTTTCACAGTGATAATTTTGATAGATGAATTTGATGGAGCAAGTCTCATTTTGGGGCATTGTAGCAGTTTAACTGTTGAATTTATCCCTCAATGACCTACCATTGGTGAAAGTAGACACTACAGTGTATCTCATATGGTATATATTGTGCCTTAGCGTGATGCCATATTTTCACCAGTTTATGTCAAACTTTGTGGTAAAATATTTTTTTTTGCATTTTTTACATACACATTACATTTTTTGGGATCATTTTTCAAGTCTGGTATGTGCCACTGTGATCAAAACCCCATAATTATGCTCAGCAAACTCTTCTGAATAAAACAATACCCCCAATGTATGTCTTTGACACTATCCTGTGAAGCTACAGTGCCTTAAACTAGTCCTGACCATTACAGTTTTTACAATTAGAATTTTGATAAATGGATTTGGTGTGTCTATATCACATTTTAGGGCATTGTAGCAGTTTGACAGTTAAAATTACTCCATAAATGCATACCATTTGTGAAAGTAGACACCACGGGCTATGTCATATGGTATATTTTGAGCTTTATTATACAGTTATGTTAGCACCAATTACTTTAAAATGTTATCATATTGTTTTATTTTTGCATTTTTATACACACATGTTGTATTTTAGTAGTTAATTTTGGAATCTTGATATATGTTACTGTAAATTAAATCACGAAATTATTCTCAGCTATATTTCCCGAGTACAAAATTACCCCCTTTGTACACCTTAGCCAGGTTTTTGTGAAAAAATACAGGGCTAAAATCATACCCGGCCCATTACAGGTTTTTTTAAATGGCAAATTAACGAATGGTCAACGTTTCATTTTGGGGCATTTTAGTCGCTCATATATTTAAATAACGCCACCAATGCATACCATTTACAAAAGTGGACAACATGGGGACCCTCATATAAAATATTATAAGCTTTATTGAAGTGACATTTTGTTACCATTTTGTTTCAAAGTTTGTGGTATTCATTTTTATTTTAACATTTTTACATACACATAGTATTTCTGATGATTATTTTTTAAATATCCTGTTTCCCACTGTCATAAAATTATCTTAGCTGTACTCAGCAACATCTTCTCAGTACAAATATACCCCATATGCATATCTTTGGAAAGTAGCGATCTTAATATTAATCTAAATCTCTAATCCCAAACCAAGCCCTAATTCTAAACCAAATCCTAATCCTAAATCTAACCCTCAATCTAATAATAAACCATTACCACAATCCTAACCCATAACGTAATCCCATGTGTAACCCTAATTATAACCTTAATCCAAATCTCATTCCTACCTTTAGCAATAGTGTTAAAATGATTCCCCCTGCTGGTGTCAGCCGAGGAATTCCCTTGCTATATTCAGCAAGGGATGCCCGTGCTGACCCTAATCCTAATCTGTACCATAATCTGAATCATAATCTGAAACATAATCCCAATACTACAATTAATTATAAACCTAATCTCAAACATAAACTTAATAATAAACCCAGTAATAAACCTGATAATAAATCTAGTACTTATGCTAAACCGAATAATAATCCTTAATTGTAATCCTTAATTTAATCTTAATCCCAAAGGTTTCCCTCTACTAATATCAGTGCTGATATTAGTAAAGGGATTTTAAACTAAAACACAGTGGTATGTTGCTTCTACTGGCTATTTTCAGTATTGCAGTCTCCCATCTCTTACATTGAAGACATTATTCCCAATGCAATGCGATCTGTGCGGGGCAACTAAAAATGCCCAGCACTGATCAGAATGGCATTTGGGCATAGAGGGTGATCCTCCAGGGTTTGTTCAGACCCTGGGGGTCTCCCAAGCACCAGATCACTTGAGAGAATGACTGTAGCTGAGCTTGATCGCTCAGCTGCAGTGTTCTTTGTGGATTTAAATGGCTACATGCAGTGCTAACTTTCAGCACTGCATGCAGCTCATCAAAAAGTCTGGGGCCACTAAAAATGGCCCCAACTGACAGAGGGGACCCCCAGGTTTCTAATGATACCTGGGTTTCCTAGTGTGAGCAGGGATTTAACCCTGCTCACACTGCATTGTGCTCTATGGGGATTTAAATCCCCATTTAAACAGCTGCATGCCGATCTCACTTTGAGCTCTGCATGCAGCTCATCAAAAAACCCGGGGCCACTAAAAATGGCCCCAGCTGACAGAGGGGACACCCAGGTTTCTAATGATACCTGGGTTTCCTAGTGTGAGCAGGGATTTAACCCTGCTCACACTGCATTGTGCTCTATGGGGATTTAAATCCCCATTTAAACAGCTGCATGCCGATCTCACTTTGAGCTCTGCATGCAGCTCATCAAAAAACCTGGGGCCACTAAAAATGGCCCCAACTGACAGAGGGGACCCCCAGGTTTCTAATGATACCTGGGTTTCCTAGTGTGAGCAGGGATTTAACCCTGCTCACACTACATTGCTGTCTATGGGGATTTAAATCCCCATTAAAAGAGCTGCTTGCCGACCTCACTTTGAGCTCTGCATGCAGCTCATCAAAAAACCTGGGGCCACTAAAAATGGCCCCAGCTGACAGAGGGGACACCCAGGTTTCTAATTATACCTGTGTTTCCTAGTGTGAGCAGGGATTTAAAGCGGCACTGTCATGCCGAATTCCGTTTTTTTTTTAACCCCCCTCCCGCCTCAACTACATCCAATCGACCCCCTAGTCATCCCCAAATGCCCCTATGCCCCCCACATTACCTATTTTTTATTCTTTATTTTCTGCCCGATCTTTATTCAGGGCGCCGCCATCTTTGTGTGGG
Organism: Pelobates fuscus; assembly: GCF_036172605.1. Lineage (NCBI taxonomy): Eukaryota > Metazoa > Chordata > Amphibia > Anura > Pelobatidae > Pelobates > Pelobates fuscus. Next base: position 124,032,611 of record NC_086320.1, read on the forward strand.
TAGGTGAAGTCCCTGTGGGACACGTCATCTGCCCACACTAGATAGCCCTGAGATTCCCGCACATGCCCAGTGAAACACCTGGACATGCGAACGGGAATTTCACCTATTCATTCATTCATCAGACAGACGAATGAATGAATAGAAAAAATCAGACGAACAAACTAACACTGTGTATCAGTGTTAGTTTGTTCGTTCAGTTTATTACAAGGAGGGAGCTACCGGCGTGCAGCTCCCTCCTTGTAATATGTAAAGACAGAAGCGGCAGGGAGCAGAGCTCCCCACCACTTCATAAGCCCCCCAGGTCCCCCCCTCACTCTATGGGGGTCAATATGACCCCCATAATAGCACAAGGGAGATTAAAATCTCCCCAATGCCCCTACTCGCTATATCGCGAGTAGGGGCATGTCCACTAAACAGTGAGCAGCCTGTGGCTGCTCACTGTAAAAAAAAAAAAGGGTAATAAGGGGGGGACGGGGGGCCTACTGTCCTCCCCCGCCGGCCCCCACCCCTGGACGGCGGGTGGGGGCCATAATGGGAATGAGGGGGGACCTACTGTCCTCCCCTCAGGCCCCCACCCCTGGGCGGCGGGTGGGGGCCATAATAGTAATAGGGGGGGGGACCTACTGTCCCCCCCCCCCCGGCCCCCACCCCTGGGCGGCGGGTGGGGGCCATAATAGTAATAAGGGGGGGGGGACCTACTGTCCTCCAGCCCCCGGCCCCCACCCCTGGGCGGCGGGTGGGGGCCCTAATGGAAAAAAGGGGGGGGGGGACCTACTGTCCTCCCCCCCGGCCCCCACCCCTGGGCGGCGGCCATAATAGTAATAAGGGGGGGGACCTACTGTCCTCCAGCCCCCGGCCCCCACCCCTGGGCGGCGGGTGGGGGCCCTAATGGAAAAAAGGGGGGGGGGACCTACTGTCCTCCCCCCGGCCCCCACCCCTGGGCGGCGGGTCGGGGCCATAATAGTAATAAGGGGGGGGGGATCTACTGTCCTTCCCCCCCCCCCCGGCCCCCACCCCTGGGCGGCGGGTGGGGGCCATAACGATAATGGGGGGGGACCTACTGTCCTCCCCCCGCCCCCACCCCTGGGCGGCGGGTGGGGGCACTAAGTAAATTCCCCCCCCCCCCCATCAAGGTGACTAGGGGTGCCCAAGCCTCTAGTCACCCACCCCCCACCCAAATAAAAAATGCCCCTACCTACCCCCCTCACCCTAAAAAATAGTGAGGGGGGAATAAAATTGCTAACCTGTAAAGTAAAATTAAACTTACCATTCGACGTCTTCTTTTTTCTAAAATCTTCATTTTTCAGCCCCAAAAAAGGCCAAATAAAAAACCATCATAGCCGTCGAACTAAAAATAAAATAAAAAACCCGAGCGCAAAAAAAAAAACCTGACGAAAAAGAAAAAACCCGAGCGCACAAAAAAATAATCCATCTTCACCCATGGAGGGCTCCGCGCAGACTGAGCTCCGCAGGGCGGGGCAAGGCTTATAAAGCCTTGCCCCGCCCTGCAATTAGCCTAAGAACACTCTGATTGGTGGGTTTAAGCCAATCAGAGTGCTCTTTGTCATTTTACAAGCGTGGGAAAGTTCTTTGGAATTTTCCCACGCTTGTAAAATGTCACAGAGCACTGTGATTGGATGGCTTGAAATCCATCCAATCACAGTGCTCTGTGTCATTTTACAAGCGTGGGAAAGTTCTTTGGAATTTTCCCACGCTTGTAAAATGACACAGAGCACTGTGATTGGATGGATTTCAAGCCATCCAATCACAGTGCTCTGTGTCATTTTACAAGCGTGGGAAAGTTCTTTGGAATTTTCCCACGCTTGTAAAATGACACAGAGCACTGTGATTGGATGGATTTCAAGCCATCCAATCACAGTGCTCTGTGTCATTTTACAAGCGTGGGAAAATTCCAAAGAACTTTCCCACGCTTGTAAAATGACACAGAGCACTGTGATTGGATGGCTTGAAATCCATCCAATCACAGTGCTCTGTGTCATTTTACAAGCGTGGGAAAATTCCAAAGAACTTTCCCACGCTTGTAAAATGACACAGAGCACTGTGATTGGATGGATTTCAAGCCATCCAATCACAGTGCTCTGTGACATTTTACAAGCGTGGGAAAATTCCAAAGAACTTTCCCACGCTTGTAAAATGACAAAGAGCACTGTGATTGGATGGATTTCAAGCCATCCAATCACAGTGCTCTGTGTCATTTTACAAGCGTGGGAAAGTTCTTTGGAATTTTCCCACGCTTGTAAAATGACACAGAGCACTGTGATTGGATGGATTTCAAGCCATCCAATCACAGTGCTCTGTGTCATTTTACAAGCGTGGGAAAGTTCTTTGGAATTTCCCCACGCTTGTAAAATGACACAGAGCACTGTGATTGGATGGCTTGAAATCCATCCAATCACAGTGCTCTGTGTCATTTTACAAGCGTGGGAAAATTCCAAAGAACTTTCCCACGCTTGTAAAATGACACAGAGCACTGTGATTGGATGGATTTCAAGCCATCTAATCACAGTGCTCTGTGTCATTTTACAAGCGTGGGAAAATTCCAAAGAACTTTCCCACGCTTGTAAAATGACAAAGAGCACTCTGATTGGCTTAAACCCACCAATCAGAGTGTTCTTAGGCTAATTGCAGGGCGGGGCAAGGCTTTATAAGCCTTGCCCCGCCCTGCGGAGCTCAGTCTGCGCGGAGCCCTCCATGGGTGAAGATGGATTATTTTTTTGTGCGCTCGGGTTTTTTCTTTTTCGTCGGGTTTTTTTTTTGCGCTCGGGTTTTTTATTTTATTTTTAGTTCGACGGCTATGATGGATTTTTATTTGCCCTTTTTTGGGGCTGAAAAATGAAGATTTTAGAAAAAAGAAGACGTCGAATGGTAAGTTTAATTTTACTTTACAGGTTAGCAATTTTATTCCCCCCTCACTATTTTTTAGGGTGAGGGGGGTAGGTAGGGGCATTTTTTATTTGGGTGGGGGGTGGGTGACTAGGGGCTTGGGCACCCCTAGTCACCTTGATGGGGGGGGGGAATTTACTTAGTGCCCCCACCCGCCGCCCAGGGGTGGGGGCGGGGGGAGGACAGTAGGTCCCCCCCCCATTATCGTTATGGCCCCCACCCGCCGCCCAGGGGTGGGGGCCGGGGGGGGGGAGGACAGTAGATCCCCCCCCCCTTATTACTATTATGGCCCCCACCCGCCGCCCAGGGGTGGGGGCCGGGGGGGAGGACAGTAGGTCCCCCCCCCCTTTTTTCCATTAGGGCCCCCACCCGCCGCCCAGGGGTGGGGGCCGGGGGCTGGAGGACAGTAGGTCCCCCCCCCTTATTACTATTATGGCCCCCACCCGCCGCCCAGGGGTGGGGGCCGGGGGGGGGAGGACAGTAGGTCCCCCCCCCTATTACTATTATGGCCCCCACCCGCCGCCCAGGGGTGGGGGCCGGGGGGTGGAGGACAGTAGGTCCCCCCCCCTTTATTACTATTATGGCCCCCACCCGCCGGCCAGGGGTGGGGGCCGGGGGGGAGGACAGTAGGTCCCCCCCCCCCCCTACTACTATTATGGCCCCCACCCGCCGCCCAGGGGTGGGGGCCGGGGGGGAGGACAGTAGGTCCCCCCCCCTCATTATCTTTATGGCCCCCACCCACCGCTCAGGGGTGGGGGCCGGGGGGGGACGACAATAGGTCTCCCTCCCTTATTTTACTTTACGGCCCCCACCCGTCATTTAGGGGTGGGGGGCAATATTTTTTTAATTTTTTTTCTACAGTGAGCAGCCACAGGCTGCTCACTGCTTACTAGACATGCCCCTACTCGCGGTATAGCGAGTAGGGGCATATTATTTACTAATACCAAGACATTTTTACTTGGTGTTAGTAAATTTGGCTGAAAGACCAATTTAGGTCTTTCAGCCTTTTAGTAGATAGCTCCCTGATACCGTGGGAATTAGGGAGTTATCTACTAAGCGGCTGCAAGATGCAGCCACAGCAATGAATAGGATCGGAGTTTCATTCATTTGAATGAAATTCCGATCCGAACAAAGTACCGAATTGCATCCTAACACCAATGGAGAAACGGTGCTCATTCTGTTAGGATGCAATTCGGCAGTTTTGCCGGCGTTCTGTCTAAGTGACAGGACTTTCGGCAATACTGACAAGAAGTATTGTGGGAACTGGGAGGAAAGCTAGGGATCATGGGAAAATTGCTCTGACCAGCGGAAATGAAGCACACTTTGCTCCTCCGCTGGTCAGAGCTGGTCAAGCGGAGGAATCCCATAAGACAAAGAGTCCGTACTTTGTCTTATGGTTTTAAAGAAAACTAAAGAAGACAGGAAGAAAAGAATAACAGATCCTGAGAGAGGGGGAGAAGAGGAAGAGATTGAGGAAAGGTAAGTTCGGCATGACAGTGCCGCTTTAACCCTGCTCACACTGCATTGTGCTCTATGGGGATTTAAATCCCCATTTAAACAGCTGCATGCCAATCTCACTTTGAGCTCTGCATGCAGCTCAGCTGTCAGTCTGTGGACATTAAAAATGACCCCAACTGACAGAGGGGAGACCCAGGTTTCTAATGATACCTGGGTTTCCTGGTGTGAGCAGGGATTTAACCCTGCTTACACCACAATCTAGATATAGGCATTTAAATGCCTATTTAAGCAGATACATGCCGCGCTGACTTCCAGCACTGCATGTAACTCATCAAAAAGGCTGGGGTCACTAAAAATGTCCCCAGCTGATAGAGGGGAGCCCCAGGTTTCCAGTGATACCTGGAACTCCCTTGTGTTAGCAGGGATTTAACTCTGATCACACCAAATTGTAACAGTGGGGATTTAAATCCCCATTTAAATGCTTGTTTGCAGCGCTCACTTTGAGCTCTGGAAACAGAGCATCAGTCAGTCTGGGGACACTAATTCTGGCCCCAGGTGAGAGAGGGGAGCCCCAGGAATCAAATGATACCTGGGGCTCATAGTTACCAGCAAGGTAATAGACCCTGCTGGAAAAATACTGCATGACGGAAATGTTCCGTCATGCGTCCTTAAGGGTAGGACCAGCATGACGGAAAATTTCCGTCATGCATCCTTAAGGGGTTAAACCATTCATTTCTGGCAAACAATAGGCTAGTTTACATATAGTATGTTTTAATCTGTGATTATGTGCAATCTCTTTGCACTCACTTTGCCCACAACCAAGATGGAAGATTTCTAACTCTGGGCATGAAACCCATAGACGCTTTGGGGTCTTCCCCCACTGTGTCCCACCCTGGATTTCAAGCGCTTACATGAAAAAATAAAAGGTACTTTAAGAATTCATTCATTTCTAATTGCTGGCTTTTGTGTTTTGGCTGATTAGCATCCTGAAAATGTGTCTCTCAACATATGAATTGCAATTCATCAAAAAGACAACTATTTTTGCAGAGATGTTGTTTATAACTGCGTGGTGCATCTTTATTTTTGTGTGAATGAATTAATGTAACAAACATTCTCGCTATGTCCCAACAGCTGTAGCAAGTTTGGATTCAAACAAAGCATAACAAGTTTTGGCATTTACAATAACTGCACATTTTGTATAAGCGTTGTCAAGATAAAAGTGAACAAGATTAGTAATGACAGGCTGCATGATCAGGACTAGTACTCGTGTTTTATCAAGATATAACGTTATAGCTTATGTGTGGAAAAGGTGTGTAAGGCACAAGAGACTTCACTAACCCATGAGGGTAATAAGAATCATGCTAAAAACATGCACTCTTGATGGTATAAAACAAGATAAAAACACATGGGAAACTAGCATGTCTAAAGTAAATAGTGTCTGCTATAACTAAACACATATGAGCCTAGTCAGGCACGTAGAATATTATTCAGCTTCAGGAGAGTATAACATATGACAGGAGAGATCAAGCTGGACATACATGTGTATAAGTACGATAGGAACATATATAGTCACTAAAGATACAAAGACAAAGCTATCGGATCGTACATAGCAACTAACATGCTGTGTGCAGAGTAATCATATGGTAGGTATGGCGGGTCTCAGGCATTTATAAACATGCTAAGTAAGGAACAGTGCTATATAGACCACTGTGTCCTGCTTTTACAATGTGGATATTGCACCGCACAAATGGATAGTCCAGAAAACAACTTTAAACTGAAAATGAATAGCTTAAATTGGGTGGGTAGTAGTGCAGGGATATAGTGAACAATGCCCTGTGTGAGTTTCAAGACCTAAGAGAAGTAAAAGACTGGGCCCCATGTTTAGAAGGCCGCTGAGCCTATGCCCACTGTCCAGTGCAGCTCACCTCATGATTGTGGAAGCCTCCAGGGAGCAACAAAACAAGTCCGCCAGTCCAAGGCTCTGTTGCCATCCTGCATGGTTCTCACAGATCAGATCTGTCTAGACGAAGATTCAAGATCCACACTGTAGTCGTCGCTGGATAAATGCTTCCCTGTGCCTGGGGAGGCATGGCATGGCTAAATGGTGACTGCCGAGATGCTTCTCGTGTCTGCACCCTTGCTGTGACTTTGGACAGAACTTGGACCACAGTTGCTCAAAGGTCCTCTTGATATGGTCTTCGTGCAAAGGCCCGAAGGTCAGATGACTGTGCGGCGGCCATCTTAGTCGGAAGGCAACGGGTATGCGGCCCTGCAGAATCAGTCACAGGGTGCAGCTCTCCACCAGTAGCTAGGCTGAGTATCGTTGGGGACACAGTGGAGACCGGGATATCCCCCACCACTCCATAGGGGGGGTGACAGGGCTATGGGCAGCTCGCCATGAAGTGCAAGCCCAGTAACGGGAGATAGGCCATTTCTCCCAGCCACGAGGCAGTCAGACTTGGTGAGTACCCAGCTGGATAGAGCTCCGCTGTTTAAGCTGATTGAGTGTGGACTGGTCTCAAATGGGGATCCACAACAGTCAGAGTCAGGTTAGTAGTTGCTTGGGTAGGTCTGTGGGGTGCCACCTCATTTGAAAGCTTTAGATTTCTCAAATTATGTGAGGAGCTCTCATGAAACACAACCGTCAGCCATGATGGTTAGGCCCCGCCTCCCTTAAGCTTATCATTTGTGACTTAAAACCACCAACCTATATAAACACACTAGCAGCATAATTTGGGTACACCAATGACTACAATGTTATATGCAGGTTCATAACCAATATACTTTACAATAAGGTATGGGAGGAAGTTACCTTGACTACATTCTTGTGTTCCATATGGTTGAAGATACTAACAGGACACAGTTCATCAAATATCTGAATGGGGTGGCTTTTCTGAAACCAACTCCAACCGTCAATGAGTAACAAGTTATGCAGCTTTGGCAATTAAAGGAAAGAATACAAAGATATAGTATAAATGTGAGAAATCAAATCAGATCTTAAAATGGCACACTGCCCAAATTTATTTTAACATATGCTGTTTAATAGTTATACCCGCAATTAAAACATGCATGCATTAAATTATGCACTTGTAGATTGGGGGGTATATATAACACATCTTGCAAAAGCTGCAGACCTCTTGTGTGTAGCCTTCCCCTTCTTCCCCAGCCGTGACTTTCTATGGTTTGCAAGGCAGGTGCTCGGAGCAATTGCTGCCTCTTGAGGTTTACTTCACTGAGTTAAACAACCAGGAAGAACTGGTTGTCTGATTGACATCCAGGTCAGTGTAATAGCTTGAGATATTGGCATATAAGGAGTAGTAAGACATAATTGGGATTACTCAGACTTGGTGGGATGAAACACTTGATTGTGCTATTAATTAAATGGATATGCATTATTTAGAAAGGATAGAGAAACTAAAAAAGGAGGTGTGTATGCCTTTATATAAGACATCAATTCAAGCCACGTGTTAAAGAAATTGTATGTGATGATACAGGTGAGGATGTGGAAGCCTTATAGAAAAAAATCTTTACAACTGATTGACTGGCAGGAAATAATCACCATCAAAAGCACAGAGGATAAATGAAAGGTCTTTAAACGATTTCTACAAAAGTATATTTGAGAAACAAATATAAAAGAAGCAAATTAAAACCATTGTGGCTTAGAAAAAAAAAAATATTTCAAAACATTTAAATCCACGGTGTTGATCCTATAACAAATATAAGTATGTCAATAGGGTTTACAAAAGACGATTAGAAGGGCAAAACTTGAAAATTAAAAGCTCATAACAGAGCAAGAACAACCCCAAAAAGTTTGTTTCAAGTACGTTAATACCAAAAAGGTTAAAAATGAAACTCTTGGTCCATTGGAATCTGAGATGGGTGAGTTAATCAAGTGAGTTAATCAAGTAAGATCAGGACAAGGCAGAAACTCAGAATATTTGTTTTTCTTCAGTATATATGGAAGAAGAATCTCTGGCTGTAGGTTTGCAAATCCCTGTTACAAAAGCCTTATAGCAAACAGGTAATCGATTAACACAGAACAGAAAGTTCTAAAGAAATTATATAAAGCTAACGTAAACAAATCCCCAAGGCCAGATTGTATTCACCCACATGTATGTAGTGAGCTTAGTGAAGAAATAACCATTATTTTCTTTCATGGAGTTGTACTAGATGATTGAAGAAACATAGATGTGGTGCCTATGTATTTAATAGGGTACAAAAATGTAACCAGGAAAATACAGACCTGTGAGCTGCTGGGAAGTTATGTAAAGGACTGTTAAGGGATAATTTTCAAGAATTAAATTTGAACAATAATATCATTATCAAAAATCAACATGGTTTTATGAAAGACAAGTCATGCCAAACTACCTGTCAGGATTACTAGTTGATCCAGCACGCAGAAATAGTATCATACCTAGGACTAAGGATAACATCTAACTGAACCTTAGAATGGCCGTAGTTAACGAATCCAAGAATAGTCACAATACTTGCCAAGGTCAGGGATACAGAATGAGACACAACGATGAGGGAAAGCCAAAAGTCAAGGATACCATAAATCAGGTAAGTCAAAACGAAGCCAAAGTCAAAAAACTGAATAATACGATCAGGAACACACTCTCGGATAACCAGCAAAGGGAAACCACGACAGGGCAATGAATAGAATGAATAATGAGTTTAAATAACCCTCCTGCAGATCCGATTGGCCGTACTTGACTTTTGACCCCAAAACGTGCATGTGCGTCTTTTGCTTAATGTCACACGCACGTCGACGTCATCATTACCATGGGCGGACATGGGGCTATTATATGGCATGGATCCGCAGCGGCCAGGGTCCACCGACATGTTGCAAAAGCCAGGCATAATGGCATAGGACTGCTGAGTGGCATTTTTATTATTCTTGTAAAGTTAATTGCTATTGTAATCTTTATATGGAGAGGATGGATACGTGACACTACCTTAATTGCATTCTATGAAGACGTTAGTAGAAATATATATTAGGGTGATGCAGTAGATATGATCTTCTTGGATTTTGCTAAAACATACGACACAGTTCCACACGGTCCACTTATCTTTAATTTGTTTATAAATGATCTTGAAGTAGTCATTGAAAGTAATTTGTTGGCATTTGCAGATGACACAAAACTAGGTAAAATAATACAGTCTGAATATGAAATACCTTTTCTACAGAGTGATTTGGAAGACTTGGTAGTCAAGTGTCAAATGAGACTGCCGAAGTCCCGAAGCGCTGAATGTCCGAATAGCCGAAGTGGCGAATTTCGTATTTGCCGAACCGAACTGAATTGCCGAAGTCCTGAAGCGAATTAAGAATATTACAATGTATACCAGTTTACCTAAAAAGCATACTCACATAGCCAGGATTCAGCTGTAAGCATTTGCAACACTTACAACAATCAAGTAACACGTTCATATAAAATGTAAGTTACTTAGCCAGTCAATGGATGGGAATGAGTAAGCAGATAACTCCCTAATTCCCATGGTATTAGGGAGCTATCTACCAAAAGGCTGAAAGACCTAAATTACTTAGATTACTTAGTATTAGTAAATTAGTAAATTCTGCCCCTACTCGTTACCTAGCGAGTAGGGGCATGTCTATTAAACAAAAAAAAAGAAGTGTCCCCACTCCTGAGCCCCCACCCGTGCCACACGAGTGGGGGCTTTTAAACTGAAGGGGGACATATTGCCCCCCCCTGGCTCCCACCCCTGAGGAGCGGGTGGAGGCCCTGGATGACAATGGGGGGAACCTATCATGTAGGGGCAGGTGGGTGCCCTAAATACCAATAAGGGGGAGACCTATTGTCCTCCCCCCCGGCCCACACCCCTGAGCGGTGGGTGGGGGCCCTAAATTAGAATAAGGGCAGGTGGGGGCCTTAAATACCAATATGGGGGGGACCAAACCCCTAGTCACCTCCCTCCCCCCAAAAAATAATAAACCCCTACCTACCCCCCTCACCCTAAAAATAGTGAGGGGGGAACAATAACTAAGTACCTGTAAAAAAAGAAATACAACTTACCATTTGATGTCTTCTTTTTTCTAAAAATCTTCTTTTTTCAGCCCCAAAAAAAGGCCAAATAAAAAAACCATAATACCCGTCGCACTCTGAAAAAATTAAATAAAAAAATGAGCACAAAAAAAAAAATCAGACAAAAAAAACCCTGACGCTGAAAAAGTAATCCATCTTCACCCATGGAGGGCACTGTGCAGACTGAGCTCCGCAGGGTGGGGGACGGCTTATAAAGCCCTGCCCCGAACTGCAATTAGGCTCAGAGCACTCTGTTTGGTTGATTTAAGCCATCCAATCAGAGTGCTCTGACAGGTAAATGAAGAGACTGACAGGCTCTGCCTTCATTTTGATCAGCAGCATAAAATAAGGTGTTTCAAGGTAGAATTTGATGGTCTTTAGTCTTTTTTTCAATTCAAGGTTAATTTGTAAAAAATGCCAATTTCTGTTGAAATATGCACTTTTTGTAAATCGAAAAAAATAACGCACTCATCACACAGAAAGCACTTGAACAAGTTAAAGGGGCTCAGGTGTTGTGTCTCTTTACTGGTCAAAAGTGTGAGGAAAAAAATATGAGAGTTGAAAAATATCTGCTTGACATATTTAAAAAATAATTCTCCTTTTGATGTTGCCTATTAAGCCTTACAGGTGTTCAAAGTCACTTTACCTATATAATGGGGATTGCTGTTTTACATGGGTGACTATTTAATTTTTGAACGCAATAACATGAAAGACATGCTAATGATAGCTATCAAAGACACAATTGGTTCCAAAGATAGTTTCAAGCCCCGGGTAAGTAATGTCATATGTTGTTTAACATAAATTTAAAAATGAAGTCATCAGAGTCACTTGAGCAATCATTTTGCACAAATACAGGATGTAAAATATCTACATATACACCTTTTTGAGCTAGATGGATTGTATTCAGCTATATTATAGCTGTCCAAACATGTATATAGTGGAAGCATTACATTTATTAAGAAAATAAATACATTAATAGACTTCATTTTCAAACTAAATGCAGTTTGTTTAAATTTTGAGAGCTTGGACGCAACTCCAAAATGCTATTTGGACAAATTATGCAAAAAACTAAAAGGGCAATGAACTGATCATTTTGTTTCATGATTTAGAGTAACATCCGTGGTACCAAAAGAAAAATATGACTGAAGAAAAAAAAAGATGATTAATGATTAGGGGGTAGCCACTAAATGCCGATAGGAGGGAGGTGGGAGGGGGGGGGGGGCAGTAAAAAATAAATCAATTTTTATATACTTAATAGATATGCAAAATATAACTATAGATTTTTGATGCTCCTCCTTTTTTTCCTTGTATTGGTGACACATCCTTGCATGAGCTATGAACCAAATGACTGTGGAAATACACATAAAAGTATACTGCAGATGATGTGAATAATCAGAGAGCCATATGTAACAGTGCACAACTCTGTGACAGTGCCAGCTCTCTAATCGGACTTTGTGCTGCCAAACACTCTGCGGACAAGAGGAGGTGCAAGGGTACATGTGACTGAATATACTCAGGTGGGCATGATTTTACAGAGGGCTGAGAGGATCAAGATGAATTGTAGGAAAAAGCAGGGAAGCTAAAACTGAACATGGGTGCCACTTCCATTACCTAAGGGAAGCTAAAAGAAAATGAAGAGAACCTCCCCAACTGTTTGATTACAATCAGGGAAGAAGTTTCTTAATTTTACAACATTACAGGAGGCTTTGTATTTTGCATAATCTCTCTTTACTAGCTCCACACAGCAGCAAAGAAACACATAGAAAAAAGAGCCAATCACAAGAGAGTGGGATGTACATGAGGTGTAATGACCTAATCACTTCCTCTTTCTTTGCTGCTACATCAAGCAGACAGGTCAGAGTATTACTCTTCTCTATTATTTGTATTTCAATTGCCTTTTTGGGGCTTTTGGGATTGTATTTCAATAGGCTTTGCTATTTGTTTTGATGTGCTTCCATTCTATGGGCTTTTGTTTTTATTTTGTATATTATTTTCACTTTTACCTTATTCTGGGTGCTTGACCCCTCCTTACTTTCTCTTTTGTAAGGGACTTAGGAGCTTTTGGGCCTTGTTGGGGCTTGTTCCCTACCCTCCCGCTGGTTCTGCCAGTTCCCAGGTGGTTGTTCCCCTTCCCTCTGTTTCTAGAGTAATCGTGGCACGACCGCTGCCTTTCCCCCCCTGCCGCACTGCTCTATCGAGTGTGGCGCCGGCCGGACATGCAGCCCCTTACGATCGAGCTGCGGTGGTCATCTTTAATCTCATGTCTCGCGAGATTGAGGGCAGCCATCTTGCTTCGCCCGCACACCGCGATCGAGCTGCAGCCACCATCTTTACTCTTGCGTCTCGCGAGATTGAGGGTGGCCATCTTGCTACACCTGCGCACTGCGAATTTGGCATTTCGTATTAGCTTATGCTTGTGCTGCAAGCTTAGCTTTAGCTGCTCTCACAGCTCAGGCAGCTCTGACACAGGCGTTGGATCCTGAGGTCCCAGGTTTGAATACAGGTAAGTATTATTCTGTACTATAATTGCAGAATTCATGTTATATTATAACCTCACATTAACTGTTAGAGCACAGATTAGTGCTCTCAATCAGGACGGTGATATGCACACTCTAGAGTTCATATCCTGTAAACCTGGGGTGAACCCTGGCTAGGTCGTTACTACTTTGTCCTACTGTATGGAGTCAGGCTATTGCAGCATATGGCTTGAAGAGATTTACCCATGACCTTTAAACAACTGTTTGAGCACAGATTAGTTCACTGTATACGGCTGTGACCCCCACTTAAAGGGTTCATACCCGGTGCACCTGGGGTGAATTCCCCGCTATGTATACGCTACTCTATACTGCTGAATGGAGACGGGCTATGACAGCCTCTGTTAGCTACTGTACAGGACTTTCAACACTTCCGAAGTCAAACTAAATAAAATAACAGTGTATTCATTAGGGGAAGAGCTGATGGTGGCTCTCTATCAGGGTGATGGCCAGTACTTAAGGGTTTATACCCTGTACACCCGGGGTGAGGCCCCTACACTGCTGAATGGAGACATGTTGTTACAGACTTTGTTAACCACTGGACCGCTTAAAGGAATATCTCCCTCAACAGTGAATTTAATTGTTGGAGAACTGATTGATGCTCTCTATCAGGGCTGTGACCAGCCCTCAAGGGTTCATACCCTGTGCATCTAGGGTGAAGACCCTACTATATGTGCACTGCACTGAAATACTGAATTTAGGCATGCTGTTACAGCCTCAGCTAACTGTTGAACAGGATTTCAACACTGCCCCCTTAAAGGCATATCTTCCTTGACAGTGAATTAATGGTGGGAGAACTGATTGACGTTCTCTATCAGGGCTGTGCACTTAAGGGTTCATACCCTGTGCACATAGGGTGAGGCCCCTACTATATCTGTGCTGCTGAGCGGAGGCATGCTGTTGAAACCTCTAATTACTGGGTGAGCCCCAGTCTATTTTATTTGGCCACTGTTCAGAATAAAACCCTGCAGGGGTTTCTGTGAGCACTGCCTACTACCTGAGAATGCCTACTGATTTGTGCCTTCTACAAGGGTATCCCATATCACATCAAACCTACCTGCCTTTTTCTTTCTGGGGGATCCCCAGGTAAATGAAGGTGACGATGCCTCACATGCTACTGACCAAAAAGACACAGAAGCGAGCCAGGATCCTACTGGTCCATGGCTGTGTAATCTACAACATCCGTCACCTACGCTCGAGAGTCTGGTCCCCTTTCGAACACCTGGCTACTTAATGCACCTGTGGCTTTGTAGCCTCTATATAAAGATGTCCGTAACCACTTTCGGTCGGACGACCCATGCCCTTCCATCCCAGACAGAGTGGCACAGACAACTGTGTTTGACTGGCGGTTGATGTCCTTCATGGTTCAGGAGAGAGCTCAAGGACACCTAAGACAAACTTCTGGATTCTATCGACCCTCTCATGGGTAATATACCAAACAACGCCAACACCATTCGGGAATGGGCTCACGATATTCGTGAATGGGCTCAGAGATGTTTCTGTTTCATAAGAAACCACAATGTTCGCCTCTCCTATGGGAAGCGCATAGCAGCACTCCTCCCTATTGACGGATGATTGGCGGATCTGGGAGCCAAATCATGGGGACCCCAGGCACAAGGCACGTTTTTTTTCCTGAAGGAACTTATTACACACATTTATGGTCCCACTGCCCTCACCAAGATCCAAACCTCCATGAGGAAGGTGTTACGTGGGAACCTCTTTGAGGGGTTTCTTAGGGATCGGTCGGCAACGGGGCTTTGTTGCCAACCACTTTAGGACATCTGACCCTGGTACCCTGCTATCTCTGACTCTATTACCCATAAGAAGTAAGAGACAATCTCTGGTGTCTCAGATGATTGGACAGAAAACATAGAATGCACAGATGTGCTAGATACCGTTTTGCTCAGGTAAGCTCCCATAGGGTACCATCGACTGTACTTTCTACTGTGCCACAGAAGATACCATTGCATCTAGGTGGAAGGCATTCAAGCCTAATAAAGAACCTTTTCGCGTAGATGACTGGCTTGCAAAACTGGATATGAAGACACGTCATGGTGATCCTTTTCCATCCCTCTTGTCAACGTTATCTAGGTTTCTGTGACACGATCAACCTTGGCTCTTCACCTGACTCCTCAGTTTGGCTTCTTCGGGGATTCATGAAACTACCGAAACCAGTGATCAATTACATATTAGGAAGGTGTAGCATCATTTTCCTGGACGATCTCCTTTGTTTCAATTCAGGGAACTCAAGACTGCGTCAACACTTCCAATTCTTCGTGGTCCGGCTGGAATTGTCGTGTTTCGTGGTGGATGATCCACTTCTTAGGATTCATAAGCTGCTCTGCGCCTTCACACAGGAGCGTTCCCCTTCAAAGATCTCCTCTATTCTCAAGGAATATTCACACTGTCCTCCAATGCAAGACAGTGACCCTACACACACTCGCACGGATCATGGGATACTGCCCTCCTTCATCCCGGCTATCTTCTGAGGTTCACTCAGGCAGACCCCTACGATCAACCGGACTTCGTTCGGCAGTCAGATACCAACTTGTGGGGCTGCAATGATAACCTGTGAGAGCACACCCACGATAGTGGGTGCACAACTTAGGAATTCTCCCTTAACGTTGAATACTTAGAATTCTTTGTGCAGTACTTCACTATCCGCAGACTGGTAAAGGAGTACTCCATCTGTTGCATCCTACTCCGGATGGACAGAGCGTCGACAGGCAGGAATATTAATCGCCTAGATGGAACCAACTCCCGTCTTCTATTAGACATCATGAAAGGCATTTCTGCCTTCCTCACAGAACCCCGAGGATGGACTATCTCCTATGGGAGACACATGTATCCTCCAGAATGCAGTGTTCTTGAATCGGCACAATGCACGATGGTGCACAATGGTGACCGCACTCTGGCCAACTGAGCCTTCCCAGGGGACATATGCTTTTTCCTCCTTCACAATGATTGCAAAAATTCTCCATCATCTCATTGTTCAGTGAATAACACCACCTTGGATGTTCCACTGTGACAGAGTCAACCTCGTTTCCCAGACCTTCCGAGATTGACATTGACATTCATATACTATTCTCACAGACCGACATCAATTATTCCTGGAGGGTCGCTGACTCTGGTGGCCTGGACCCTTTCTGGGGTTCTTGGCAGATCGGTGGACTATTGCAGGCTGCTAGGGACCTCTTTGGAGTCTCTTGGGCCCCAGGGACGTGACGATGCTACCTTTCGATCTGGACATTCCAGGTCTGATTGGTGTTTGGAACAGAAGCTTGATCCATTATTTGATGGTTTAGACAGCTCAACTGCCCGTGTCCCGGTCTGGGGACTCCTGATGGACATGGATCCTCTTGTGTACCAACTACCCAGTGACATCCACTTCCAGCTTATGGGATGTGGAGGTAGTTCTCAGTTTTTCTACGGTACTGGGCATCTACTGATGGACTTTTATGCATGGTCTGGTGGCTTTCCGTCAGGTTCCGGATGTTCGGGCATTCGACGGGCCTGTTTTTCCCTTAGCCCCGATGTGCTAGGTCTCTCATCGTACTTTTTAAAATTAGTTTTCTATTCCTTTCTCAGCGTTAAAAATGCAAAATATGAAGCCTCCTGAAGATTATGCTAGCTTTACTGTACTAATAATCTTAATTTTAGTAATTACAGGAGGCAAGTATTTTCCCTCCCCGCTCCGCTAGCCCAGCCTTTCTGTTAGTTTTCTTTATATGTGTCACTGGTCTAAGGTAGGTTGGGCTCTTCATGTTTTGTGTTTACATTGATGATTTTATTTCCATTGGTAAGGAATTGTCATCAGAGTTTTACATAATAGTTATTCAGTTAGCGGATTGTAATATACAATTTACTACTATGGAATGATGTATACGGTACATTATTTGGATTTCTGCATTCATGACTATGTGTCTAAACCTGTCACACATTCTCTTTTCAGTATGATTCATCACTGATAGTGAGGAATTTTCTCCGTAAGGAATTTCCCCTTGTCATGGCCTTTCTTATCAATTTGGAACTCTCTGTATTTCTCCTCATCCCCAAACCATATGGTGAGGAGCCCCAATGGACGAGACAAGACAATGTAAGGTTCAAGGTGCCTTCTGACGTTTCCTGGGCTGTGTAACAGGTTATATTGAGCAGGAAACAGGGGTGGTCTTTACAAACATTATCCAATCTTAATAAAAATCATCTTTCTTATCTTAACATCTTAACCTATAGCAAGCTTGCAGGTGTATCTTCATGTTCGGGCCTAGCACAAAGCTAAGTTTCACTATAACTATAGCTGACATACTCCAAGTTAGCCAGCTTTAAACGGACTGAACATCCGGTCATCTGTTGCTTGAGATTTGGGTCAAGATAGGCAAAGTGTATTATTCCAACAGTTTCCCTCCTTCGTTCACAATGTGAACGCAAATAGTCAAAGTGGGAATAATACCGTCCGTGGACCAGGGTCTATGATTACCAGTCCACCAGGTGTTCTGGGGCCCGGTAAAAAATCCAGAGGCAAAAATTTGTATTTGAGGAAAAAGCACATCTGGGGAATCCCTGAGTGGGGACCTCGACCATATGGACATGTCATCCCTCACGTTGACACCATCTGTGACTTATAATACCCGTATATGTGAGTACATTGCTTGGTTATTGGGAGGAGATGGGAAACACTTCTTGATGATTTAAAAGGCCCACTTACATATTAAATCATGAGATAAATTATAATCTAGCTTGCAATTCTGACAATCCCAAATAGCACCTTGCGTTCTATGTCTCCTTACCATGTTCCTATTCCAATGGTCCAGTCAAAACCAGTCATATCCACACTCAGTTTCTCAAAACATGGGAATCTATCCTTGGCACACTCAACATACATCAAAGACACATACTACATTCATCCCTGGGTCAGCTAACACGTCCTCTCTATCCCACTAACTCTACAAAAATATAAACAACAAAATAGTTCAATAGTTCAGCATAGTTCAGAAAAATAGAATAAGTCTTTCAAGGAGTATAAAGAAATCAGCTTCCACATAATTCTTAGTTCTTCTTTTGCTGGATGTTCACCACAATGCTCTGTGCAACACCCCAATTGTTGAAAAGGTTATTACAAAACCCGCGTATTAGACAGCACTAAACCTTCAGGACTTTCCAGGTTCTTGCGTACAAAGTTTATGTCCTCATAAGTAAACATCCCACTTTCTTCGGCCTGCATGGATTTTGACCAAACAGATGTAATTGCAAAATAAATACAACAAATACAACACCACAGTGTGAATAGTGTAGTGACCTAAGTATAAAATATACTTATCTTAGAATCACAAACAAACAGCCTCCCAAGATGGCAACCCAGAAATCGACCTTGTTACAATATATATATAAAAACAGAAAACATGTGGAATACGGCTGTGCAAAATCTAAAAAAGGAACATAAAAGGTGATCAATCACCATCAGCTTTAAATATAAAATTGAGGAATATAGGTCCTGTAGGATACCTTTTTATAATAAAGCTGCTGATACTTTTTTGTAACTTATACCGACTAGAGTCTGACTTTACACCTATTCCATTGGAGTGGAAGTGGAAGATAAAGCCACCCAACACCACCTGGGAGGGTGTCCACTATTAATCTCTATGTACCCATTGACATCTGTAGGCTTAAACATGTATTTGTTTTCATGTGAACATTGTCAATGTATATGGTCCAAAAAGTTTATTTGGTCATAACCATAAATATGAGTATATACTAATCAAAAAGAGTTCCTATTATTATAATCAGTAAGATTATTTGAAAGTAAGTGGGGACCATCCCAAAACACCAAAATATCATTGATATTTTGAAGCTATCTAATCACTTCCTCTTTCTTTGCTGCTACATCAAGCAGACAGGTCAGAGTATTACTCTTCTCTATTATTTGTATTTCAATTGCCTTTTTGGGGCTTTTGGGATTGTATTTCAATAGGCTTTGCTATTTGTTTTGCTGTGCTTCCATTCTATGGGCTTTTGTTTTTATTTTGTATATTATTTTCACTTTTACCTTATTCTGGGTGCTTGACCCCTCCTTGCTTTCTCTTTTGTAAGGGACTTAGGAGCTTTTGGGCCTTGTTGGGGCTTGTTCCCTACCCTCCCGCTGGTTCTGCCAGTTCCCAGGTGGTTGTTCCCCTTCCCTCTGTTTCTAGAGTAATCGTGGCACGACCGCTGCCTTTTCCCCCCTGCCGCACTGCTCTATCGAGTGTGGCGCCGGCCGGACATGCAGCCCCTTACGATCGAGCTGCGGTGGTCATCTTTAATCTCATGTCTCGCGAGATTGAGGGCAGCCATCTTGCTTCGCCCGCACACCGCGATCGAGCTGCAGCCACCATCTTTACTCTTGCGTCTCGCGAGATTGAGGGTGGCCATCTTGCTACACCTGCGCACTGCGAATTTGGCATTTCGTATTAGCTTATGCTTGTGCTGCAAGCTTAGCTTTAGCTGCTCTCACAGCTTAGGCAGCTCTGACACAGGCGTTGGATCCTGAGGTCCCAGGTTTGAATACAGGTAAGTATTATTCTGTACTATAATTGCAGAATTCATGTTATATTATAACCTCACATTAACTGTTAGAGCACAGATTAGTGCTCTCAATCAGGACGGTGATATGCACACTCTAGAGTTCATATCCTGTAAACCTGGGGTGAACCCTGGCTAGGTCGTTACTACTTTGTCCTACTGTATGGAGTCAGGCTATTGCAGCATATGGCTTGAAGAGATTTACCCATGACCTTTAAACAACTGTTTGAGCACAGATTAGTTCACTGTATACGGCTGTGACCCCCACTTAAAGGGTTCATACCCGGTGCACCTGGGGTGAATTCCCCGCTATGTATACGCTACTCTATACTGCTGAATGGAGACGGGCTATGACAGCCTCTGTTAGCTACTGTACAGGACTTTCAACACTTCCGAAGTCAAACTAAATAAAATAACAGTGTATTCATTAGGGGAAGAGCTGATGGTGGCTCTCTATCAGGGTGATGGCCAGTACTTAAGGGTTTATACCCTGTACACCCGGGGTGAGGCCCCTACACTGCTGAATGGAGACATGTTGTTACAGACTTTGTTAACCACTGGACCGCTTAAAGGAATATCTCCCTCAACAGTGAATTTAATTGTTGGAGAACTGATTGATGCTCTCTATCAGGGCTGTGACCAGCCCTCAAGGGTTCATACCCTGTGCATCTAGGGTGAAGACCCTACTATATGTGCACTGCACTGAAATACTGAATTTAGGCATGCTGTTACAGCCTCAGCTAACTGTTGAACAGGATTTCAACACTGCCCCCTTAAAGGCATATCTTCCTTGACAGTGAATTAATGGTGGGAGAACTGATTGACGTTCTCTATCAGGGCTGTGCACTTAAGGGTTCATACCCTGTGCACATAGGGTGAGGCCCCTACTATATCTGTGCTGCTGAGCGGAGGCATGCTGTTGAAACCTCTAATTACTGGGTGAGCCCCAGTCTATTTTATTTGGCCACTGTTCAGAATAAAACCCTGCAGGGGTTTCTGTGAGCACTGCCTACTACCTGAGAATGCCTACTGATTTGTGCCTTCTACAAGGGTATCCCATATCACATCAAACCTACCTGCCTTTTTCTTTCTGGGGGATCCCCAGGTAAATGAAGGTGACGATGCCTCACATGCTACTGACCAAAAAGACACAGAAGCGAGCCAGGATCCTACTGGTCCATGGCTGTGTAATCTACAACATCCGTCACCTACGCTCGAGAGTCTGGTCCCCTTTCGAACACCTGGCTACTTAATGCACCTGTGGCTTTGTAGCCTCTATATAAAGATGTCCGTAACCACTTTCGGTCGGACGACCCATGCCCTTCCATCCCAGACAGAGTGGCACAGACAACTGTGTTTGACTGGCGGTTGATGTCCTTCATGGTTCAGGAGAGAGCTCAAGGACACCTAAGACAAACTTCTGGATTCTATCGACCCTCTCATGGGTAATATACCAAACAACGCCAACACCATTCGGGAATGGGCTCACGATATTCGTGAATGGGCTCAGAGATGTTTCTGTTTCATAAGAAACCACAATGTTCGCCTCTCCTATGGGAAGCGCATAGCAGCACTCCTCCCTATTGACGGATGATTGGCGGATCTGGGAGCCAAATCATGGGGACCCCAGGCACAAGGCACGTTTTTTTTCCTGAAGGAACTTATTACACACATTTATGGTCCCACTGCCCTCACCAAGATCCAAACCTCCATGAGGAAGGTGTTACGTGGGAACCTCTTTGAGGGGTTTCTTAGGGATCGGTCGGCAACGGGGCTTTGTTGCCAACCACTTTAGGACATCTGACCCTGGTACCCTGCTATCTCTGACTCTATTACCCATAAGAAGTAAGAGACAATCTCTGGTGTCTCAGATGATTGGACAGAAAACATAGAATGCACAGATGTGCTAGATACCGTTTTGCTCAGGTAAGCTCCCATAGGGTACCATCGACTGTACTTTCTACTGTGCCACAGAAGATACCATTGCATCTAGGTGGAAGGCATTCAAGCCTAATAAAGAACCTTTTCGCGTAGATGACTGGCTTGCAAAACTGGATATGAAGACACGTCATGGTGATCCTTTTCCATCCCTCTTGTCAACGTTATCTAGGTTTCTGTGACACGATCAACCTTGGCTCTTCACCTGACTCCTCAGTTTGGCTTCTTCGGGGATTCATGAAACTACCGAAACCAGTGATCAATTACATATTAGGAAGGTGTAGCATCATTTTCCTGGACGATCTCCTTTGTTTCAATTCAGGGAACTCAAGACTGCGTCAACACTTCCAATTCTTCGTGGTCCGGCTGGAATTGTCGTGTTTCGTGGTGGATGATCCACTTCTTAGGATTCATAAGCTGCTCTGCGCCTTCACACAGGAGCGTTCCCCTTCAAAGATCTCCTCTATTCTCAAGGAATATTCACACTGTCCTCCAATGCAAGACAGTGACCCTACACACACTCGCACGGATCATGGGATACTGCCCTCCTTCATCCCGGCTATCTTCTGAGGTTCACTCAGGCAGACCCCTACGATCAACCGGACTTCGTTCGGCAGTCAGATACCAACTTGTGGGGCTGCAATGATAACCTGTGAGAGCACACCCACGATAGTGGGTGCACAACTTAGGAATTCTCCCTTAACGTTGAATACTTAGAATTCTTTGTGCAGTACTTCACTATCCGCAGACTGGTAAAGGAGTACTCCATCTGTTGCATCCTACTCCGGATGGACAGAGCGTCGACAGGCAGGAATATTAATCGCCTAGATGGAACCAACTCCCGTCTTCTATTAGACATCATGAAAGGCATTTCTGCCTTCCTCACAGAACCCCGAGGATGGACTATCTCCTATGGGAGACACATGTATCCTCCAGAATGCAGTGTTCTTGAATCGGCACAATGCACGATGGTGCACAATGGTGACCGCACTCTGGCCAACTGAGCCTTCCCAGGGGACATATGCTTTTTCCTCCTTCACAATGATTGCAAAAATTCTCCATCATCTCATTGTTCAGTGAATAACACCACCTTGGATGTTCCACTGTGACAGAGTCAACCTCGTTTCCCAGACCTTCCGAGATTGACATTGACATTCATATACTATTCTCACAGACCGACATCAATTATTCCTGGAGGGTCGCTGACTCTGGTGGCCTGGACCCTTTCTGGGGTTCTTGGCAGATCGGTGGACTATTGCAGGCTGCTAGGGACCTCTTTGGAGTCTCTTGGGCCCCAGGGACGTGACGATGCTACCTTTCGATCTGGACATTCCAGGTCTGATTGGTGTTTGGAACAGAAGCTTGATCCATTATTTGATGGTTTAGACAGCTCAACTGCCCGTGTCCCGGTCTGGGGACTCCTGATGGACATGGATCCTCTTGTGTACCAACTACCCAGTGACATCCACTTCCAGCTTATGGGATGTGGAGGTAGTTCTCAGTTTTTCTACGGTACTGGGCATCTACTGATGGACTTTTATGCATGGTCTGGTGGCTTTCCGTCAGGTTCCGGATGTTCGGGCATTCGACGGGCCTGTTTTTCCCTTAGCCCCGATGTGCTAGGTCTCTCATCGTACTTTTTAAAATTAGTTTTCTATTCCTTTCTCAGCGTTAAAAATGCAAAATATGAAGCCTCCTGAAGATTATGCTAGCTTTACTGTACTAATAATCTTAATTTTAGTAATTACAGGAGGCAAGTATTTTCCCTCCCCGCTCCGCTAGCCCAGCCTTTCTGTTAGTTTTCTTTATATGTGTCACTGGTCTAAGGTAGGTTGGGCTCTTCATGTTTTGTGTTTACATTGATGATTTTATTTCCATTGGTAAGGAATTGTCATCAGAGTTTTACATAATAGTTATTCAGTTAGCGGATTGTAATATACAATTTACTACTATGGAATGATGTATACGGTACATTATTTGGATTTCTGCATTCATGACTATGTGTCTAAACCTGTCACACATTCTCTTTTCAGTATGATTCATCACTGATAGTGAGGAATTTTCTCCGTAAGGAATTTCCCCTTGTCATGGCCTTTCTTATCAATTTGGAACTCTCTGTATTTCTCCTCATCCCCAAACCATATGGTGAGGAGCCCCAATGGACGAGACAAGACAATGTAAGGTTCAAGGTGCCTTCTGACGTTTCCTGGGCTGTGTAACAGGTTATATTGAGCAGGAAACAGGGGTGGTCTTTACAAACATTATCCAATCTTAATAAAAATCATCTTTCTTATCTTAACATCTTAACCTATAGCAAGCTTGCAGGTGTATCTTCATGTTCGGGCCTAGCACAAAGCTAAGTTTCACTATAACTATAGCTGACATACTCCAAGTTAGCCAGCTTTAAACGGACTGAACATCCGGTCATCTGTTGCTTGAGATTTGGGTCAAGATAGGCAAAGTGTATTATTCCAACAGTTTCCCTCCTTCGTTCACAATGTGAACGCAAATAGTCAAAGTGGGAATAATACCGTCCGTGGACCAGGGTCTATGATTACCAGTCCACCAGGTGTTCTGGGGCCCGGTAAAAAATCCAGAGGCAAAAATTTGTATTTGAGGAAAAAGCACATCTGGGGAATCCCTGAGTGGGGACCTCGACCATATGGACATGTCATCCCTCACGTTGACACCATCTGTGACTTATAATACCCGTATATGTGAGTACATTGCTTGGTTATTGGGAGG
Organism: Pelobates fuscus; assembly: GCF_036172605.1. Lineage (NCBI taxonomy): Eukaryota > Metazoa > Chordata > Amphibia > Anura > Pelobatidae > Pelobates > Pelobates fuscus. Next base: position 124,056,786 of record NC_086320.1, read on the forward strand.
AGATGGGAAACACTTCTTGATGATTTAAAAGGCCCACTTACATATTAAATCATGAGATAAATTATAATCTAGCTTGCAATTCTGACAATCCCAAATAGCACCTTGCGTTCTATGTCTCCTTACCATGTTCCTATTCCAATGGTCCAGTCAAAACCAGTCATATCCACACTCAGTTTCTCAAAACATGGGAATCTATCCTTGGCACACTCAACATACATCAAAGACACATACTACATTCATCCCTGGGTCAGCTAACACGTCCTCTCTATCCCACTAACTCTACAAAAATATAAACAACAAAATAGTTCAATAGTTCAGCATAGTTCAGAAAAATAGAATAAGTCTTTCAAGGAGTATAAAGAAATCAGCTTCCACATAATTCTTAGTTCTTCTTTTGCTGGATGTTCACCACAATGCTCTGTGCAACACCCCAATTGTTGAAAAGGTTATTACAAAACCCGCGTATTAGACAGCACTAAACCTTCAGGACTTTCCAGGTTCTTGCGTACAAAGTTTATGTCCTCATAAGTAAACATCCCACTTTCTTCGGCCTGCATGGATTTTGACCAAACAGATGTAATTGCAAAATAAATACAACAAATACAACACCACAGTGTGAATAGTGTAGTGACCTAAGTATAAAATATACTTATCTTAGAATCACAAACAAACAGCCTCCCAAGATGGCAACCCAGAAATCGACCTTGTTACAATATATATATAAAAACAGAAAACATGTGGAATACGGCTGTGCAAAATCTAAAAAAGGAACATAAAAGGTGATCAATCACCATCAGCTTTAAATATAAAATTGAGGAATATAGGTCCTGTAGGATACCTTTTTATAATAAAGCTGCTGATACTTTTTTGTAACTTATACCGACTAGAGTCTGACTTTACACCTATTCCATTGGAGTGGAAGTGGAAGATAAAGCCACCCAACACCACCTGGGAGGGTGTCCACTATTAATCTCTATGTACCCATTGACATCTGTAGGCTTAAACATGTATTTGTTTTCATGTGAACATTGTCAATGTATATGGTCCAAAAAGTTTATTTGGTCATAACCATAAATATGAGTATATACTAATCAAAAAGAGTTCCTATTATTATAATCAGTAAGATTATTTGAAAGTAAGTGGGGACCATCCCAAAACACCAAAATATCATTGATATTTTGAAGCCAAAGGACTACGTTTGCACAAAAAGAATTATCCTCCCAAATGTATCTTCTCTCCCAACTATCCACAATGATGTTGGCATAGCTTGGTGTTAAAGGATCACTATAGGGTCAGGAACACAAACATGTATTCCTGACCCTATAGTGTTAAACCCACCATCTAGCCCCCCGGGGCCCCTCATGCCTCCATAAATATAGAAACATCTTACTGTATTCAAGCCAGAAGCTGTAACTCAGCTTGTTTTTTTTTTTTTTTAGGAAAACAGCATGCAGTCTGCTGACCTCATCAGAAGTGGTAGCCTGATCCAATCACAGTGCTTCCCCACAGGATTGGCTGAGACTGACAAGGAGGCAGATCAGGGGCAGAGCCAGCATGATTCAAACACAGCCCTGGCCAATCAGCATCTCCTCATAGAGATGCATTGAATTAATGAATCTCTATGAGGAAAGTTCAGTGTCTGCATGCAGAGGGAGGAGACACTGAATGTTTGGATGCATTTTAGGCAGCTATGACCCAGGAAGGATCTCTAGCAGCTATCTGAGGAGTGGCCAGTGAAGTTATTACTAGGCTGTAATGTAAAGACTGCATTCTGTCTGTAAAGACAGTATTTACAGCAAAAAGCCTGAAGGTAATGATTCTACTCACCAGAACAAATTCAATAAGCTGTAGTTGTTCTGGTGACTATAGTGTCCCTTTAATCTAGTGCACATGGTGGTTATTTCATGCTTGTGCCCTCACTACATTTGATCATTTGCCCTTAAAGAGGACTTTGCAGATGGTTGAAACCCGTAGGGTTGCTATTTTATTAGTGACACCTGCTCCCATTAAAGATACTGGCGAATGGAGTGGATACCAGTTATTGATGAGAGGTATTTTTTATTCTTTTGTCTTATAAGTGCAATTTTACTAAAGTTTCATTTTCTTTATGAAGATACACACTACGTTTTGTGTTTTTTATATGGTTGGGAGATACTCCTACTACCTTTTATATCCTGTGAGTGCAATCATATGTATTTCCCACTGGCAACTTTTATCAATCCTTAAAATTTAAAAGGATAATTGTGCCTTTTTATTCTAATTTCCAATGGTGATATTTTCAAGTTGGTTGGTTAAGTATATTAATTTCCCCCAAAACGACTATCCTTATATATTAAAGTAACTACTTATATATTAAGACCTGAAACACATTTGATGTGATGCCTATGTATTTACAACATTCACGGTTAGAGTAAAAAAAAAAAGTATACACATTGAACAAGGAAAAATCAAAGACATTTACTTTGATGAAATTCAGTGTGATTTATCCCAATCCAACGTAAACACAGAAAAACAAATGTGGGGAACAGTGAAATACAGCCTGCTTGGTACATTTTGTACTAGATTTACTTCATCATAAGCATGGAATGAAAGTAGGTGGTTATATGTAACATTTGCATACATATACATTATAGAGATGACATCACTCTAGCCCTTTAGAGGAACATCCTGGGCACCATAACAACTTAATCAAAATGAAGTCCCTGGTGCTGGCTTGCCTTTAGGATTTAAGCCATTCATGAATGGTTTAACCCTAAAGTCTCCTCACCAGCAACATTTTATTCTGCAACCTCCAACACCCACTTTTTGGAAAATTGTCAAAACAGAAGCCTTGGACTTCTGTAAGTATGTTACTCAAGCTTATGGTTCTTAGATGATGGCTTTAAACAGGACAATGCACTTCATTAATTTTCTAAAGCATTTGGGCTTTGATATAAGTAAATTTAATTTCTGTAAATGTCCATGATTTTCACTAATTATTGTCTCTACATTATTTTTATTTTTTTTAACAGGTCACCACTGTTGGGCCTAGCCATGATTTTAACTATGAAGTAACGAAGGTAGCGTTTTACATTTATCTTTTGCATTGTTTAGGCTTTCTTTCTCCCACTGATTTGTATTAGTATATGTTTGCCTTTGCAAGCTCTCCTCTTTGTTTTCAGCACAAAGTAGTATAACGCGCCTATGGCTATTGTTAGCTCTGTGGAGCTAACAAAAGAAGACAACTTCTCTAGCTGCCTAGTTCTTTTAGCCCCCTATTATGAAAGGGGGAATTATTTTGAAATCATAACTTTTATAAACTTTCACAAATGTGACAGGATCAACACATGTTAAGCGTTTTATCTTGCTTTAAATTAAAAACATTGCATTAGGGAAAGTGACTTGAAGAAACATCTTGAATCTCTGGATGGGTTAGACATCTGGGAATGTACTGTTAAAATCATCTGTATGTGTAACGTGGCAAGATTGGAGTATGTGTACCTTTATGTGGTATTACATCATACAAGTTCAACTACTTAAGCCCCTGTACCTATTTAAAACCAAGTCCCCCCTTTCCTTGCCATATTAAATAAAAAAAAAAATTGAGATGTAGTGGCCTGGTTGGCCTTAGTGGTCCTTTACAGTAGGCATATCTCCCATATATATCTGCTGGAGAGTGTGTGGTGTCTAAGGCACATATCTATATATGTAGTGGACTTGTCCTAGTATATGACCGTTTTACCAGCAGCATAATTTGTGTACTGGAGTTCTTGGTAAGCCTACTTCCTTATATCCATGGTCTTGCGTGTTATCTAAACCCTCTGATTTAATTATCTATTTTGAACTTAGCCTGTTTACTAAAAAGGCTATGGCCACTTGGTGTGCCTTGACATATTCATGGCTTTAACCCCTTAAGGACCAAACTTCTGGAATAAAAGGGAATCATGACATGTCACACATGTCATGTGTCCTTAAGGGGTTAAACTTTTCCTCATTAGCCTTCACAATGTAATTGTAAGAATAAAAGACCACACACTCACTACTATCCTTCAGAATACCTCTTCCATAATTTATGAACTGATGAGAATAGAGTAAATAAAGGGCTTATATCAAAATCGGACAGAAAGTGGTGATTCTATAGGATCATGAAAGACTCTCAGGTAAAATATCCTGGAGAAAGATTTCCAGTGGCCTGCTGTTACCTGGGGCTGGCCATTGAAATCGCAAGGGGGTAAACTGCCAATGGCCTCCTTTTAATGCGCACACAATGTTAAAGACGTCGAGGATTCCTGATGCCCTGGTTACCAACAGGCAGGCATTAGCAAGGTTGGCATGAAAAGCAACCAGCCACAGCACAAAATGGAAGCCATGTGCCTCAGCACAAAATGGAAGCTTCACATATAGTAGCAGTGGATTTCATGCTTCTCGATGAGAAGCAGTACAATGTGGCAATTTTATGAGAAGCTTCCGACTGATACAGAGATCATCAGTGGGTAGAGAGGAGCGGAAGCGAGGGACGGGATTAGAGGCAAGTTTACCCTTTATTTAAGAGGTATGGGCAGGGCCGGATTAACATAGGGGCTGATGGAGCTGCAGCTCCAGGGCCAGGCCCATGGAATAGGCCCATTGATTTAAAAAAAAAAAAAAAAAAAAAAATTTTTTTTTTTTTTAACACACACTACTCTTAGGGTTGCCAGGTATTTCTCATGTATTTCTTATGGTTGCCAGGTATTTCTCAGAAGTATTTCTCATGTATTTAAGGCTGCCTAGCCGGTGCCGGTATTGCAGTAATACCGGCAATACAAATGACTGTCTCAGTATAAACCGAGATTTATAAGCCGGCCAGTAGGGGTCGCTGTTTGTGTGGAGAGAGGCAGGGATAAGAAGTTACAGCATCTCACTCCCTGCCTCTCTCTACTCACTGATCTGCAGGGGAGCAGTTCTGCACAGAGAGTGCAGACTGCAGCTCTGAGCCTGCGAGACATGGGGACGGAGAGAGACTTGGGGATGCTGAGACATTGATAGACATAGGGACACTGGGGAACATGGGGACCCTGAGACACTAGGGACACAGTGGCCTCATGTCTCCCAGTGGCCCCATGTCTCCCAGTGGCCCTTAGTCACCCAGTGTCCCCATGTCTCCCAGTGTCCCTAGTGTCTCTCAGTGTCCCTAGTGTCTGTGTCCCTAGTCTCCCAGAGTCCCCTAGTCTCCCAGAGTCCCCTAGTCTCTCCCAGTGTCTCAGAGTCCCCATGTCTCACAGTGTCCCAATGTCTCTAAGTGTCCCCTAGTGTCCTAGTGACATTGGGACACTGGGAGACATGGGGACACAGACTCTGAGGGACACTGGGAGACATGGGATACAAACACCAGGGGACACTGAGACACTAGGGGACACTGAGACACTAGGGGACACAGGGAGACATGGGAACACTGGGTGACTTTGAGAATAAAATAAAGTAGTGATGGCTCTGATTCAGAGGTCAAAATATTGATCAATGAATAAGTGCCAGGAGCCCTAGAATTACTCTCCCAGAATAGGGAGTAACCCTCAAGTATTGTAAAAAAGAAAAGGAAAGGAAGGACTAAAGGAAGCCCATATGGAGAGTAATATGGTAAAGGGAAGTCCCTACCTTTAATTATCCTATTGGAAAACAATGGGTAATAAAGCAGATAGACAGGGTGACTTTGAGACCTTGGAGACATGGGGCACTCCCAGTGTCCCCATGTCTCCCAGCCAGTGTCCCTAGTATCTCAGTGTCCCCATGTATCCCAGTGTCCCTGGTGTCTCTCAATGTCCATAGTGTGCCAGTGTCCCTAGTGTCTCAGTGTTTCCTAGTCTCCCAAAGTCCCCTAGTCTCCCAGTGTCTCAGTGTCACCTAGTACAAAAGAAAAAAATCTCAGGCACTCACTATGATAGATTTAAGCAGGTTTATTGGACACCGCAACATTTTGACCTGTACCCAGGTCTTTATCAAGTCTCCAGTGTCCCCTATATATCACAGTGTCCCATATGTATCACAGTGTCTCAGTACCCCATGTCTCCCAGTGTCCCCTTGTGTCCCACAGTCACCCAGTGTCCCCATTTCTCCATGTCTCCCAGTGTCCCAATGTCTCTCAATGTCCCCTAGTGTCCTAGTGACATGGGGACACAGACACTAAGGGACTGGGAGACATGGGGACACAGACATGTCCCCTTTTTGTGTATGTTCGTCCCTTTCAGCAGTTCCTGTTATGTGATTTGTGTCAGTGGCCCACCCTTTTTACCCCATCCATAGACTTCCTACTTTACTGGACACTGCTGTTAGGGGGTATGGCTTTACTTGAAAGATGAAAGCATGAGATTAGCATAGGGTATGTATTTTCATAGCTGCAGCCTATGAGTTTCCCTCCAACACCATCTCCATCAGATACATGGCGCTTAGGAGGTAGGACTGTTTTAGTGTTTTTGGTCAATACGATTTTGAAATTAGGCCCATCATAATTGTCAGCACCAGGCCCACTGGGCTCTTAATCTGGCCCTGGGTATGGGAAGGGGAAATGGACCAAAAAGACTCATTACCAACAATGTATTTACTTATAATGCTGTAATAAATTTCTTTAATATTAATAAGCAATACTATCATCCTGAGCTAGCCAGATAAAAGCTTTAGTCCAACAGCAGTTTGACAACTTAAAACACCAGGGAATTGACCAGTTTATTAATCAGGTGAATTACAAACTTGACTAATAATTCTGCAAATATAAAAGACACTGAGACCATTTTTTAAATGCTGAGGCCCCATTTGTACCAAATGGTTTTAATTTTCAAGTCATATTAAATCAGGCTTCAGAAATGTTAAATAACACATGCACTCAGTGGGGTAAAATAGGATTTATTTGCTTTTCTGTTTGGCGCCTCTGCCATCATTGTCATTCATTCTGGAAAACAAATGTTCTGCTCTGAAATATCTTTATTCTTTCCCGGCTACATATAAAAACACAGTTTGTTTACCAAGGCCATGAGTGGGGCGCGAGCCTCGTGACCTATCGCTGTTACATAGATGATATTTTTTTCATTTGGAAAGGGAGTGAGGAATCCTTGAAACTTTTTTTATTATATCTAAACAGCAATAATTGGGGGGTCAAATTAAGCAGTAACTACAGTAAAAATTCAGTTGAATTTCTTGATCTTAAAATATATGTAGAGGATAATACACTAAAGACCTGCACCTTCTTTAAAAAAGTTGATGTAAACAGCTATATAGGGGAAACAAGCTGCCATTTCTCCCCGTGGCTGCTCAACGCCCCCAAGGCACAACTCTTGAGGGTGAAACGCAACTGTACGGATAAGAACACATTCCAGGAACAATCACTCAGGATAATGAATGATTTCAAACAAAAGGGCTACCAACAGTCCCTTTTAAACAAAGCATACAAGGAAGTAGAGCAAACAAATAGATTAGAACTAATACAGTATAAAGAAATAAATACTAACGCAGATTTTCAGAGTTGTAATTTTAATTTTATTTGTTATTTTAACAGTGACAATAGACAACTACAAAAAATAATTAGAAGACATTGGTCAATTCTGAGGGATGACCCTACCCTCTACTCTTTATTACCAGAAAAACCTAGGATTACATATAGGGGTATACCGAGTCTAAAGAGTAATCTGGTTCATAACCACATTCCCCCCAAGATACTAAAGAAACAATACTTTAATGAAGCATCTGGGTTCTATGGGTGCGGCTCCTGCACGGCATGTAAAAGTACAAATAGTAAAAAACGTGTTATAAGAGACTTTCAGCACCCTAGAGATAACACAAGAAAATTTAAAATCAAGGAGTTGATTACATGCCACTCTACTAAAATCATATACATGATAAAATGCCCTTGTGGTTTAGTGTATGTTGGAAGAACCACAAGAGCAAGATTAGAATACAGGAGCATGTGCGAAACGTGAAAAAAGGCTTTGATAAACACAGTGTGTCCCTTCATTTTAGGGACCACCATAACTGTGACCCCAGCTGTATAGAGTTTCTAGGTATACAAAAAATTTATACTAACTGGAGGGGAGGTGACCTAAGCAAGACCATAGGAAGAGCAGAAATGAAATGGGTTTTTAATTTGGGTACTATGCAACCGTATGGATTGAACGATGACTTCGAGCTATGTCATTTTTTATAACTGTAAATTTTGTTATTTATACATTTATAGAGTTTTTAGTCTACATGTGTAGTGTACACATTACGTATGTTTTTGTATTCAATAGCAGGTGGGCTGGTAGATTATATCCATATTGGTTTATAACTATTTGTAATTTCCCCCTTTTTATATATATTAGCACGGGGTCATCTTTCAATACCATCACATCCATATGTTGATCGCATTGTATATAGAAGACCACTAGATTTTAGAATACATTGTATTTATTCTTAGATATTGTTTTTTTCATAATGGTAATTTGTATTACTGTTTTCTATTTTCCAATCTGCATTCCACTTCAACGCCTGGGAATGAGCTACTCTGTATAAATTTACATTGTGAAATGGACTATGCCAGTAATAAAGATGGCCACCTCCTGTATGAAGAAACCGGACTGTCAGCTATAGCACTAAGGATTAATAAATGGAGGGATTGCGAGCGGCGAGAATTTCCATTTCCGGGTCCGGAAGAACGTAGGATCGGCGTCCCACATGTGATGTCATCCGCACGGCGTATGTTGCGTGATGTCATCACAAGGGGACAGATTACGCACCATTAACATCACCTGACAGGCGGGGTAACAACAACTAGCGATTGGCTAGAGTATCGGCCTGACGCACCAATGATGTGAAAGTGTGAGTTATTTAAATCATGTATAGCAGAAAGTGTATTACCAATTGACAAAGCTGAATCTAATCAGTGAAACCCCACATCTGACAGATTATCTCAATTAGCCCATGTGTTCAAGCCGTAAGTAGGAATTAAAAACGTACAGACTCCCATCTACCAATACGTTTCGCCAGTTCATCACCTAAACCCAAGCAGGACGCCAAACTGCATGGGATCCAAACCCAGCACCGTCAAACACAACCGAAAAAAACTAATGAATTGGAACTGTGACAAAGCGGATCCATGCCCATGTACCAAAAAACAACCCAGGACATCCGGGCTAAACTCCACGTAACACGATGCACATGAAACAGGGCAGACTCCTGACCCAGGCAGGGAAAATTGTGTTACCACACAACCTTTACCAAATACATCCCTCTTATACGGCCCAACTGAATCACCACCCTATTGGTCGGTAATTTGATGTCCAAGTGTTGAACTCTCCCAACCCTCGCTCGAGATGTACTCACCAGTTCACCAATCCGAAAGGCTCAGAAGAACGCCCACAAGAAGGCAACTGAGAACAACCCCACCTCGAAAGGAGATGAACACACCGCCGGCAGCACACCCACTAAGTGCTGCAGGACCTCAAAAGATGCCGGTCTTCTAGTATCCACCGATGTCTTAGCTCTCCTAAGGCTTGATTAATGAGAAAATGTTTAGTAACGATCTGCCAACCATTCAACTTGAACAGAAATGCCAATGCCGCCATATTCCTGATGATAACAGACGGAGACAAATGCTGTGCAAACAAACGGCATAGGAGCCACAGTAAAGTATCTAACCGTCCCTCCCTTGACTGGGACAGCCCCGTGTAACCTACCGCCTCGTCCCAGGCATCCCAAACCTTTAAATAAGCATCCCACGTGCCAGGCGTCAGAGAATTCCTTATGAATCCTCCAAGCATGATGTCCGGAGCTGCCACATCTTCTCCGGACAGGCCTGTCCTTCCTTTCGAACCCCTGGAGCCGCCATCCGAAACCTTTTCCACTGTGAACGATACAAGGAATCAGCCACCATGTTTAACAAACCAGGCACGTGGAGCACCCAAAAAATATAATATTAAAAGACATACAAACCAATACAAATCACCGTAATAAGCGTACCATCGGGATGGAAGATGCTGATAAGCGGTTAACCGCATGAACCACCGACCTATGGTCCCTAAAAAATATAACTTTCTTTTCCCACAACACCTCCCGCCACAACGCCAAAACAACCACCAACGAGAACAACTCAAGAAACGCCAAATTACAGATAAGAGGACTTGCTTTCGAAGCCTCAAGCAACTGAGCGCTACACCACCTGCCCTCCAAATATGCCCCAAAACCTTTGCATCCGTGAACATCTCAATATCCTCCGAAGAAGCTGCCACTTCACAAAAGAAGACCCGTCTGTTGAAATCACATAAAAACGATTCCCAGACCCACAAATCCACCTTCATGGCCCCCGAGACCCTGACAAAGTGACGCGGAGACCCCACAAGTTGCCCTCGCCAAAAATGGCTATAAACTCTCCCCATGGGAATAACCCTACTCGCAAAATTCAGACTGCAACTCTCTCAATGTAACCTTTCTGGACCCTCTAACATGCACCACGAGCTCCCGAAGTGCAATCAACTTATTCCTAGGCAGCCGACATTCCCCTGAAAAACTGAGACAAGTAGTAGGGCCCACCGTCTTGTCAGATGCCAGGGGTACCCCAAACGAATGAGCCACCCATTCCAAAGACAGCAAGGTATGGCCACAACAGTCCGACCCGGCCGTGCCCACACAAGAAGTGCACTAAGGAACCCCCACCCGATTCCTCCTTCATCACCCACTCCAAAAAGGAACTAAACCTTTTGAAGTAGGAACATGAAATGGAGCAGCCTATAGGCAAGCAAAGGTCCACAAAATAAGCCCCATTGATAGTGCAACCTAACAGATGTTGACAATCCAGATGGATCGGCAGTAATCGAAAAGACGACTCCACGTCAGCCTTTGACATCAAAGCCCTGCGTCCTGCCTTCCGAACCAACTCAACCGTCTGGTCAAATGATGCGTAGGAGACAGAACACAGTGCCTCATCAATGTCATCATTCACAAAAGAACCTTTCGGATATGACAAATGATGGATAAGGCGAAACTTACCCGGTTCTTTCTTAGGCACCACGCCCAAAGGCGAAATCTGTAAGTCTGCCCATGGAGGTTGTGAGAACGGCCCGCCAGCCTACCCAGCTGAACTTCCTTAGCCAATTCATCCCGAACCACCTTGAAAACCCGTTCCTTCAAAAGGAATACAAAACGCATTTGAAAACCCGTCTAACAATAACTGTGCGTCACCCTGGTTACCGTAACGGCTTAGCCAAGGCAGCATCGCGCCGACCTTCACCGGGCTCTGCCGATAAATGCAGACTTTCCCCACTTAGAGCACCTGTTGAGGCCGTGGGCACCCCTGCAGCCCGAACATTCATGCTTAAACTTACACGAGGCACCCCACTTGCATTGACCTTCATTAAACGTCCAACAGAACCCTTTCTTTTGACTGGCTGACAAAGAGGAGGTTGATCCCCCGCTGGCCCCACCCTGAAAGGGCACAGCTTTCTGAGCCATCATCAGTTTCATCCATAGAGGTAGGTCCATCTGGTCCCACCACATCCCGGGATTAGCCAACAACCTTTGACGGAACTGCTAGTCATACTTCCACCAAGCCAAGCCCCCATAAGTGTGATAAGCTTCCCAGATCCTGTCAAATAGCAGAAAAACTGAGAACACCGCTCGGGAAACTTCTCGCCCAAGACACTAGCCAAAAGCCAGAATGCCCGAAGCCAAATCCCAAAAGACCTTCGTCTCTTTTCCTCCTCCTCCTCTTTGTTGGCATCCTTCTTATCTTCCTCCTTCAGATCAAGATATTCATCCAAAAGAAGGAGCGAGAAGATCGAGGAATTCGCCCCACCAAATCTTCTCCTTCACGTTCGATTTTAGATGACAACCCAAAAGCCCAGCGAATGACACATGTACATTCTGCCTGGCTACCTCAGGGATCTCACCTATTAACTCTGTACGCTCGCTGACCACTGCCGATGTCCCCAACCCGAGTGAAGTCACTGTAGTCCCACCCTGAAGACTACCTGCAGCAGCCATCGGAACCGTCGATACCATCACACTCCCGCCTGTCAGTGGACCCCACACCCGACTAAACTGCGCCTCCTGTGTATCCCCGACAGCCCAAGAGTTAAGAAAGGACCTCACACTATCCAAGAGATTCCCGGAGTGTAGTGCAAAAGAAGACTAACCGCCAGATCCCCCTGCCATAGAAGACCTCGAGAGGTTCAGGAGTAGCGTCATAACTGCACCTAGCTGCCGGGTTCTGCCTCAGAACTGTAGGAGAAGGAGTTGCTGACCTGCGGGAAGAAGACAACCTGGGTAGTCTGCTCATAGGAGCCCTAACCCGTCCATCCTCCCCATGTTCCCGACCACATCCCTGTCCTCAAAACATCTGTCCACCTGGTCCGTATGGGGTAAGCCTACCCTTCTGATAACTCCTGTTAGGTGGCTTGTAAGACGAGCTCCGACTCCTCGTCCTATCCTCGAAAGAATTTGAACGCCCCCTGCTGTAATGCCTTACAGAATAGCTCCTGTCTCTGCTGCACCGATCTGCTGTGGACCATCTATCCTTGCTGCGCCTGGTCCTATCCTTGGAACGCTCCCGAAATTTAGCCTTGCCTGGGACACCTGGTGACCCACTATCCCTCGTCCCAGAGTGGCGCTCCCTGCACTCCCGGACAGCATGACCCCTTCAATCTGGCCTATCCAACTTCTAGGCTCCATGTAGCAGTTCACACTCTCTCCCACTTGACCCCGCGTGGGCCGTGCTGCACCCCCTAGCCCCCATTTGGGCCGCATCCCACTCTCAGGGCTCCTATCATGCCTGTTAGACCTCGCTGGCATTTCCCTGGCTGTAGAACCGCTATATCCTATCCCTGCCTGGCTGCCTGAACCAGCCACTGCCCGCACTGACTTAGCCCACTTGTGACAATGCCCTCCACTGCAGCTGACCGTACCCAAGCCGGGGCCGTACCAGAATCCTTCCTGCCATCTGGACCCACCACGGCCCATTCCCTTGGGCACCCACATCCTGCCCCAAACTCCTCAAGGATACAAGGCCTGCAGGGCCCGACTCACCGAGAGCAGAGGGGGCATCTCCAGCATGGGTCACAGATCCTGGCAGCACTCCCAGGCCTCACTGAAGCACGCCATCATCCGCACCTGAATTTTCCTGACAGCCACCATCCGACGGGCGCAGCCTGACCTTGGAGACGCAGACATGCTGCCTCCCGTCCTTGACCTGCTCCAAAAACACTGCCTGACGTGGACCACCTGCCAGGGGCCTCCGTGGCCAACACCTCAGGCCCAGCTCCCACACCGCCTACTGCTGCCTCGACCACACAGCCTGTTCTGGAACCGTCTGCCGCAGGGAACAGTTACAGAGGATGGGCTCCTCCTCCTCTGTGCCGGCACCGAAACAGGGCTCAAACGTTGGGGAGGTCTCGTCCTCCACGCGGGCCTTCGCTGCGAACACACCGCAGGCCCACTAGAAGGCCCAGTAGAAGCCATCCGCTCCTGCAGCCTCGCGAGAAGGAATCCTAAAAAAAACCTACCCAAACCTAAAAGACAACTGGTAGGAAAGTTTAGGCTTAGTTAAGATGGCCACTTCACAAAATGGCCGGTATAAATACTCCCATTGTGGCTCCGCCCTAACCAGCTTGCTAGCTGTCACTCAGCTTCCTTTGGCTGTTATGCCTACATCCTGGCTCTGTCAAGGCCCACTCCCCTAGCTGTGCTGATCCATGGGCTACAATATCAGTGTAGATCGAATGTGACATGGCCAAAGCAATTTTCACAAGTTTATTAAAAAAAAATATCATCAATGTTAATTTTTACAATGGCAATAAGTTATGCAGTGTTTAATACAGAACATGACATATACTACAAACAGGATTTTTCGAGACACTTTCAAAATAATACACTAATCAGATTCTAGAGAATTTGGCTCCCAGGGCAAACCTGCTAAATGGACCTTTTCTCCCAAATTCAAAACTGTAAACTCCATCTTCTGTCCGTCTAACCATCTCCTTTGTTACATTTTCCCTTTCCCCCACTGTATCTCTAGAATTGCTGGAGAGCAGCATGGGACATGGAATTGCAGCAATAGAGACAGGCAAAGAGAAGTATAGTGTGGCAGTGTGCATTATCCTGCTGAAAGAGGCCACTGCCATCAGGGAAAATTATTGGGTGTACATGGTCTGCAACAATATCTAGGTAGATATACTAATTGAGTTGCGCCCCTCCTCCCCCTCCCCCCTCCCCCCTCCCCAACATGGATTAAATTAAAATGTATTTTTTTGCACAGTTTGTTCATGTAATTAGATTTAATTTTTCAACAGTCAATGATTTTAGTCTGAACTCTCAAGTCTTACATATTTGTGTTGAGAAAATTAGTTGTGCCCCCCACCCATGGATTAAATTAAAATGTATTTCTTTTTTGCACAGTTTGTTTGTTCAAGTAATTAGATTTAATTTTTCAACAGTCAATGATTTTAGTCTAAACTCTCAAGTGCCTCCGTCTTCCATATTTGTGTTGATAAAATTAGTGTTCGAATAATATCGGGATAAATCATTTACATTATTTACAAATGTCAGTTTTATTGGTTTCATGTTATCTCTTTCAAGAACAACCTTGTATAAACAGGTCTCCCAGAAAAGTAAGGCCAAAAGTAAACATAGCTGAAATCTCGTGTTTTACAGAGGTTGGGAGAGAGGGATTTGATGGGAAAAGATGGTCTTTGTGCTGTTAGCAAAGGGCAACTTAATGGACTGAAAATATTCAACAGGATATCATATCTCATGTAAATATTTAAACTCTGAAAAGGCCACCTGTCAGATCCCTGGTGGAAACTAGAATTAGACTTGGCATTGGTCCGCTGGTCAGGATAAAACTCTCCAATGTTTGCTAACCTGTGGGATATTTTTTAATTGCTTTTCCATGTATGACTATAGCTATTGATTAGATATAATTTACAGCTAATAATGGGAGAGAGCACATCATGAATCTGATTGCATGTGAAACATATCACATTTGATTTACATCAAATCTCAGAACTAGCGCATGATACTAATATACGGAGTAATTTTCTTAAGGCCAAATCTGTAGTGTCAAATGTTGCCAAATATATTTTGGGTAAAGCAGATGGTGTTATTCATTGTACTAAAAATAGCTGAGTTGAAGAATGTTTCCAATTTAGATACTTGAGCCTCAAAATTTGTAATTTCCTTGTCAATTCTCAATATAGTGGATAAAACCCAATTACTGTAATTTGGGTGAAATCAATTCTATTTACAAATATATACTTTGAAAACAAAGCCAGAGTAAGGTGGTCCTGAATTGAACCAAAGCTGCCATGAGTCAGCCAGGAATAAATTCCCAAAACCAAACTTGCAAGATTAATATTGTTAAATATAAAACCAAAATTGGTGGTGGTCTCCAGAACCCCATAATAACCATACTGGAGCCAGGACCAATTATTAATGGATAATGTTGGAGTAGATTTGCCCAACCCAAAGTCTTTAAAAGATTATAATTTAAAGGGACCCTCTAAGCACCATAACCACTGCAGCTTTTCAAGTTGGTTATTGTTGCAAGGTCTCTATCGGTGCATTTTCATGTGGTTTGACAAAAACTGGAAGATTCTCCACCATTCAGAAATCCCACCCTTAGCTTTGAACATCAGATGAGGTTTTGCGTTCTTCATTATTAGTCTATAATAACAGTATGAATTAATAGAATTTCAGCTGTGCCAAATAGTCACAAACCCTCTCAGCTACACATTATTGACACACACTCATTACACTTAATGTTAATAAATATTAATTAATATTAATATTGTGAATAAATTATGGAAAGTACTAATATGCATCACTATTCCTTGCGATCTATCACAGAACTCACACTAAGATAAAAGGAGAAAGGGCGGTGGTTGCGCACACAGTAAATGATATCCTTGGTCTTAAGTGCAGACCCCTAGGTTCTGTAAATATAAAAAAACAACATAGGGCAGTACATCTTAGACACAATAAAAGTATAAAAAACTTGGAAAACTCACAATATTTAGAGCCTTTCTGAGTTGGCTCTAAACTTTTAAATACCTTTTACTCACCTGGTGATCCTGGTTCCTGATTTCTATATAAAGAAGGCGGTTGACGTTTTTCCCAAGGGACCAATACTGCATTACCTGCACCAGATTGATCATACTGCTTTAAAAGTTTAGAGCAAACTCAGAAAGGCTCTAAATATTGTGAGTTTTCCAAGTTTTTTATACTTTTATTGTGTCTAAGATGTACTGCCCTATGTTGGTTTTTTATATTTACAGAACCTAGGGGTCTGCACTTAAGACCAAGGATATCATTTACTGTGTGCGCAACCACCGCCCTTTCTCCTTTTATCTTTGTATGTAAGTGTTATACAGTGACTATACACTTGGGTGGTTTTTTTATGTGTGCTGCACTGGTTCTATATATGATATTTTAATACATTATAATTAACTGTTCCTTTATCCTTTATAATTCCTTTATCTCTGTTTTTTACAGAACTCACACTACTATGTTTAAGAAATGTTTGAAGTTGTCTCAGCCATGAAGGCAGAGCCAGGCGCGGTAAGACCAGCGCTGAGTGGGAGAAGAGATGAGTAAGAACATATTTCCCATGTGATCAGAGGGGGGGGGGCAATAACCTAAATAGTTAAACACTATAGTGTCAGGAATACATGTTTATATTTCTGACACAATAGTATTCCTTTAAGATTAAGATAAGGGATGTAAATATCTAGGGGATTTAGAGATCCTGTGTTTGTGAATTGACAAATAAATTTTAATTTTTGGTCAAATTAAACTGCAGCCATATCTGGATGAAAAAAAATGTAAAAAATAAAAAATGTCAACCTTCCATGGTATAGTGGATAATATTCACCAAACTGAGGCATTTGGAAAAATGATGTACCGTATAGACTCGAGTATAAGACGAGTTTTTCGGCACATTTTTTGTACTGAAAACCAACCCACTTGTCTTATACTCGATTCAATGTCTGTATTATGGCAACTTACATTGCCATAATACAGACCAGGACAGCCGGGCTCATCAGAAGCCCGGCGGTCCTGTTGGGGGCTGGGAGCAAGTTGTTACTTACCTTTATGGCAGCTCTGTTCAGCTCCCTTCTCCTCCGTGCCGTTCAGCTCCAGTGTAAATCTTGCGGCACAGCCCATCCACTGGACCACAAGGGAATCATATAGCTTTCCTCCCTGGCCAGGTAACAAGCAGGGAGGGGGACAAAAAATAAAATAAAAAATATTATAATAAAATAAAATAAAAATGTATTAATATTAAAAATAAAATGTAATATTAACCCCTTAAGACCGCAGGGCGTTCTATGCCGTCCCCATTTTGTTGGCTCTAAACGCCGCATGGCGGCATAGAATGCCCTGCGATCTTATGTACTTACCCGGTCGCCGGCGATCCCACGACGGCGATCGTGGTATGGGGGACTTACCTGGGAGCCCAGGGAGTCCCCTTACGTCCTCTTTGGCCCTCCTGGGCCATGTGATCGCGAAGACCCCGCGATCACATGGACGGCATAACCGTCCAATGCAATGCCAGCAGGGGGAGTGCCTGTAATGACAGGTACTCCCCCTGCTTTTTGAAAAAATAAAAAAAAATGTTAAAACAGTGTAAAAATAACATTATATATACTTAGATCATATATACGTTTATTATATATATGATCTAAGTGTATATATATATATATATACACATATACACAAATACACATAAATATACATACACTGTCTACGTGTATTTTAATATTAATATATACATAATTATATATATATATGAATATCAAAATACAGGTACAATGGTATTGATTATATATATATATATATATATATATATATATATATATATATATATATAATTTTCAATATATATATTTATATATATAATAAAAAATAAATAAATATATAAATACGTAAAAAATTTAAATGTAAAAAAATAATACAAAATAAGTAGATAAAAAATATATATACATGCGTAATTTCATCCTAACTGTATTTTATATATATATATATATTGATATCAAAATACATGTAGAACGAAATAATATATATATCTATATACATAAGTAAATACGTATACATCACTATATATATATACCTGTGAGATAATTGAGTCAGGAACTGTTCTAACAAACGTAACAGAGGAATTACCACCTATGAGAATGGGCCCAAAGAAATGGGACCGTCTCGTTGGTGGGAATATTCACCTTTGTGGACACTCCAGAAGTGTCCTGGGGCTTAACCCCTAGATATAGAGAGAACCAATGAAATATATACAACAAGCTGGAAGAAACCAGACTAGTTGCATATGTTGCTGGAAATAATAGTACTTATATTATAATAGCTATGCAAACTGAAAAAATAGTGGTGGTAGCAAATAGAAAGAATAAATAGAGTCACATCTAATTCAAAGTGCAGTCTTGCCTTAATGGCTCACCTCAGAATATGTCTCTCCAATTAGTACCCCTATCCTACTGAATCCGGCACAAGCCACTGTCTAGTGACTTTATTAAGGCTAAATGCAAGGTCAAGACTAGTGGCTTATGGATCTGTGTTGTAGGTCAGACGTCATGTAACTGACGTGGGTATTCAGGATTAAGTCACAGTCGGTCCTTTGGAGAGTAGCCCGGGCTACTTCTGTTTACCACGTATAAAATAGCTTTAGATTAACAGGCTATATCAGACTGGGTACACTCTAACAACTACGTGAAGAACGGCATGTGAATGATAGCTGAAATAGAGACATAGTTGGCCGCTGTGGAGGATTGTCATATACCTCTCAGAGCTAAAGTCAGCCAGTAATAACTCTAGTCAAAAGCTAATGGGTATGTATACAAACTGTATAATACTGGATCCCCCCTAACTAATCAGTGGGGGCTAGTATACGGATAATATCCAAAGTGAGATTGTCTTAGCCGCTATGGAGGGCTGTAAAAGACCTCTCAAAATATACAGTTATATAAATCTAACTCTAATGCATAGAGAATAAGTCGCAAATCTACAGCTAGTAGACATATAAATAGTTATCCAAAGTAGACATACATAATGTGACCATCAGGAGAGAAAATCGAGGTGAAAATAAAGATTAGGGTGCCTCTATGTGCAGAACCATACTTAGAATGTTGGTTGCCTGCACATAGTGATAGATAACCTAGTGAGGAAAGCACACAGTGAAAGAAAATGAGCCCAAAAAGAGCCCGACGCGCGTTTCGGTGCTGTGATGCACCTTCGTCAGGGGCTGACTGGAGACTGCACCTCGGTCTCCTTTTACAAAGATTTAGATCCCAGTGTCTCTAATTCTGTCCAATCAGGAAGTTGCTGTCATGCGCACTGCAGCTCCCGATCAGCAGGTAATCATTATGCTAATGGTGGTGCTAATAGGAGCCGTCTTAAGGAACTGTTCTAAACTCAATTATCTCCAGGCACAGAAAACATACATTTCAACAACACCCTGCTCCCAAAACACATGGAAACCCCACAAAATTCATATCCCCTGATAGCCCCGATCTGGTGACCAACATATCAAAACGTCACCCAAATCGGTTCAGAGGTTCAGGATTTCCATGGAAGTCATAATTTGACCGACCACACACAAGGCTCTTGCCCAAAACAGTTACAGAGAATCAGGGCTTGCGGTCGGTCTAGTTCGGTAGTTTAAAAACTGAACAAACTACCGAACAAAGTCAATAGTCTTACCCTGCAGCTTGTTCCACTCATCCAGACGAACAATTCCACTAAACAGCTCCCATTTAAGTTGAGTAGACCCGAAGGCAGGCATTGATGGAAATCTAGTGGTGTTCAGGAGTTTCTGTGTCAGAGTTTAGTTCCAGGAACTCGACGACCTAACACCGCTGCCTGCGTTTATGTGAACAAGATGGCTGCCACCTCGTGGACATTCATGCGAACAGCGGCCATCCAGACAAACCATTAGAACCCTGTGGTTAGAATTGTTATTAAGTGTTAATAGGGTTTAACAAGCTCCCGGGTGGTCTCTGGTTCGTGCGGCTGTTATGTTCCTGAACCACATTTTCCCAATTGCACGAACAGAGCCTTTCTAAAGTATATTAGCCAAGGTCTATTGCAGGGGCCATAGTCCTGAGGCAAGAGGCTGGGCAGTAGACCCCTCCAAGAACCTGTGACGAGGTTCAGTTCGTCACACCCTCTAACATGTAAGCTCATTGAGCAGGGCCCTCAACCCCTCTGTTCCTGTGCGTCTATTTGTCTGGATACAATTACGTGTTTACTTTTTTAATTCTTATGGTAGATATCTGTTTACTAAATCTCTCTTTCATTTTCATAGTAGTTTTTTTCTACGTAACATTAGCCACATAGACACTTTAAAATTTAAGCCATTGTAGGATAAATTGCATGTAAAACATACCTCCTATTTCCTGTCAGTGCATGTATAAAACTTTTATTACCAGGTTGATAGACCCAAAATATAAGCAAGGAAAAGTACTGTGTCGTGACTTGGTCATAGCTAGTTTTATTTTAGACTTCATGTGACTTATATCAGCTTTTACTAGTATGTACCAAATATTCTGTGTACATTTATATGAAAACACGGGGGAGGCCTGAAATTCTGAAATCTCAGGAATACATCTCAAAACTGTGCATATTCTCATCTTACATGAGTGAGTCTGAACTGCATGGCAAGTAGGATGTTCATACCAGTAAAAAAATAAACTGTATTTCTGTATGCACCGTGCACAAGACTTATCAAATCCAAAATAGAGGACAGAGTGAATAATCACTAATTAACTTACACTAATCAATAACCTGTAATTACAATATAAAAGTGAAGGATGTAAAAAGAAATAAACCAAATAATACAGCAAAAATGTGTAATTAGTCTAATCAAATTGTCACATGTAGACATGCATTTAAAAAACAAATTATCAAGAGCCATACTTCATTAAAAAAAACAATCCTATTATATAATAAATATACAAATACATATATTACATTCCCATGCAACAGATGATTAAAATGCAGTCCACTTGTATAAAAAAAAAATTGTATAGGATTCTCAGGATTCCATTCACACACTTGCCATTATCATCATTATTATAATTATTACTTTTTGGCATTTGTATAGCACCAACTTATTCCGCAGCACTTAACAATATTATAAAAGAGGGAAATTTACCAATAAATGACACAAAAAAGGTTACAGGAACATGGATTGATGAGGAACTTGCTCAAACAAGCTTACAGTCTAGCGATACAGCATTTATTATTAACCCCTTAAGGACACATGACATGTCTGACACGTCATGATTCCCTTTTATTCCAGAAGTTTGGTCCTTAAGGGGTTAAAGGGACACTATAGTGACCAGAACAACAACAGCTTAATGTAGTTGTTCAGGCTTTTTCCATGCAAACATGACCTTTTACATTACAGCCTAGGGACACCTCCAGTGGCCACTGGAGGTGCATCCTGGGGCAGTGCTGCACGCTCTACATGGAGACGCTGAATTGATTCAATGCATCTCTATGAGGAGGTGCTGATTGCCCAAGCTCCCCATCCTGCCTCCTTGCAAATCTCAGCCAATCATAGGTTGGCTAAAAATCACAAGTTCTGATGTCAGCAAGGTTTTATTACCTTTACGGGGGTTAAGTGGGGGCAAGACACCTAAATCGTGGTTTTAAAAATATAGGGTCAGGAATACATGTTTGTGTTCCTGACCCTATAGTGTTCCTTTGAATTCATTTATTCCTCAGAACAAAGACTGATTTTGTGTCAACCCCCTATTCTCCTCAAACAACCATTCTGCATAATTTTGTTTAAACAACACATCAGCAGACAGTACAGATGTAGAGGGGAGCTCTGGCCCCTTCTTTATCAGCTTGCTCTTGTATATTCCTTGCTTTTGTGCATGTTTTTTACTCCATATATTTTTACTCTCAATATCATATGATAGAAATTAGAAGTAATATCAAAATCATATGATTGAGACCCACCCCATCTACAGTCCAAAAATTAAAAGCGTATAATTTAATCGTCTTGTAATTCTGCTTTGGTCCTTTTTCATTGGCGAATTTAAAGAGAATATGATATTTAGTGACTGTCATAATCAGCTTTAACACACTTGTTCTTGTGATGTTCATTGAGCATTATCATTGTACAGATAGCTCTTTGTTTACGTTATGTAATTTATGATACAAACATAGATCGTATTCTGTTACCTCATTTGACATTTTATATTTCACTGAATAAATTAAGTAAAGGATTTAAAAAAGCAGCTGTTATCTTGTGAAGTTTCTGGCAAACCTTGTGAAAACTAGAGCGAGCACAGATAATATTGATTTATGTGTCTTTGTCACGTATACATATTTGGCTATAATTTATTAAATAGGCAGGTAAGATTAAATCTGAAAGCTTTTATTTCTTTTGCATACATCCATAAACTTTGAATTAATAAATTGCTGTCATGGCGCACACAACAGACGCTTGACAAGGAAATAATTAAACAGTATAGCATTAAGAGGCAGAACATTTGTAGAACTAACTGAGAATCCAGTTAACCAAATGACATATCACATAACTATACCAAATGGCCTCCTCTATAAAAGAACGTTTTGATGCTTTGATGCAAAAGTAGACATGGTGGTTAGATTACTGTAGTGATACATGCCATGAGCAACCTGCAGAGGATGTTCTACCAATCCAGCACTGCCAAGAGACAACGATCTCCCTCACCAGCCAGCTCATTATGATTCCAGGGAGGTCCCAAGTGCAGACCACCAAAAGCGTGGCCGTGGGTTGCCTTGCCAACATGCCATTAGAAGGAGCATTACAAGTGGTCTGCATCAGTCGAAGTAGCAATGAAAATGATCTGCACCCATTTGAGTTGCAATACTTGTTGTCTGCCCCACTAGACAAATAGGGCTTTTTTGTTATTTATAAATTTTCATTTTGAACTTGAAAGTCTGATCACTGATTGCGATTACTTTGAGATTTTTTTCAGTTATTTAACTGTTTAAGTGGCTGTTCCATGCTTGGAACGCATATGCCGAATTTGGAACGCAACGCTGACGTCATGACGTACGTCGCCGTCCGCAACCGGAAGTATGCGCTTGGAACGCAACCGGAAACGGACATTTGGAACGCATATCTTGATAAGCTAGACGGATGAAAAACGGCTATGTCTTTTTGCCGCGGAATTACAAAACAAGAGCCATCTGGAGGCAATATACCCTAATGGGAGAAGTGGTTCCAGGAGAGAATTCTCCAATCAACACACGGACTGGTTGTATTTAAGGGACTCTGTTGGGGGTGGGATTATGCATGCTTTGTATTTTATGTGATTGTCAAAACTGCAGAATTTTCTCTGATGAAGTCCAAGTTGTTTGGACGAAACGCGTTAGATTGCAGTTATTTTTAAATAATTTTATTGATTGAATCCTTCAAGGCTATTTTGCCTTTTGAATAAAGAAAAATATTTTTTACATTTCAACTGGCATTCTTCCATTTCCTGTGAAAGACAGAGCAACCGATCCGTGGAAGGCATATACCATTTTAGCCCAGTGTGGGCTTAAAGGCGCATTACCCTACACTATCTCGTGAGTGCAATCTTTGTGGGTTAAATCCAATTATTGTTAATGTACTTCACTATGTGTTCTATATTCTTTTTTTTCTAGCTATTCAGCTGTATCCCATTTTTTGTCTATATCCATACTTATATTTGAGGTTCGTTTGGGGGAAACCTCTTGGGAAGCTGTATCCATCTTATACGCAGTTAAGTACCTCTGCATATTCCTACCATTAAGTTGGTTAGGTGTACTTGTGTATATATATTTTTTTTGTGTGCATATTTTTTTGTGTGCCTTTTTTTCATTTTCATACAAATAGGGCTTAGTATTGACCCACTGCTTGCCTCAAGGTAAGCAATAGGGAGCAGAGAATAAACAACTTTTACTAAATATTTATAATCAATGGGTGACCTAAAGTGCCCTGAACCTCCACTTCAAAAAAGATGAAAAAAAAAAAAAAAAATGTTTAACACTCTGGTACCGCACCCCGCACCAGACACACATATTTGACCCCACGACAGATGACACGTGCTGGAGATGCACTAGACACACAGGTACCTACCTCCACATATGGTGGGAATGCCCACTCATCCAACCATACTGGGAGACCATATACCAAATCATCAAGAGATTTACTGACACCCCTCCACCAAAGGACCCTGAAACATTCCTCATACACCGCACCACAATAAAGACATCTATCTATAAAAAATCCCTCACAGTTAGAATACTCAATGTGGCTAAAAGCCTCATCCCCATCTACTGGAAAAAACAAGCTGCACCACCTATGGGAACTTGGTACCAACGCATGGAGGAACTCAGAACACTAGAGGAGTTATCCCTGATGGCAGAAGGGAAATCGCAGACTTACCTGACGATATGGACACACTGGATCCTGACCATCGAACGCCCGGACTTCCAAGCCATGCTCCACTGACCATGACGACAAGGCCCAGACTATTGACGGACTGGACAGGGAACGATACATCCCCCCCTCACCCCCCTCAACTCCCCCATCCCCCCCCCCCTCGTGAACCAGAGGGTGAGGGCTCACAATTGCTGGGAGCGCTGGACAAGGCACCATAGGATATAACACGCACAAGGTTGCAGGGAGGGAAAAATGGGGGGAAAACTCCACTCATACCTACAAGCCCACCACAACTGCACCTTGAAAGTTTAAAGTTGTTTCGTATTGGTGTATACATAAACAATAATGTTCACAGAATAAGATAATCAACGATAGGAACGCAGAGTGGAGATCCCCCGTAACAGCAGGGCCAGCAAGCCTAACAGGGGTAGGCCAATGAACACCCAGGGCCCAGGGAACGGAAACCCCTTCCACGAGTAAAAGCATATCCCAAACCCGGCACCCGCCCTATAAGATTCCCTGGGCACTGGGTGACATAACCACTAATATAGCGGTAGCTTCCCCATAAGAGCCACATAAGTCGCACTAGCCCGCCATTTCTGAGGTGCAAGGGAGACCCGAAAGGTTGACTCCAACGAGTATTTTAGGTGTATCATGTATCATCTAAGTGTATATATATGTTACAGGGCCTGCGAGTCCAACATGTGAATGCCCAACACGAAACAGTGTGACCTGCGCGTCACCAACGCTTGCATATAAGATCGCAACTTTTATCGTTATTCTAGATGACTTAATCGATTGATGGGACCTGCGCGTCCACGCTGATGCTTTCTCTCTCTTAACACACTGTTGAAAAATACTCAATAAAAATATATTTACAAAAACAAAAAAACAAACAAAAAAAGGACACAAAATGTAGACTGCAGGTGACTGTGTGTACCTCACAGCATGCTCATCCACTCTCCATTTATACATTTATTTAATATATTTTAAAAAATGTATTTTAATAGTTTAATAATTTTATTAATAATATTATAATAACGCGTTTTGGCAGTATTTTACCTATTTAACAGATGCTATTTACATTTTTTATTTTATCTGTTTTCGATAAAAAAAATTTTATTTAACAACCATCTGGATACCCTGCTGTTGATCGTTGGGAGGAATTTTCCATATGACAGACCGGATATCCAGACCATCCATAGGGGGATTTGGATCACCCTTGAAAGATCCTAAGGCCATTCACACCAGAGCCAGGTCTAATATTGGCTCTAGTTTTGTGAGTGTATGCTCCATTGCTATTTTTTGGGTTATCTGCACTATTTGTATACCTCTCTGTCTCCACAGCATTGCTAAATTTGCTGATAAGAGAGGAAAGTATACTTGCTCCACCTACTGTGTTTGTATAGGCTGGGTTATAATAACCACAAAGTACAGCAGAGAGTGCACAGCTTAGTTGCCTTTTTCCTTTGCTCCTTGGTCTGCCCACTCTCCTCCCCCTGAGAGCCTGCCTACCCAGACAGCCTGTCTCCAACGGGAGGGGAATATACCTTTCAATTTGCAGCTTCTCTGCCTGTCTGCTCACCCACTGGCTGACTAACAACAGCTCTCTCTACGCTGACACGACCCCCTTCCCACAGTCTCTTTGTCAACCCACCAGCCATCTGCCCCGCCTACTGGAGGTCTGGCTGGGATCTTTAAACACATTTGCCTCCCGACTGCCATGCACTCCACACCTATCTGCACAGTGCAGAGGAGGGATTATACACACTACACTGTCTACATCTATGGCATTGTGTTCCTGACTATTTCAAGTTTAACTGACACATGCAGGGTCGGTGCAAGGATTTCTGGCTATAAAGGCAAAGATGCATACCCTCCACCCACCCTGTTTCTCCCCCAAAAATGCATCTTCCAAAAATGCAAATAATCCCCCCCCCCCTCCTTGGATATCTTACCCTTTTTATGTCTTTTATCCTTTCTTTTGAATGTCTTACCCACCTTTGTGTGTCTTTCTAAACTTGCTCCTTTGTGTGTCTTTTACTTCACTCAGCCCCTTTGTGTGCATTTTCTCCCCTAGCTCATTTGTGTGTATCTTTCTCTCCTTCTCCATCCTCCCTGTGTGCATCTCTTTTTCCCCATCCTCACCCCATGTCTCTTTCTCCCCCCCTGCCCCTGTGTCTTGTTCCCCTCTGTGTTTCTCTTCCCCCAACACCATGTCTCTTTCTCCCCCAGCACCTTTGTGTCTCTTTGTCTATTCTCAGCACATGTCTGTCTTTTTTGTCCCTCCCAGAATCCTTATGTATTTATTTCTTCCCCAGTCCTTTTGTGTGTCTCTTTCTCCCATTCCCAACCCCTCTGTGTGACTCTTCGCCCCAGAACCTTCACTTTCTCTCCCCAGCCCCAGTGTCTCTTTGTCTCCCTCCCTTGGTGTTTCTCTCTCAGTCACTGTCTGTCTCTGTTGCCCCTTCCATAGACCCTGTCTGTTTTTTTTGCCCCTTCCCCCAGTCCTTTGTGTCTTTTCCACCCCCTGCCCCTTTGAGTGTCTCACCCCAGCCCCTGTCTCTCTCTCTTTTGCCCATTACCCAACCCCTCTGTGTCGCTTTGCCCTCCAGACGCTTGGTAGGTATATTTCTACCCCCTGCCCTTTTAGTTTGTCTCTTTCTCCCCTTCCAAATCCATCTATGTGTCTTTCTCTCCCCTAGTCCTTTTGGGTGTTTCCCCCACAGCCTTTGTCTGTTTATTTTGCTCCTTTCCCAGCCCTTCTGTGTCTTATTGTGTCCCCCGACAAAAAAAAAGCCCCAGTCCGTCTCTTTTGTTCCTCCACCAACCCAGTCTTTCTTTTTTGCCCCCCCTCCTACAGCCCTAGCCTGTCTCTGATGCCCCTCCCACAGCTTTAGTCTGTCTTATTGCCCCCACAGCCACAGTATGTCTCATGTGCCCCTACAACAGCCCCATTATGTCTCTTTTACCCTCCACAGTCTCTCTCTTTTGCCGCCCTACAGCCCCAGTCTGCACATGTTGGATGCTCCAGTCATACTAGGACCTCTGGGAAAAGAGAGGGCAGCAGTAGACAAATGGCCATGCTCACAGAGCCTCTGACAATATCTAACATATGAGTTTGGTATTGCAGGTATTTTGTGCAGCTGCAACTATGGTAATGACATAGCACGAAAGGCTAAGGAAATAATAAAATGAAAATAACTTATAGCTATGATATAAAATAGCTAGAAAATTGTAAGGACATTGTATACTTAAAACCAAGAGAAGCAAGTTAGGTGACCAGTACATTATTGACCAAACTTACCTTTTGTTAGTGTCCCTACCATTTACATGTATGAGAAGTAATATCGAGGAACTTACTCTTCATCTCTCTCCCTTACTAATCTGTCAGCCAGTGAGGGAGGCATGAAAGGTTTTATATTGCAGCATTAGAGTTACACCCTTCATGATTATAGATATATAGATTATACCAGACTAGATTTACTGTTTTTTATTTTATAAATCTTACTTAAAGGGACACTATAGTCACCTGAACAACTTTAGCTTAATGAAGCAGTTTTGGTGTATAGAACATGCTCCTGCAGCCTCACTGCTCAATCCTCTGCCATTTAGGAGTTAAATCCCTTTGTTTATGAACCCTAGTCACACCTCCCTGCATGTGACTTGCACAGCCTTCCATAAACACTTCCTGTAAATAGAGCCTATTTAGGCTTTCTTTATTGCAAGTTCTGTTTAATTAAGATTTTCTTATCCTCTGCTATGTTAATAGCTTGCTAGACCCTGCAAGAGCCTCCAGTATGTGATTAAAGTTCAATTTAGAGTTTGAGATACAATTATTTAAGGTAAATTACATCTGACCAGTTTTTTTCATGCAGGCTCTGTCAATCATAGCCAGGTGAGGTGTGGCTAGGGCTGCATAAACAGAAACAAAGTGATTTAACTCCTAAATGACAGTGAATTGAGCAGTGAAATTGCAGGGGAATGATCTATATACTAAAACTGCTTTATTTAGCTAAAGTAATTTAGGTGACTATAGTGTTCTTTTAAATCTTGTCACTTAATGCTCTTCTGTTTTCCTCAACAAAAGGGTAACAATGTCCCTTACATCCTGTGCACATTTTTGTGAAGCCCATTTAGGTACAAACACAGATGCATGACTCAGTTACAAACATGGATCCGTTGGTTTCATTCATTTAGTACAACAAAGGCCTTCTACTCCTGATCCTGCAGGCCTGTGCCTAAAAGAAACATGTTGTCGACCTGACATGACCCTGTTCGAAATTAGCTTGGAAATTAAGACAAACCAGTGTTAGATAACAGTAAAAAGTGTAAACAGTACACATGTTCTTTCTTAAAACATAAAATTGCATTGGAAATAATAAAAGACACTATTTGCAACATCCGCATTTCCTAATTAAAAAGAGAGGGAGAGATTTTTATCAACTTTAAAAGAAAATCTCAATATGCCCACATCAAAATCACCGTCACTAAAATGCTCTGAAACTGGTGGAATTCATAAAAATGTGGTCCCTCTGAAGATGAAACAAAATTATTGCAATTTAAAAAGCAACAAAGGCTACTCTTTGTTCACAAATGTGTACCATTAAGTTGGAGTGTTTGACTTTCTGCCAAACGGTTCAAATTATCTTTACTGTTACTGCTTTTTTTTCCCATTTCTGGTCATATGTTATGTTGCTTCAAAGATATATTGTTACTTTAACTATCTGGAACCGTTCCACTGAAATCACCACCATCTTTATGAAAAAAAATCCCAGAAAAACAATAACATTTTGATTAAAATAGCAGTGATAGAAATATAGTCACAATGTTTACTATTTATTAACATGCAAACAGCTACAGCAAACCTTGTGTAAAATATATTGCAGTTGCTTACAAATGGCTTGCTGTTTTTTAGTGACTGTTCTACAACTTTGTAGTTTTCATTCAATGCTATTATTGTTTAATGATGAATTGAATCTTTTAGATTTGTGTCTCTTCCCATGACAATCTGGAAAGAATTATTCAATGTCCTATAAATTTATTAAATAACAGTGGTTTCCAAACCAGTTCTCAAGGAGGAGGTGCGGGTTTTGACAATATCCCCTTTGACACAGCATCCATGCTTTTAATAAATAATGTCAGCTCTCTTAATGTAGCCTTAAAGCACCATGAGCTCCTCAGTGATTTAGTGTTCATGGTTTCCGGGAATTCTTTATGTGCAGCATTTCACTATGCATATACAGAGTTTAACACCTATGTTGCTGCATGTGTAATCCCATGTCCAGCAGTATAATTGTAGCATCACTAGGTAGAGCAAAATAAGACTTCTGTGCTGGCTAAAATCAGTACTATGCATGTCTGTGATCTGTCTTCAGCACACACAGCATGCTAATGGCAGACAGCTTGTACAGCCCATGCCCTCCCCACAGCCTACCCTATTTACATTACCTAGCCCTCAAGAGAGGGTTGTGGTAACAGTGAAAGAGAGTCAGGCTAAGGGAGAACACTCTGGAACAGAAGTGAGTGTTACCTGTTTTCTTTTTTTGTAGGTGGGAAGGGTGGAGGGCAGGGCAGGTTGGGCTACTCTAACAAACATCTAACAAAACCCAATTTACACAGGCGCCGCTTAGTCTCCCGGTCCCTCCGACCTAGCGAACGTAATATACACCCTAGAACGCTAGTCTAGACAAGACACCGGTGTCTGGCTTGGGCTATTTACACCAGAACCCCGCCTGACACCAAACCAAAATTAAACGGGCTGACTACAGGGCGTTTAATTGAGCGGTGCGCCTTCGCTCCTTCCCTCCACTGGAGGGGGCAGATTCCAAATAACCCCTTATGGGCCTACCGCACAATCGGTATCCAATACCCCTAGTGGGTCCA
This sequence comes from Pelobates fuscus, assembly GCF_036172605.1. Classification (NCBI taxonomy): domain Eukaryota; kingdom Metazoa; phylum Chordata; class Amphibia; order Anura; family Pelobatidae; genus Pelobates; species Pelobates fuscus. The sequence continues at coordinate 124,087,057 of NC_086320.1, forward strand.
CCGTCTAAAACAGCGGTCATCTTACCTCCTCGTTCCTGAACCTGAGTTCACACTCATCTACGGGGACACCCCGGCACGTATTACGTAGAGGCCGATGATCTCCTGGACAACAGACCAGTGGCGCCGAGACGAAGGGAGGTCCACGCAGAAGTTCAGGGGTGCAGCCGTAGAGAGCGTGGGCAAAGATAGACCGTCTCACGCCTCTGCTTCTCAGCTACCGTTGAACGATGAGCTTCCCAGCCAATGAACCAAATGATACCGGAGAAACTGACGGAAGCCAAGCACAGAGAGATGGACACAGGTTTCTTCAGGAAGGAAGAGATTCTTTATTCGATTCACCGACCGGGACTCAGAGGGTCTAATGTCACCAAAATACAACAAGATCTGAGCCCCGAACAATAGTGTAGGCTCCTTATATAGGCATGTAACTCCTCCCATAATAAGCTCCACCCACACATACTCTTACCCAATCAATCGAACAAGAACTAACTTCCTGTTTGACCACATGGCTTGCCCAGCACAATGGAGGAGGGGAATACTACATCCTGTATTCTCGCACATGCTCCGTACACTACTGATTGTATCTTTGCCACGTGCAACCAACCGACCGATACACCAGTATATGCACGTACACATGCCACGTGGTAATCTCGGCCTACTAAATTTATTTTTACCGGGATTCCACCACACTACTTAACTGTTTTGTTTTACTATGGTGTTGGGGTTCTAGAGGGCACACTTTTTTTAGTAGGTTTGCTTGTATATGTATATTTAGTGTTTTGGTATTCCCTTTGTTTCATTATTACATGTTTTTATCATTATATATATTTTAGATTTATATATTTTTTAATATTAATTTTTTTCCTTATATTTGAGGCAGATACACATGGTTTTGCCAGGACTGTTGTCCAGGTTATGATGGAGACCTTTCTTTTATATACATATATATGCAAATTGTTTAGCTTCACCTCCCCAGTCCATTATATGGAATTTGCGTTCCAAGGTGGAACGCATCTTTCCCCGTCCATAGAACTGAAATGACAAAAAAACGGGAAATGGAAACCATGAGGCATTCCAGCATGGAACGCACACCACGCTTTTGCTTCCAGCTGGATTACATCAGAAGATTACCAACAGTATTTAAACGAAGGCTGAGGAGGAGAAACTACACATCCCTGAAGAAGTCTACTTAGGCGAAACAAGTTGGATTTACATCGCAGAGACTCTGTTTTTGTCTTGGGATTCTACTTGTTATTTTACATTGATTCTGGTCTTATCTATACTATCTATATCCGCTGTTTGCGGATTCATGCTGGCTTTTACCGCTATTTTGTAAGTGCAATCTAATACATTTTATTATTTTATATCTACCATCTGCACGATTTTTTGCTCTTTGTTTTTTGCCACAAGCTTGAACACACTCCGCCAGATGTGGGAATCATCTCCATATACTCTGATGGACTTGAAATCATCCTAATGCTTGTGAGTGCAATTTATATCTAGTGGGTGAAGTGATACCTTGCACTATCACCCAATGTTAAGTTTATTCTTTTCACAGGTATCTGGACCATTATTAAGGTGGTATCATTTTTCCTATTTTTAGGGGATATTCACCTTTCTTATATACACTCTACTTATATTTTGGTTGTTCATTTGCTTTTGTTGGTGTATAGAGGACACACTCTTTTGAGTGGGTGTTATATACTGTGTATATATAGTGTTTATATACTTTCTGTGGTTTTCATATTAATCCACTATTACTTTGTAATCAATTAAGCAACCTCTATCTAGCGGAGATCATGCATATTTTGTGTTGTGACTGATATTCATACTGATATTCATACTTTTCTTTGGTTCTGATGTGCTCTGGTATGACGTTACAGACATAATCTGCTCTCATTATATGATTTTGGAAAGCTTCACGAGGTCCCATTCAAACACGGGACACTCCATGGCTATAACCACTGAGCCATCTTTAGTACGATTTTCCAACTATAACTTCCAAATATGACTTGAGGAGCATATTGAGCTCCACTTAGGGAAATGCACTTCCTTAGAAAACAATCACACCTACCACAATCCTGCATGACATAACTTCAAGTCATAGAGCGACCTATCACCAGGGCGACCTTGGAAAATATCTTGGCCACTTATTTTTTTTCCTACTCCTGCCTTTGAATCAAGCCTTACATCACCTTGAAACATTACTTTAAATGTATACTCGCACACTATTAGAGTGCACATACCATTCCTAACCGGTTGCGCTGGATTTCAATGCTTTTGTGCTCTTGAAAAAACTACAGAGATCTTATGTCTGTTTTCTTATTTACGTTTTAAACATATTATACATACATACAAAGTGGGGTTTCCCACAGGTGGGGATCTCACATTCTTCCAGCAACTGTGTACCGGCCCACGGAAACACTTACATTCTCTATGAACATGCTATTGCTTACTTATTAACCTGGGTCTACCAGGCAAATTTCCTTCTGCAGTACAATGGGGAAATATCTGAAAGCCACTTTCTCATGAGACCAGTGGAAAGAGGCAGCGACAAACTTTAAGGGCATATCCCAGTGTTTATCATACTAAGAGACCAACCACAAAGCATTACTCAAAATAGTAGAAGGTTTTGACAACTGGATTTATTTTCATAAGAGGCTCAACATTTATCTTAGATCTCCCCATGAGTCAACCCCCTCATCCCCTGATTCTCCCTCATGACCTGTGACCCTATTTCTGCCCCCACAGCCAGATTTATGTCATCAATAGTGCGATAAAGAACTATGCGTGTACAGTATTTTCTCATGTACCAACTGCACTAAATGTGTAACCGATTATCAGTGAACTGTACCACAATCACATTTAGCTGTGTATGCCTTTATGATTATGTTGGAAAACTCAATAAAAACTATACATGCAAAAAAAACTATGCATTTAAAAACAAAACCTGCAAAGTGACAGTCCCGCCTTATGTACAGTATAACTCTCACATACTTTATAATGTCACTTATAGTTATTTTGGAATCTCTCTTACTAATTGTATTATTTACACATGTTTGCAATATAATTTACTTTGGTAGAATATTGAGAATGGAAAACAGATGAGTAGTGAGTTGGATATAGGCAAATTGGTCAGTTGGGCATTTTTGCCTTATACAAGCAACTTAGAAATAGTAGATTTGTACAAGGCACAATTGTTCTGTTGTTTTCATAAAATGTAACTTTGTTCTGGACAACTGATACATGTCCATTTGACTGTTCTGCTCAAACTGAATGTTGTTCAAGGTAAACAAATGTGGGGATACATTCAGGAATGCAAAAAAAAATTTTTTTTAAGGTGCCAATACATATGCAGCATCTCAAAAACAGCTAAAATATTGCCTGATCTACTTGCTAGGCATTATGAGACATGTTTGGCAGTTCTGAGTTTTTTTTAAATTAGATTATTAATATACACAACTTTGGGAATTAGTCAAAATTTAGGAAACCTTTTGGAAAATATGTATTTCTGAGGTTTGATGGCTCATCTGTCTTTTTTAAATTAAAATCATAAATATGAAATTATATATAAAACTAAAAAGATAATTTAATGCTGCAGAATGTAATGCAACACACTTTAAAAAAAACAATCATTTTAAAAGAAGCTATGCACAGAAAACCAAAAGAAACCACAAGAAAAAACCACAAGACAAAAACCATGGTAAAGCGCGTTTCATCACTTTTCACCATTTCGGTTAGTACTGCATTAGGAAACATTTTTGCTGCAATTACAACAGTGTATCATGGAGGGAACTAAGTGTTTTAGTTCATCGGGTGTTATGATGTGAAAAAAAATGGTGTTATCCTGGAAAAGATCATGTGTCAAAAGCTTCAGTTTTGATAATTTGTTTGCCATTAATAGTACCATCATGCACACAATCTGCCCATGCCTTTTATCATTAATGATTGTTTTTCCATTTGCAATCTTGTTTTAATGAAAATGGATCAGCAGAAAAGTGGAAGTCACCATCCTTTAGTGTGTCAGAAAAACAGAACAATATCACCAGCTTCTCCCAACGGTGTCTGTGGAGGTAACATTGAGTAGTCACATTGCAAGACTTAACCAGCCTGACCTGACATAGTACTTGCTCTTCTTGCTTAGACCCACACTAATACAGAAGTGTGGAGTCTTTGCAGATGTTGGTTTAGACAGGCACTGGTGAGATGACCCTTCACTCCCCTCCACTTTGTTCCTTGCCCTTTTCCCTTTGTAAGTCTATCTTCTGGAAGACACTCCCAAACTTTGCTTCACCAAAATACATTTGCCTCAACCTTTTGCCTTGTGCTACTCATAGTCAAGTAGCTTCTGGGCCAGAAGTAAAAGTGCTATGTCTGCAGTGGTTTGGGAAACATAATTATCATCAACAGATTCACCACCACCACCATCACTACTTTAGAATTCTGCTCTATCTCTTCAGTAAAAAATTACTCTGATGGGCCAGGCATGCCATGCAGTAGCTCCTGCAATATTCAAGCCTTAAAACAGCTTTTAAAGCCTCTAATCTGACTACAAAAGCAGCACAATTACAGCATGTCAATATCTCAGCCTACTGATACTTACCAGCTTGAATCAAATCGATCGGATCAGCAATTATCCCGTCCGGTCCTGTGGCTTAACATGACAGGCGGCCTGAGGGCAGGGAGAAGCGGACAATCTCCTGGCTTTAAGTAAGCAATACCTTTGTGAGGGGGCCCTTTGGACCGGTGGGTAATATACCGGTCCCAGCTGGGGAAACTTACTTCTCTGCCACAGACGTCTCCTGCCTAGCCGACAACCACGTGGTGAGCCTAAGATGGCCGGCAAACTTCAAGAAACTCTGCCAGGACTCTGCTTGACAAACCGGATACTCCAGTCATCGCGTCGGAACACCCTCTCTCTTCTGGGTCGGAAGCCCACAATGTCGTACACCCGACCACTCACCCAAGTACCCAAGGGGTTCTCCAAGATGCCTAGCGCACTCGGTCCCGTGTCCCAACTGAGTGGAGGGCAAATGGAGATGCGGTAACTGCTCCCTTCCAGACCTGGGCTTCAGAGGGAGAAGCAGCCTGCTGCAGCTATCCATATACAGATTACAAGCTTGCAACCTGGCTTTTCCAACAATACTGTCTGGAATGAAGAGATAAAAATGTGTCTGGGATATGCCCTTAAATGTGTCTGTGGCCTACATGTGAAATTGTATGAGTTCCTGATGGCGGGGACCCTGCATAGCTACTACTCCTTACCTGTTATCAGTACAGATATGCCTGTTGCCTACTCTATCTATTTCTAAATTGTGGCTAGTACCCTGTGGCATTGAAACTAATTTGATTTAACATGCATGATTATTTTTATTGTTACTCTCATGTCAAGCAATTTAATCCTCTTTTACTCATGAGACACAAGCTAGTTTACATGTTCTGTTACTAAAGCACATTCATGCCTATTTTGAATGCTTGTTATCCTAGATTATGATCAATGCTTTGACATGTTAACTTTGCCTGATTATCTCATGCCTTACTTTCAAAAGTGCAGTATCTCTGGCATTTAACGCTTTACCTGATTTCAACTCTATAGATTTTAACTTGGTTAACATGCCTATTTCTAAGCCTGATTGTTATACTATGCACAACAAAAATAAAGAGTTTAAAAAAATAAAAAAAAGTGACTGATGGCGCAAACAAATTACACTCTGCTAAGCTCCCCCTTAGTTGCCTTTTGGGAAGAAGCTACAAGAAGGAATAACCCTTGAACTAGCTGTGATTGAATGAGCTGTAGTGCCAGTATAAGTGGCAGCAGAAATTATTCTGGAACTGGTAGTTTTCTTCATGGCAGATTCATCTGCTACTGTATGCTTTAAGTTCATAAAATAGGGAGAAAAAAAAAAATAGGGAGAAAAAAAAAAAACAATTGACTGTTGGTTGGTGCATCAGACATAACAGACATGCTAGTCCAACTATCATGAGGCTCATTAATACTACTAGTGGTCATGACAGCATTGGTGACAAGTGTGTTAGCATTCCTCTTTACACAGCAAATTGGGAGTATGGGATATATCACTCCCTCCTAAGATTCTATGTCACGATTGGTAGGGAACCAAACACACAGACAGGACACAACAATCAGAATTGCAATACCGGTCCTTAGAATGGCCGGGCTATGCAAAAGAATAGTCAAAGCAAGCCAAGGTCAAAGGGAAATAGAGAGACGGAATACGAAGAGGCAAGCTGAGATCAGGGAGCAGAGAAAACAGAGTAAACGTAAGACAAGCCAAAGTTCGGTAACCAATTAATCAGAGAGAGTATAACACGCTATTGGGCTAAACAAAGATCACATCAGGGCACTGAGGCAAGGGGGAGGTTAGCTTACATACACACAGGGTGTTTCTGATTGGCTAACCTCCAGTTAGTGCTATCCACAACACGTGGGAGGTGTTTCTTCCCTCCTTTGTGGTCTCTGAGGTCATCACTGTGTGCTGGGTCACGTGACCAGGTCTGGTACACATAAGGATGCTGCTCTGGAGCGTACAGCATCAGAAACACTGTCAGTCTGGAGCACGGCGGCGGGGACAGCCGCACGCCGGGGACAGGGACCAGATGGCGCCACTCGCGGTGATGTAGTAAGCAAGGCCGCCATGAGCGGCGAGGAGGCAGGGGACCGGACATTCTAACGAGAAAGAATGCAGTCCTTGAGCTGTTCCAAAACACTCCCTGTAGCGGACCCTGGGTAACCCGGCTGGGTTACCGCTATTAATGAAAGAAGAGACCTATTTCCCCCCCCCCCCCCAGTAACTAGACAACACACAGTTCCAGGGGTACAACAACAACTCTATTGGCCACACTTGGCTTTATACTTTCCCCATGCAAGTGGTGGATCACATATGAAGACAATGTCCCCTCCCTGGGTCCTCCCCCTCCCAGGGTTCGTGTGACGGACCCCAGTCCCTTTGTCCCCTGTTCCCGCCCCTTAGTGTCCCCTCCTAGGGTGCTCCCAGGGGTCTTCTTCCCAGAAGTCTCTGTATCTGGGGGGTCATAGCGCGGGAATCTTCCTGCCTCTTTACTGCCCCGCGACAGAGAGCCCGCCAACATCCGCCATTGTCCCCAAAGGATGTCCCCAATAATCTCAGGGACCCCCAGAATGGTAACCGTCACGAACAGCCACCATTCGCGGGGTCCCTGTATGAAACCTGACAAAGGAAGTGTCTCCTTTCGGGACGCGAATGCTCCACCTGGCCGTCACACATCTGTACGAACGGCGGCCACCCAGAAGAGAACTCATTAATTACTTTCCTTGCGGTTTCACACTATGTTTCATGTTGCCAACGTTCTAATTGATTGGTGTGAACATTCCAATGGATGCCGGGGAGGTCCTCGTTCGGGAAAGGAATGAGGTGGGAAGCAATCCGCGAATGCTCCCCCTGGGTGGCGTTCATCTAACGAATGGGCTGCCATCCAGGGGAGGCATGCGCCGAGGTTTCCCGTGCGGTTTGGGGTTTTGACACCTCGTTATGTTCTGTATCAATAGACTAAATTAGGTTTCATGCTGGTTCCCGTTCAGGAGCTAAATGGAGTCCCTTCGTGGCGGCACTCCCAAACGGGAAACAGGCAGCTCAGACGAACACAGAGTGAAATACATGACTAAGATAGGGAAAATACATGAAAGGAATGTTAAGACAGTAACACACATTACAGAACAACCCGGTCAATTCACAGTTTAGCGGCAGCCCCGCTACACTCCCCACTAGAGCTAACTAGTAAGGGACATAGGAAATTGGTGGTGGTATGTGTTTGTGTACTTGCATTTGCACATGTATCTGGGAGTGTATAACTGTGTGTATCAAGCAGTATGTAACTATATGTGTTTGTCAGATGGTGTATACCTGTAGGTTTGTATCAGGAAGTACAAAAAATTGTGTCTATAAAGTGCACCCAATCCTATTATTAACTGTACATGATTTTACTGTTCCTATAAAGCAGTTGCTTCAACATCCCAATTATGTTTCATTAAAACCCATCCAGGCATAGTGAAAATAGGGGTAGTGCTTAGTTCAACAATAATCACTTGTATAAAGTGTCATCCATGCATAAAATGCTATTTTTAAACCACCTGTATAAATACCACAAAAATATACAATCAGTGTACATACAATCTTGTGTAAATCACAACTAAATTTAATATAGGAATATTCAATTAAAGTGCAAAGCACAATATTATTCAATCTAAGTGCATATAAATTCCTATACCAAATACTGCAACGTGCAATACATTTAATTCAAAAATGCTCAATTAAAGTGCAATAAACTTAGTGTAGAAATACTCTTAATCAGCAACTCTCTATAAGGAGTTGCTGATTGGCGCAGTGCAGTGTTTTGCCTCGCATGCACAATAATTCCCAAAGTTTTTCCTATGGAAAAGTATTGGGTTGGCTAAGATCATCAAATTTGATGATCTCAGCCAAAGAGGCAGAACGGGGCTGCCCCCTCCGCAAGTAGACCTGCGCACTAGTAAGCCACCTTTTACTGGGGACTGGGGACCTAAATGGCTATTTTAAACCTAGAGTGTCAGGAATACATGTTTGTATTCCCAACACTATAGTGTTCTTTTAGGCCGTTTGGGGGAATTGGGAAAGTCAGTTATTCTAAGTCACAGGTGGGTCTTGTAAGGTGTTCGGGTCAACTGTATCACACCTTATTAGGTATAAGATCAAATTTATTAACAATATGTTTATGATAAAACAATGAATCATGTTCTCTGGGCATGACAATAAGGAACTCTTTCCGAATTCTTTTATGTAAATCTGTGTAAATCTAAAGTCACACATATCCTGAGCCCTGTACCTCCTTTAAGGCTGGCTTGGAAATTTGAAAGGCACACAAATGGTATCCAATACAGATTTTGCAGATCAAGGTCTAATTTTGAGTAAATTGACATTTTCTTTGTGGAGCCCCACAGGAACAGAAGATATAATTACTACACTAGCAAAATGAGTTACTAGGATTTTCTGTTAAATTTCTTTTCATTATCATCTGTTTTTTGTGTGCATTTAACATAGTAAATGTTACTTTATTAAGTTCTGACTTTATCGGTCATTAGAATCACATTACCCATAGTTTAATAGTATTTTTTATTTCATAGATATTTTGCTAAAATGTTCGGTAGGTTTTTAAATCTCATTTGGTAGGATTAAGCTAAGGTGCCCCTTTTATAAATTGCCTTGGTGGTGGCAGCTTTTATAGGTGTGGGTGTTGATAAGAGGGATTTTTAAAACATGATTTTAGGTCCAGTGAAGACAAATAATCATTTTGATACCTTTGATCCACTGAAGCAAGTAACACGCACGCTTGGAGTAGTGGTGTCCATGACAAAGAGAACCAATTCCTTAACTTTTTTTTAGAGCTGACATATGGCTATCTAGCAACCAACCTAATAGAACTTACCTTTGCAATTGCATTTGTTATTTTAATTTAGTGACTCCTTTCCCATGTGGTGTTTGCTGTTTTGTCCACCCCATTGTAATTGCAATAGTAAAATCAGTCCATGTTGATATAATCTCGTTAATTGAGTTCAAATAAGGCAATTGTTCAGAGGATTGTACTGTTGCCAATTATAACCTAAGCCTTGAAGGGATATCAACATTAGTATAATATAAACACAGTTTTGGAAAAGTAGAACTCTTTTTAATTTTTTTGTTTTGTTCAATGCTTCATTTAACCCCTTAAGGACCAACCGTCTGGAATAAAAGGGAATCATGACATGTCACACATGTCATGTGTCCTTAAGGGGTTAAATGTTATTTTAAGAAAGATATTTTAGGAAGAGAATTTCAAAATAGTGCAAGTAGTAGCATAGTACAATAAAATCAAATGTAGAAATCTACAATGCTATTTTTACATATTTTTACATATATTCGAAGCTTGGGCTTGTCACCAGTGGGGTACCTCAGGGATCTGTACTTGGACCCATTCTCTTTAATATTTTTATTAGTGATATTGCAGAAGGTCTTGATGGTAAGGTGTGTCTTTTTGCGGATGATACTAAGATATGTAACAGGGTTGATGTTCCAGGAGGGATAAGCCAAATGGCAAATGATTTAGGTAAACTAGAAAAATGGTCAGAGTTGTGGCAACTGACATTTAATGTGGATAAGTGCAAGATAATGCATCTTGGACGTAAAAACCCAAGGGCAGAGTACAGAATAATTGATAGAGTCCTAACCTCAACATCTGAGGAAAGGGATTTAGGGGTGATTATTTCTGAGGACTTAAAGGTAGGCAGACAATGTAATAGAGCAGCAGGAAATGCTAGCAGAATGCTTGGTTGTATAGGGAGAGGTATTAGCAGTAGAAAGAGGGAAGTGCTCATGCCATTGTACAGAACACTGGTGAGACCTCACTTGGAGTACTGTACACAGTACTGGAGACCATATCTTCAGAAGGATATTGATACCTTAGAGAGAGTTCAAAGAAGGGCTACTAAACTGTTTCATGGATTGCAGGATAAAACTTACCAGGAAAGGTTAAAGGATCTTAACATGTATAGCTTGGTGGAAAGACGAGACAGGGGGGATATGATAGAAACATTTAAATACATAAAGGGAATCAACACAGTAAAAGAGGAGACTATATTTAAAAGAAGAAAAACTACCACAACCAGAAAAAAATTAGAAGGACAAAGGTTTAAAAATAATATCAGGAAGTATTACTTTACTGAGAGGGTAGTGGATGCATAGAATAGCCTTCCAGCTGAAGTGGTAGAGGTTAACACAGTAAAGGAGTTTAAGCATGCGTGGGATAGGCATAAGGCTATCCTAACTATAAGATAAGGCCAGGGACTAATGAAAGTATTTAGAAAACTGGGCAGACTAGATGGGCCGAATGGTTCTTATCTGCCGTCACATTCTATGTTTCTATGTTTCTACATCTATCTCAGAATTGTGTGCTCCACTTTGGCTCCATGCAGTGGCGTATTAATTAAGGGGGTGTATTAATTAAGGGGGGTGTATTAATTAAGGGGAGTGAGTATTAATTAAGGGGGGTGTATTAATTAAGGGGGTGTATTAATTAAGGGGGTGTATTAATTAAGAGGGGTTTATTAATTAAGGGGTGTGTTGATTAATTAAGGGGGTGTATTAATTAAGGGGGAGTGAGGATTAATTAAGGGGGGTGTATTAATTAAGGGGGGTGAGGATTTATTAAGGGGGTGTATTAATTAAGGGGGGTGTGGATTAATTAAAGGGGGCTGTGGATTAAAGAATTAAAGGGGGAGGTTTAAATAATGGGGGTTCAGGGTTTTTTTGATTAAGGGGGTTGCAGTATTCTATTTATTAAGGGAGGATGTGCACTGCAGATTTTTGTTTTTTGTTAAGGGGGTGTGCAGGGTTTTTATAAGGGGGGTGTGCAGGTTTTTTGTTATTAAGAGGGGTTGTGCACGTTTTTGTTTTTTATTAAAGGGGTGTGCAGGGTTTTTTATTAAGGGGGTGTGCAGGCTTTTTATGTGTAGGGAGTGAATGAAATTTATGTGATCGGGGTGCAGGGTTTTTATATGAAGGGCGAGACAAGGGGCTTTGTAGAAAGGGGCAGGGCAGGAGTTTTCTAGAAGGTTCTCACCAGCCCCTTTCTACAAAAGCACTGGTCTTCCCCCTTCTACAAAACTGGCGCATTTTACAAATTTTACAAGCAGTTTACAAATTTGTGCAATAAATATTATTGAAAATATTGAAAAAATACGTGGGTGTTTTCTTACATTGTTATTATGGGGGGGGGGGGGGGGGGGGTTCCACACTCAGGGTCCGCCCCGGGTGCCAAATCCTCTAGGTACGCCCCTGGCTCCATGTCTTCCATCATTATGAATGTTGCTCTTTTTAGCTCATGAGCCTAATTACTATTATGCATGACACATTTATAAAACATGCAGAGCCAGATGGTCCAAGAGCTTACAATCTTAAGGAGATAATGAGGAGTGTGCCTATCTTCATGAACAATCTAAATGTGGATGCGCCCTGTCAATTTAATAATAAAGTATCCTCTAGGAATTACATGGACTGATATATCATCCTCTGTCATGTTTGCCATTTAGTCTATCAATGTTTTGCACACTGTGGAATTTAACCATTTGCTTAAGTCTCTCTTTACTAGAACTCCACAGCAGCACAGAAAACAACCAAACAGAAAAAAGTTAGGTACTATAAAACTCCCCTCCCCATGCATCATTTCCTCTTTCAAGCTGCGACAAAACAGAATAAAAGGCAGAGAACATCATGGGGAAGAAACGAAGTCCTAGATACGATGAATATAACGATGTCCACCCTCCAAGTGTAACCGACAAACTAGATAGTGTAGATGGACTGTAAACTGAAACGAGAGAAAAACAGAATAGAACAGGTTGATTATCCAATGAAATGTACTCTGAATAAACATGTAGGTACCCAATGTAGCAACCAAATTAACCTAATATGTAAATATCCCAACCCTACTTATGGAAAAAAACACAGACATAAGGAACAAGCGACAGGTAGCAGAGACAACAAACAGAGTTGCATACGTACCTGATAATCTAAACTATAACATTAAACAAGGGAGGGACAAGAATGGGTGGGAAATACTCGCCTCCTGTCATTAATAAAATTAAGATTATAGGTACACTAAAGCTAGCATAATCTACAATTTTATAACATGACAGGAGGCTTCGTATTTGCTGTTTTCAACGCTCAGTTCACCAATCCAACGCTGTTTGTGTCGCTGGTATCTATTCCAGGAAATATCAGAGTAATCCTAATTGGACATTCCAAATACGAAAAAAGACAGCCGACGGGTCAAAGAAGATGCCAACCGACGAAGCATCTCAAATCCGGAAAAAAGCACCATCCGCCGGTAAATCCATTGTACGTGGTGTTGCAACCTGTTTCCTAGAAGTCGGTCCATGAGCTGGCAAGCTGACCTATTAGCCACATTCCTGTAGTTGTATAATTTCGAAATCCGATCTAGGACTTAGGGTCGCGAGAAGAAAACTGACACCAAGTCTCAACTCATGATCCGTAAGGCGGCTCCTCCGATCGTGCCAGGGCCATTCGGCGATGCGGCCTTGCAGGTAGATCTTCAATCTCAAGGAATGCACCTAAGACAACCACCAAAATCGCAATAGAAAAAACCGAGGAGGATCTTCCGTTCCTTCCTGTCCTACCCGGTGAGATGTCTCATCCGAGGATAAATTCATAATGCAGGCAAGAGTGTGGCCAAACCGGCCGTACTCTAAGTGATACCAATATTCCAAATGGACTGTGTAATCCTCGGACGCAGTAGAGAAAAAACTCCAAAGGACGTCCATTCAAGGTTCCGAACTGAACTGGTGTGGAGGAAACGGTGGTCGACTACTCTGGGAATAGTGAATCCCAGAATCTTCGAAGGAATGGGAAAGGCAAGCCGGAACGCAGATTTCCATCCAGAGATGCCTTCGTCCAAGAGTGACGGGCACTCTCTGTCTGTGTAGGAGTCGGGGCACACCAAGCACCTCCATAAAGTCTCGTAGGTCTCCTCGACGGTAGTTGAAAAATAGGTTAGCGCGAATCCAACAAAACGGCTCCCGTGAGGGATAAGTAGAGCCTAAACGGAGGGTCCTCTATCTCTGAACCATGTTCACCAGGCACGCGCTCCGAGGAGACGGGGCAGCCTGCCATCAATCCCAAGGTCATAATGATCGGGGAAGTCAAGGCAACCGGGGTTTCTGGTCTTACCATGTGATCCATACGTACGGTTTTACCTTCAGACCGGGTAATAGGCCTTCCAGAATCCAGTTACCCGAGCAAGGCAGTGCTCGTTTTCTCCATGAAGGTCACCGTAACTCCTGACATCTTGACATGGGAGAAACTGTCTGCGCAGTTTGTTCGTAATGGTCTGGATATCCAAAAACAGAAAGCAATCTCTGTATTAAATGGTGGAGAATATGCCAAAACCTGCACTCTCAGAATACCGTTAGCCATCCGTTAGCCGCACCCTCTCCAGGAGTGCGTGTAAATAAGTGGGAGACTCCCCCCGTTATACCTCTGAGTATTTCTTACGTGTTACAGCGGTCCGGATCCAGTAGATCCATTACAGGAGATAGAATAGAGGTATCTAGTCTAAACATGCAATTCTTGCATGACCAGGCAGTCCTCTAGGACGAAGTCAGTAGCGTGGATGTCAGCTCCAATTGAACGCAGGAGGGACGCCCCTCTATGTAGTCATTAATGTCCTGCACAGATACAAGCCTGTGCGATGAACAGATGGCCGGTACTGTAGAGCGTTGAGTGTATGAGAGAGCCGCGCTCTCTACTACTGTGATCGCATACCGTGAGAGCGTCCGGCTGCTAGCCTGAGCGGGCCGTGCCCGTTAGCAACCAACAGCAGAGTCTACATCCGAGATCGGTTCCCTCTATGAGAATGGGTCCTCCCAATCTGTCCTCTGTATCCAGCCCAGTATCTGGTTGAGGACGAGTGAGGGGTTGCGCCCTCTAATAACAAATCATTATCCGGCTCTGCATGAGAGGGTTCGCTCTATGTTCCTGAAAATAAATATATACTCGGATAGAGGTGATGGAGGGCCGCACCCTCCCGTGGTGCAAACAAAGAGTCCCTAGAGATTCAGGGTGACCAAACTGTAGGGCGCACCGAATATTAATGTCAGCATAAGGCTGAGGGCAATCTTCGGAAACAACGATGGAAAACTATCAACCGACTGACTGGATCCCGTGCGCGCGCGCGGGGTCCAGGTAGACCATTGGTAGTCTGAGGAAAGCTGGAGACGTTCTCCGCGATCCACGAGTGCCCGGGAGGCCGGAGGAGGTCAAGTCAGGCCTCACGACGACCCGAGCGAAAGGAAAAGGAAGTAATGAAAAACAAAAAAGCAACAATCAATGTAGATAAGGGAAAAATACACCAATTCTATCCGGATAGAAGTGTCAGGATCGGGACAGGGATCCAACACGCAGAGTACAGACAGTAGAAAGGTACGTATACCGGACCTTAGAATGGCCGGACTAACGTACGGAGATAGAGAGAATGGTCAAAGGCAAGCCGAGGTCGAGGGAACGAGAAGACAGGTAAGCGAGGAACAAGCCGAGTCAAAGGGTAACAGAGATAAGCAGAGTAATACAAACAAGCCGGGTCGGAACCAAAAGGATAACTGGAATACAAGAGCGCTGAGTGACTAGACAGGCTAGAACCACGACAGGGCAATGAGCAAATGGAAGAAGCACTGTTAAATACCCTGGCTCAGGAGAGTAGACACGCCTCCGACGAGTCCTGATTAGTTTCCAGACAATTGAGTGACAGGTCGGTCCGGGTTGGCGTCATGACGTCGACTGCTGGGCGTCGTGTTACAAAAGGAAGTGGATCCCTCGCGGCCGGCGTGTAAATGACCGGAAGGACCGCGAGGGACGGAGGAAACAGCCCTTCTGGACGGATAAACTTCTAAGTCTCTACCTCTCACAGAGGTAGAGACTTCAGGTACCCTGACAGTACCCCCCCTCTCAGATACGCCCACCGGGCGGAAGGAACCGGGACGAGATGGGAAGCGGGAGTGAAACGCCCTGCGGAGGCGAGGAGCATGAACATCCTCTTGAGGTACCCAACTCCTCTCTTCAGGACCATATCCTTTCCAGTCGACCAGATATTGTACTCTCCCCCGGGAGATTCGAGAATCGATGATAGAGTTGACCTCATACTCCTCATGACCCTCCACCTGAACAGAGCGAGGAGAGGATACCGTGGAGGAAAATCTGTTGCAGACTAGCGGTTTCAGCAATGAAACATGAAAGGAGTTAGGGATGCGTAAGGCAGATGGGAGAGCTAGACGATACGCAACTGGGTTAATTCGAGTCAGAACCCTGTAAGGTCCAATATAACGAGGAGCGAACTTCATGGAAGGCACTTTTAAACGAATGTTTCTAGTACTCAACCATACTCTATCGCCTGGAACAAAAACCGGAGCCGACCTTCTACGTTTATCAGCGTGTTTCTTAACCAGCATAGAATTGTGCAGAAGAATTTGTCGAGTCTGATCCCACAACTTCCTCAAATTGACAACATGAACATCAACCGACGGTACCCCTTGGGAAGGAGAAACCGAGGGAAGAATGGATGGATGAAAGCCATAATTCATGAAGAAGGGGCTTGAATGAGTAGAATCACAAACGAGATTGTTGTGCGCGAACTCCGCCCAAGGAATCAAACCGACCCAATCATCCTGGTGTTCGGAAACAAAACAACGTAAATATTGTTCAATCTTTTGGTTGGTGCGTTCAGCAGCTCCGTTAGACTGAGGATGATAGGCGGAAGAGAAATTCAATTTGATACCCAGTTGAGAGCAGAAGGATCTCCAAAAACGAGAAACAAATTGGGAACCTCTGTCAGATACAATTTGGGAGGGTATCCCATGTAAACGAAAAATCTCCCTTGCGAATATCTCTGCCAACTCGGGAGAAGACGGTGTCATGCCTTAACTCTGGTATCCTCTTACTTCCGTGTTCCACGGAGCTTAGCCACACCCCCTTATGACACGGTCTCCTTACTTAATGCGACCGCACCAGCTGATAGACGCTGGATTATTGAACTACGTACCGCACTCACGAACCGGCTACAAACTTCTCTGTGAAAGCCATCTGTTACCGGACCGGACTGGAAGACTACTCACGTCCCCTTCACCTCTCCTCATCCTCGACTAAAGCCTGAACTCTCTACACACATATCATCGGATATAACCGCCTCTGAGGAGAACTTGGGAACCTGTTTTCTCTTTACCGGAAGCTAAGTAACATTAAACCTCTGTGATAAGAGTTACATATCTAAAGCCTCTATTGCCTGTTACCAAAGTCTTATTATCAACCAACCCAGCTACAGCTATCTTCAACCTATCCACTATTCAAGTTAGCTGCACCTGTCTTGCTTCAGATAAATGCTAATGGAACAAACTATTGTAATTGCTTATCACCTAACTTGTTTTCTCAACTAACAGACTCTAAATGATTCAGAACCTGCTAATTGCAACCGTTTATTATTTAAAGCTACAGTGCCTGTAATTCTGGACTTAAGCAACCGTTTATTATTTAAAGCTATAGTGCCTGTAATTCTGGACTTAAGCAACCGTTTATTATTTAAAGCTACAGTGCCTGTAATTCTGGACTTAAGCAACCGTTTATTATTTAAAGCTACAGTGCCTGTAATTCTGAACTCAAAGTCACAATATCTTCTAATTTGTTCTAATAAATATTCAAGCTCTAAGAAATCTGCAGTTGTGTTCCTTCATAACAAATGTTAAACGTGACAGACGGAAGTTTAGGCAGAGGAACGAAGTGAGCCATCTTGGTGAATCTGTCAACCACGGTGAGGATAACAGTCTGTTTTTTAGATATAGGTAAATCGACAATAAAGTCCATAGCCAAACAGGACCACGGCTTTTCTGGAACCTCTAAGGGATGCAGAAATCCACATGGAAGCGTATGAGGTTGCTTGGTCTTAGTACAAACCTCACACGCACCAATGAAATCTTTGATATCCCTACGTAAAGCAGGCCACCAGAAGTCTTTAGAGATCAAAGCGCACGTCTTGCGAATGCCAGGATGTCCAGCCACCTTGCTGTTGTGGAAACATTGTAACAGTTCCAGTTGAAGAGCAGGAGGAACGAAATGTCGACCCCCGGGAGTCTGTTTAGGGGCTAGATGTTGCAGCTTTAAGATCTCGGCAAGTAACGGAGAGTGAATCCTGAGATTCGTGTTAGCGATAATATTGCATTTCGGAACTATAGAGGAAAGAACAGGTTCAGATATAGTAGAAGGTTCATATTGGCGAGACAAAGCATCGGCTTTAGAGTTCTTAGAACCAGGTCTATAAGTAAGCACATAATTGAAGTGGGTCAGGAATAAGGACCAACGAGCTTGTCTGGCGGACAGTCGCTTAGCCTCCCCAATATAGGACAAGTTCTTGTGATCCGTTAAAATGGTAACAGGATGTAAGGTCCCCTCCAATAAATGTCTCCACTCCTTTAAAGCCATAATGACCGCTAATAATTCCCTGTCACCGATGTCATATCTGCTCTCAGGGCCAGACAGTTTCTTGGAAAAAAAACCACAAGGGTGTAGTGGTTTGTCCACCCCTAACCTTTGTGACAGAATAGCACCTACGCCTGTCTCAGAGGCATCGACCTCGAGTAGGAACGGCAGAGTCGTATCAGGATGGACTAAAATTGGAGCAGAAGCAAAAAGTTCCTTGAGAGTCTTGAAAGCAACGAGAGCTTCAGTAGACCAAGTCTTAGTGTCAGCCCCCTGTCTGGTCATATTGGTAATAGGCGCAATAATAGAAGAGTATCCCTTAATGAAGCGCCTATAATAATTGGAGAAACCAATAAACCTCTGAATAGCCTTGAGTCCCTTAGGCAATGGCCAATCTAAAATAGACTGGAGTTTGTCGGGATCCATCTTAAAGCCTTCCCCAGAAATCACGTAACCAAGAAAGTCTATCTGAGACTGGTCAAAACTACATTTCTCCAATTTGCAGTATAACCCATGTTGAAGAAGTTTGTGTAATACCTTTCTGACTTGTCTGTGGTGGGTCTCAATCTCTCTAGAGTGTATAAGTATGTCGTCCAGGTACACAATAACACAATCATGTTGAAATTCCCTAAGAACTTCATTAATCAAATCCTGAAATACTGCCGGTGCGTTACAAAGACCAAAAAGCATGACCGTGTATTCATAATGCCCATAACGGGTATTGAACGCTGTCATCCACTCGTGTCCTTGCTGGATTCTCACCAAGTTATATGCCCCTCTGAGATCCAACTTGGTGAAAATTTTAGAGCCCTTTAGGCGATCAAACAGCTCGGTAATCAAGGGGATTGGATAGGCATTTCTGATGGTTATTTTATTCAAACCTCGGTAATCAATGCAAGGTCTTAGGGAACCATCCTTCTTTTTAACAAAAAAAAAACCAGCCCCGGCAGGAGAAGAAGATCTCCTAATGAATCCTTTGTCTAGATTCTCCCGAATATATTCCTCTAGAACTGAATTCTCTTTGGTGGATAGAGGATATACATTGCCCCTCGGAGGCATGGTACCAGGTAGTAGATTAATTTTACAATCAAAAGTCCTGTGTGGAGGTAGAGTATCAGCATTCCTTTTGTCGAATACTGCTTTTAAATCCAGGTACAGAGGCGGTATCTGTATATCTGTAGACTGGGTAGAACTACCTGGTGTGTTAATTACACCCAATGGAGAAACCCTCCGTAAACACCTCTCCTGGCAACCCTGGCCCCATGAGAGTATCTCCCCTAACTCCCAATCAATAATAGGGTTATGTCTCTTTAACCATGGGTAACCCAGGACTATGGGAACAGAAGGGGACGAAATAAGCATAAGCGATAAGTTTTCCTCGTGTAAGATACCAACAGTTAAGTTAACGGGTATGGTTTCACGAAAGATAACAGGCTCAAGTAAAGGTCTACCATCTATGGCCTCAACGGCCAAGGGTGTATCCCTTAACTGGGATGGGATAGTGTGTTTAGTAGCAAAGGCCTGGTCGATAAAATTCTCAGCAGCTCCGGAATCTATCAAAGCCATGGTCTTTAGTACTCCCTTCTCCCAAGTTAAAGAAACTGGTAGCAGAAGCCTGTGATCTTTATAATTATGAGTAGAGGACAAAATAGAAACACCCAAGGCCTGTCCTCTAGAGAAACTTAGGTGCGGGCGTTTCCCGAGCGATTAGGACAATTCAGGCGTAAGTGACCTCTGACTCCACAATACATACACAATCCCTCCCTTCTCCTGTACTGTCTCTCCTCTTCTGAGAGGCGAGTATTGCCTATCTGCATAGGTTCAGGCAACAGTGAGGTAGTGGAATCAGGACTTTGAAATGCGGGAGCTAATTTAAAGGAAGGTCTAAAGTTCCTCTCTCGAGTGTTCTGTCTCTCTCTTAAACGCTCATCAATACGAGAAATGAACGAAATTAAATCCTCCAAATTTTCAGGGAGATCTCTAGTAGCAACCTCGTCAAGGAATACATCTGATAGCCCGTTCAAAAATACATCTATATAAGCCTGCTCATTCCACTTAACTTCTGCCGCCAAAGACCTGAACTCTAGTGCATAATCCACAAGTGTTCGGTTCTCTTGTCTCAGGCGCAAAAGTAATCTAGCTGCATTGACCTTTCTACCAGGAGGGTCAAAAGTTCTTCTAAAGGCAGCTACAAAGGCATTATAATTATATACTAACGGGTTATCATTCTCCCATAATGGGTTGGCCCATCTCAGAGCTCTCTCAATGAGTAAGGTGATAATAAATCCAACCTTCGCCCGTTATCTGTAGGATAGGAGCGAGGTTGTAATTCAAAGTGGATACTGATCTGGTTTAAAAAACCACGACACTTCTCAGGTGAACCACCATAACGTACTGGTGGGGTAATACGGGAAGAGGCACCTACAGTGGCTACCTCTAGGCCTGAACTCACAGGGGAAATAGAAGTAGTACGCGTCTCCTCTGGTGGGTTATTAGCACGAGATAATAACGCCTGTAGTGCTAGGGCCATCTGATCCATTCTGTGTTCCATGGCTTCAAACCTAGGATCGGAAGGACCAAGCTGACTGTTTGTACTTGCAGGATCCATTGGCCCTGTCGTAATGTCAGTATCGGGACAGGGATCCAACACGCAGAGTACAGACAGTAGAAAGGTACGTATACCGGACCTTAGAATGGCCGGACTAACGTACGGAGATAGAGAGAATGGTCAAAGGCAAGCCGAGGTCGAGGGAACGAGAAGACAGGTAAGCGAGGAACAAGCCGAGTCAAAGGGTAACAGAGATAAGCATAGTTATACAAACAAGCCGGGTCGGAACCAAAAGGATAACTGGAATACAAGAGCGCTGAGTGACTAGACAGGCTAGAACCACGACAGGGCAATGAGCAAATGGAAGAAGCACTCCGACGAGTCCTGATTAGTTTCCAGACAATTGAGTGACAGGTCGGTCCGGGTTGGCGTCATGATGTCGACTGCTGGGCGTCGTGTTACAAAAGGAAGTGGATCCCTCGCGGCCGGCGTGTAAATGACCGGAAGGACCGGAGGAAACAGCCCTTCTGGACGGATAAACTTCTAAGTCTCTACCTCTCTCAGAGGTAGAGACTTCATTTACCCTGACAGTACCCCCCTCTCAGATACGCCCACCGGGCGGAAGGAACCGGGACGAGATGGGAAGCGGGAGTGAAACGCCCTGCGGAGGCGAGGAGCATGAACATCCTCTTGAGGTACCCAACTCCTCTCTTCAGGACCATATCCTTTCCAGTCGACCAGATATTGTACTCTCCCCCGGGAGATTCGAGAATCGATGATAGAGTTGACCTCATACTCCTCCTGACCCTCCACCTGAACAGAGCGAGGAGAGGATACCGTGGAGGAAAATCTGTTGCAGACTAGCGGTTTCAGCAATGAAACATGAAAGGAGTTAGGGATGCGTAAGGCAGATGGGAGAGCTAGACGATACGCAACTGGGTTAATTCGAGTCAGAACCCTGTAAGGTCCAATATAACGAGGAGCGAACTTCATGGAAGGCACTTTTAAACGAATGTTATATAAGATAACTGGAATACAAGAGCGCTGAGTGACTAGACAGGCTAGAACCACGACAGGGCAATGAGCAAATGGAAGAAGCACTCCGACGAGTCCTGATTAGTTTCCAGACAATTGAGTGACAGGTCGGTCCGGGTTGGCGTCATGACGTCGACTGCTGGGCGTCGTGTTACAAAAGGAAGTGGATCCCTCGCGGCCGGCGTGTAAATGACCGGAAGGACCGCGAGGGACGGAGGAAACAGCCCTTCTGGACGGATAAACTTCTAAGTCTCTACCTCTCTCAGAGGTAGAGACTTCAGGTACCCTGACAAGAAGGCAAACAGCAGGCCGGGAGGTAAGAAAAGTAAATCCCACCGGACAGGGCCAGGAGCCAACCCAACGCAGGAAAAAACGACTGAACCTATAAGGTTCCGGGGGGCAGATACGGAGTAGCTGGCAAAGACAAGGAAAACACACTGCTTTCTCCTGTAGGAGTCTGAGTACCGGTCCTTGCCTGTGCGAAGTTCTCCTTGGAGATGTGCCGTCGCCGGTTTGGAGTAAACCGTGGATGTGTCCGGGGTCTTCATAAGAAACTCTGTCCTTCAGGCATGAGGTTAAGGGCCTTCACCCTTCCCACCATATTCAGATGGCCGTATACTGGTGTCCTCTTGAACACTATGGCAATGGTGTTTGTCTGGACACCTGCCTATCTCCATGTCACTGGTGGGCACTGGGATTTCCTCAGTGATATTACCCCTGGCCTGCGGCCAAGAGGGGGTTCGGTACCAATAGTGTAGGCCCGTCAGTAGGGCACAGGCCCAGCAGGCCAAACGAATGGACACAGAACGGTTAGTCAAGCAAATAGTCACAGACATAGCAGGCTATTCAAGTAGGCACCGACATAGCAGGCCATTCAGACCTAGCAGGCCGTTTTAAAGGGCACAGACATAGTAGGCTGTCCTTATGGGCACAGACATAGCAGGCCGTTCTTATGGGCACAGACATAGCAGGCCGTTCTTATGGGCACAGACATAGCAGGCCGTTCTTATGGGCACAGACATAGCAGGCCGTTCTTATGGGCACAGACACAGCAGGCCATTCTTATGGGCACAGACAAAGCAGGCCGTTCTTATGGGCACAGACAAAGCAGGCCGTTCTTATGGGCACAGACATAGCAGGCCATTCTTATGGGCACAGACAAAGCAGGCCATTCTTATGGGCACAGACATAGCAGGCCAATCTTATGGGCACAGACATAGCAGGCCAATCTTATGGGCACAGACATAGCAGGCCATTCTTATGGGCACAGACATAGCAGGCCATTCTTATGGGCACAGACATAGCAGGCCATTCAATGGGTTGTGTATTACCACAATATTATTATTAACGTATTTATATAGCGCCTTGCAATTCCGTCGCGCTTTACAGTGGTTATTGAATGAGTAACGGGGACCTCTGAGTTCGGGTAGAGGTCCCTAAAAATTGTAGATCCTCAGGGGATCTTGTGACATAGGACCCTTAGACAATCAACCCTTTTAGACAGCGTAATGCTGTGTGAGTAACTTGAACCCGGACTGGCAGTCCCTAAGTGCCCGGCAGTCAAATAGTGGTATTCCAGCTGTATTGGGTACAAGCGGAAGTAGTCCAGTGACCATCATGTCCATGAATGTAAGGTACACTGAGCGCCACTGTCCATGAACTGTGGATAGGTATGCACATGCGCACACGGATCTATTTGAAATATCTTAGCATATTATAGATTACCATCCGCACACACGTGAAGGGGAATGTAATCACGGACACCTCAAGGAGTAGGGTTAAACAACAGCCAACATAATTAGTTCCCCAAGAACCTGATAAATTGTACCGTATCGGTGTAGACTGGTCTCCCATACCAGCTAGAGTCAGATCCAAGTCTGTTAACTATATATATGCCATGGACAGAGAATACATACCAGAGTAGTCCCATCTGAGAGAAAATATATATACTGAGAAGCGAATGAATCCCAGAGCTAACTGTAGGATGTAGGATGTACACCCCTGTACAGAGCCTGTATAACAGAGATTATAAATACTCGAAATTCACAGCAATCTGTGATATACCCTGACAGTAGATCAAACAAAATTAGCGATATGCACTGTCCGCAAAAACCCGCAGCGATCTGAGGTATACACTGTCAGTAAACACACAGCAACCTGTGATATACACTGTCAGCCAAACAAAATCTTTGAAATACACTGTCCGTAACAACACATAGCAACCAGTGATATACACTGTCAGCAAAAACCCACAGTATTCTGTGATATACAGTAATCTGATATACACTAGACAGTAAAATCACAGTACACTTAGGTAAATTATGTCAATCAAACTCACAGCAATCCTGACATGTAACAAAAAATCGTATATGCAAATATATACACCCACACATACATGGATAGTAATCCATAGGAGAATGTCACTCAGAGTGTCCCTTAATAGAAGGTTCAAGTTCAAAACGGTCACTATAGTGAAACTAAACTGACATGCAGTCAAAGGCCTGTATACAGCTCCAAGTGCAGAAGGCAAGCACTGAGCTGGGTGGAGGCAGACCTCCAAAGAGTAATGTACCGACGAGGGAGGGGGCCGCGGGCGGTCGCACTCACCCCCGGTCGCACTCTCCCCCGCCCGGTCGGACACACGCCGTCCACGGGCGGAGGCGTCCGCGGCGAGGCGGCCACGTGGGGAAAAAGATCCGGCCGCCGGGTACTTGGGCGCACTTGGGACCCCGCGACCGAAAAGGCACATGGGACCGCCGGAGTTGAACTCCACGGTCCCGGAGCTCGGGGGTCGAAGGAGGCAGAAGTAGTCAGCCTCCTGAAGCCCCAGAGCGGCAGGCACACCGCGGGATAAATGCGGAAAAACAAAATAGCATGAAAAACGCATGAACACAGAAATGGGAAACGGACAGGGGGCACAAGTCCAAAGAAAAAACAGTAAGGACCCCAAAGACCCCCACAAATATAGGAAAAAATACATTGATAGAATGAAATTACACAGGGCATAGACAAACTGAATACATAAGAAAAAATCTCACAAGGGAAAGATAAATAAATTACTGACTATATATATACAAATATAGCTAAATCCCACAAAGGCAATCTACAATATAGAATATAAAATACTGAAAATAAGCAATAAAAACCCCAAAGCCACCCACTATGAGCAGGAGGCAGTGGTACTCTGAACTGTACTGATGCGGAGCAGCAAAGAAAGAGGAAATGATGCATGGGGAGGGGAGTTTTATAGTACCTAACTTTTTTCTGATTGGTTGTTTTCTGTGCTGCTGTGGAGTTCTAGTAAAGAGAGACTTAAGCAAATACGAAGCCTCCTGTCATGTTATAAAATTATCTCAAGACAATAGACTAACTTAATTAGCACAGGCAGAAAAAATACAGTTTTTACACAATTCTTATAACTTTAAAAGTATGCATGCAATATTAAAAAAAGTTACATATTAGAAATCAGCGTCCTTCAAATATAAATATACTCAAAAAACATTTCAAATTGGTCCAGTGGTTCAAAAGTTAAGTCGAAAGTCCTTTGTGACCACTGAAGCATGGCTTTTCCAGCCCAAACCAGTTCCACAGAGTCCTCTATCCTGGAGATAATTGGGAAGTATCCAATTATGGTAGCAAAAGACAATAAAATACATAAAAATATATAACTGCGCAGCTATTGCATATAACAGGTACATTCAACATATCCCCAGATAGCTTAGATTGGAGCGCACATTATGACTAAATGGCATAGCTATCTGGGGTATCACTGTTCAAATAGGGCAAGTACCGAATGACCCGGCTTTCATGTCTTTGCAGGGGAAAATCAAGCATTTCAACATGGGGCCATAGTCACAGGGCAGGAGGCTGGCAATCAGTCTTCTCCAAAGCCAAGTGGCGAGGCTGGTTCCGCCACACAGGCTGAGTCTCACCTGCCTGTATCCCTTTGCTGTTCCCTTTGTAATATAGCTTTAAAGGATGAAGCATATCTAGATGAGTATTGTAACTTTTTTTTTCTCATCTATTAAACACTTCGAAGTGTCTGCTAATCTTAAAACGAGGTTTCCAAAACAGTACTCCATGTCTTGATAAATTACTAAAACCTACAAGTGATTGGGCCTCACTGGAGTTGTAGAGGAACAATAGTTAGACAGATTATTAATTTATAACACCAATAATCTGTAAACCTGGTGTCCTACTTTTTTTTTAGAAATGATTAATCACTTTATTCATAGAGAATCTCTACACTAATATATTAGCTTATATTATACTTATATTAGCCTTAAGTATAAATTAGCACAGTAGGTCTTTCCATGACTCTCAACATAATTATGTCTGCTACACCTTGTCTTTCAGCTTCCATACAAAACTTTATACACCTACTTACTCCTGCCTGCCTCCATATTTGCTGCTTCCCTCCACATAGTTGCTCCCATTCCTTTCCATACTCACATATCCACACACAGGACCACCTGCAGCCTCAAGACCTCCTGCAGGCATAAAATATCCAAGTTGCCCTAGATTTTGGAGATTGGTTTTCCATTCAGCATTGACTGGATGGAGGTTTTCATGTATCACTTAAAGGACCACTATAGTGCCAGGAAAATATACTCGTTTTCCTGGCACTATAGTGCCCTGAGGGTGCCCCCACCCTCAGGGACCCCTCCCGCCGGGCTGGATGGAGAGGAAAGGGTTAAACTTACCTCTTTCTCCAGCGCCGGGCGGGGAGCTCTCCTCCTCTCCGGCTGAATGCGCATGCGCGGCATTCAGCCAGTCTCATAGGAAAGCATTTATAATGCTTTCCTATGGACGCTGGCGTCTTCTCACTGTGATTTTCACAGTGAGAAGCACGCAAGCGATTCTAGCGGCTGTCAATGAGACAGCCACTAGAGGCTGGATTAACCCAAATATAAACATAGCAGTTTCTCTGAAACTGCTATGTTTATAGAAAAAAGGGTTAACCCTAGCTGGACCTGGCACCCAGACCACTTTATTAAGCTGAAGTGGTCTGGGTGCCTATAGTGGTCCTTTAAGTATTTTATATCTACAGATACATTGATATGTGCACTATTGTGCATAAAATATGCAATAAAATAAGAAAACCCATAAAACATTTGTGGGATTTTCCCATTGAGGTGATATTATCATACTGCTCTATCCACCATCCATTTGTAAGCAGTAATACAGACATTCAATACCCAGTTAGCATCAAAATGTTCAGTAAGCAAACCATATAATTACCAAACAAGTGGAAAAATATAGCACTGCAATATTATAGATATCTGCTGTCTATCTACTAATTCACATTTCAAATATACTGCAAATACTATATAGAGTCTACTGAAATCACTGTGCTTGAAAATGTATGAAATGCTGCGTGATGGCGCTAGTTGAATGAAGAATTATGTGTTTCTACTAATTTTCACGACTGATCACATATATTTTAAATATATTCTATTGCAGAGGTCTACTTAGCTTTCTGCACTCCAGATATTGTGGACTACATCTCCCCTGATTGCATTGCCAGGATTATGGTTGTAAGAGCATTTAGGGAGATGTAGTTCAAAACATCACGCAAAAGGTTGCCTACCTCTGCTCTATTGTATGAACTATGTTCTTAATATACCTTAAATGTTCTGGTCATTTTTTAGGGATATAAGAAGTCAATCATCATGTTAAGGTCTTATGATAATGGATTTCAAGGGGCTATCAGATGCCGGTATGCATTAAGTACTACCTATTGGTGTACTTCATATTTTCAAGTACAGTGTGACCTCGGTTTACAAATGACTCGGTTAACATAATTTTCGGTTTACAAATGAAAATCCATTGAAAATAATGCCTCGGTTTACAATTTTTTTTCGCAATACAAAGCAAATTTCCCCAGGATGCATTCCCCAGGATGCTGGAGCCTCGCCTTGTCGAGTGTGGAGGTGTTGGAGCGGCTTTTGCATCGAGTTTTGGAGCCATTCTGGAAATTGTTTGCAGTTGTTTTGGGACTTTTTGGTGCATTTCTCAAGCTGTGGAAAGGTAGGGAGCTGAGCTTTGTCGTTCGCATGCCTTTTATTGTGTGTTCTGCATTGTGGGTTGGTGTCCATGCCAGCTCATTTTGACTTTTTTCTGACCTCCAGAACGCATTAATTGGTTTTCAGTGCATTCCTATAGGAAACCGCGTTTCAGTTTACAAATTTTTCGCAATAAGAAACGTCCCAGAGAACGCATTAAATTCGTAAACCGAGGTCCCACTGTATAGTAAATATATCTCTGAGAGGGTTGTAAGGAAGCAAGTATGCTCTGTGTGGTCCCAGAACACAATATAAAGAGATCCCTACACTCATGTGTGGTGTATTGACTTTAAAGGAATATGAGCACAGGAGTGTAGGGTAGCTTTGATGCGATCTCAACCTCTTAAAAAAGCTACTTGGTAATAGCTCAAATGGTAGCTAATGAACAATGTGACTAAAGCATCATACATCATCAGTGAAATGATAATGGAGTAATGGGGGGTGAGAGGGGGCAGGCAACAGCAATTAAAGGAAATATTTGAGAGAGGAAAAGAGCAGTGAAGGTGGTAAAGACTGATAAAGGACAATAGTAGTGGCAAAAAGTAGTTTGATAGGTAGAGCAGTGGAAGCAATAGAGTGAAAGGTGAAGATATAGAGGGAAAAGTATTGCGGGAGCAATTTAACTGGTAAAAAAAAGCAATAGATACGATGATTAGCGAAGAGACAAAAAGAGAGAAATGCAATGGGCATAGAGGGTGAAATTACTGTAGGGTGTAGAAAATGTAGAGAGGGGAAATGAGCATTGAAGACAAGACAAAGCAGATAACATATAAAAGAGATGTAGAATAATGGAATATGATAATGTCAGTAAAGTGACACAATAGAAGAAATAACAATGAGGAGGAGAAGGCAATTTAAAATAGATGGACAGAGATTATGTAAATGGAGGAAAGAAAAGATGGGAAGAGTGTGTGGAGAAAAAAACTTTTGAATAACTTTTATTCAATTTTTACTATGTTTTAATTTGCATTTTTTTTTTTTTATTTATTTTTGCAGTGCATAGATCAGGGGTAGGCAACCTTTTAGTAGTACTGTGCCGATATAGGATTGTGATGTCCTGTAGCGTGCCGATCCTATTTTTTTTAATTGAGGTGTGTATGCTGCCGTATTCTGCTTGTGTTATTTATACTGTAATTGCTTTGTATCGTTGAATTTGTGCGTATATGAGCTATTATCAGGGGTGTACCTAGAGTATTTGGCACCTGGGGCGGATCCTGGGCTTGGCACACACACACAGTCACAGGCAGAGAGTCACACACACATACATAGTTACAGTCACACACACAGTTACAGGCAACATCACACAGTCACAGGCAGACACACACACACACACAGTTACAGGCATGCAGTCACACACACACACACACACACAGTTACAGGCAGACAGCCACACACACACACAGTTACAGACGTGCAGTCACACACACACACAGTTACAGGCATGCAGTCACACACACACACACACACACATACACAGTTGCAGGCAGACAGACACACACACACAGTTACAGGCATGCAGTCACACACACAGTTACAGGCATGCAGTCACACACACACACACACACACACATACACAGTTACAGGCAGACAGACACACACAGTTACAGGCATGCAGTCACACACAAACACAGTTACAGGCATGCAGACACATACACACAAACACAGTTACAGGCATGCAGACACACACACACAAACACAGTTACAGGCATGCAGACACACACACACACACACACAGTTACAGGCATGCAGACACACACATACAGTTACAGGCATGCAGACACACACACACAAACACAGTTACAGGCATGCAGACACACACAGACAAACATAGTTACAGGAAGACAGTTTTACAGACACAGTCACACACACACTATTACTTACAGACAGGAGCTGGAGGAGGAGTGGGTTCACTGGAGTTCTCCTGAAACCTGTTAGGTGGAGAAGCAGGGATTCCTTCTTGCTGCACCTCCATCTGCAGCAGCAACAGCAGCGGGTAAGGGCCTATTAAGCCCTGCCCCACTGCCAATTTGACTCCGCCCCCGATTCTGCTTAGCTCCGCCCCCACTTTCCTTCTGTGCGGCCAGTTCAGCTGCTCCTTGCATGTGTGAGCTGTTCTGGCCGCCCGGCACCCTAACTACCATGGGGCACTGTGCGGCCACAGCTCACACAGCCCCCACACCAGGGACCGCCCCCCCCTCCCCCTTAGTACGCCACTGGCTATTATATTGTATATGTTCATTAGTAGTTTATGGTATTGTGTATGATACATATGAGTGTGGGTTGTGTATGAGGGCTGCTCGTGGAATTGTGTGTGGATGAATATGTCACATTGTGTGTTTGGTTGTGTGTGTGTATGTGTGGGGGCTGTTTGGGGTATTGCATGTGAGAGGCTGCATGTGGGATTGTGTCCATGTATGTGAATTGTTAGTGGTGTTTCGTTTGTGGGGATTGTGTGTATGTTTGTGTGTGGGCTGTTCGTATTATTTGTATGAGGGGAGGCTTACTCTGCAGGTCTGTGTATATCTAGCAGTGTGGGTGGCTTCCCTGGGTTCCAGTAGGGACCAGGCTGGCCAGGTACAGGTCAAGGACAGGCGTTGCAACAGCAGCTGCAGGCTGCTCTACTACAGTGTGGATTCCCATGCACAAGTGATTGGAGGAACTGATCTGAGATCACTTCCCATACGTTCTGCAATGCATAAATTGAGGATTGTCCTTCACTACCGCTTCGTATTAGCAGATATCTGAAGTTTCACTGAGACTCCTGATAGGCCAGAGCCTGTTTGGCTCTAGCAGCCTTGAGTGCCGTGGAAAGACACCTCGAGTGCTGTGCATGGCACTAGTGCCATAGGTTGCCTACCCCTGGCATAGATAAATCACAACGTGCGAGTGGTACCCCGACGGCAAACAGAAGAGTACATGGCAATACTTGCACTATTTTATCTTAACATGAGAAATCGTTCTTGTGTCAAGTTGCTTATGTGTAAGTTTTATACGTGTAACGTTGCTAGTTCAATAGCGTTAACTGAATACTGGTACTACTGTCTGGTGTTACAATGGCAGCGTTAGTCTCCTAACGCGCGTTTCACTGGCTGCCGACTTACCCTGCTTGTATTCTGCTGGGCAAGTGCGTCTAGTGTTGAGGCAAAGTTTTGTGTCATTTAGTGGCTCAAGCTAGGGGCATGGTAGTGTAAGCAGGCCTAGGCTGTTGTCAGTGTGCCGGCAGCATGGCTCCTGAGCTTAATTAGGCTTATCTAACTGACAGTGGGGAACATGTGTAACGAGTGCGAGACAGCTATGCATAATAACAAGAATACATCTAGGTCAGGTAAATAAATTGATGCTTGATCTCCCTGTCAATCATTCAGCTTAGCTAGTCTGCTTCACGCATATACAGGTAATTGAGGATCATAAGGGCTTAGTATCTATGTTATCAGTAAATACTAGGTGCTTATTGTCCACACAGCGGTAGTTGAGAAGGGGCTCCCAGGATGCTGGAGCGGTGTGCCCGCCGTTAGACATGGATGTGAGTGCTTCAGCCTATGCCCATAGCAGGGAAGTCTCTCTTGTTGTCTTGATATGTCCTGTCTTTGGTGCTTCTGTGTTGGGAGTCTCCTCTTGTAGTGACCTGTAGAATGTGCAGCCGCTTGATTGCTTGGTGTGCGGCGCTGGTTATGATGAGCTGGGTCGTGCAGCGCTTGATGCAGAGTTTCAGGTGAGGTAGGGTGCTTGCGTGATGTGTTTGGTAGGCTATTCCGCTTATGTGTATTTGGGAGTGGGAGTATCGTGGTGCCTTTTCCCGCCATGGGGATCGCAGATATCTACGTTGCCAGATGGCTGTCCTGGGAGCTTGAGGCAGGTATCTGTAGTAGCAGCGTCTCATTGTGGGTCGGACCCATGATGCTACAGTTTTCACCGCCAGCTGGAGAGTCACTCCGCGGCTGTGCAGTGTGGCCCAGAAGCTTGCGCAGATCTGGTTTAATGCCCCCAGGAGGTATGTGGGTGGCTGGGCGCAGGTATTCCGCTCGTTAGGCCTGCGCTGGGTGGCCATTTTAGTTGTGTCTTGGCAGTTTGGTGCCCTTGCCTGCTGTGTGGTCAGTTCAGCTGCCATCTGTGCCGGTCAGATTGTCCAGTATGGACCGGGATGTCCCCCACCGGTCCGGGGGGGGGAGGGGGTTGGATGATGCGAGGTCTCTTAAGGGTTCCAGTGTCCGGTAGAGCAGCCGCCTCTCCCTGGCCCTAATCCCAGTAGGCCGCAATTGGATTGCTGCTCTCGTAGCTCCGACAGGCTCCGTGGTGGTCTTGATCGGGTCCGTGGCACACCCCCGACGTGGGTGGTGCACCCTCGGTGGTCCTTGGGCAAGGTAGCCATCGCTTTTACCCCGGTTTCTGCCCGCCAGGCAGGAGCTCGTGGTTTGTGTGTCCGCACGGCTTGGCGGTCAGGCTCCGCCCCCTTTATTTGCATTTTTTTACACATAATAAAGGATCTTTTTTGAAAAGCAGCTTCTACGTGTACCGTCTGTCAGAGTTCTTACAGGACACATAAGGAACGGTTAAAGAAAGGAGTGCCACTGCGCTTCACATATGAGCCATATGCTAGGAGTTGGCTCCATGTTTGTGAGTACCATTATTGATATTAGGGATATATAAGATTTTTTAGACTATATTGCATTATTGTTTGTAATTTTCTGTTTCCCTACAGTGGTATATTACAGATTCTCCACCTATTGTATGTATATTTAAGATAAAAATGAGACTACTAGAATAGAGGGTTAACAGAAGACATGAACACAAAGATTAGAGCAATTGGAAGGTGCTATGATCAAAAGAGCTGACATTTTGATGGGAGATGGGGAAATCACAGTGGAAAGAAATGAAAACAGAGGGGGAAAAGAAATATAACTGATTTTCAGAAATCTGGTCCTTATTTTATAGACCAGCTGACTCTGGATAGGATAAAATTAGACTATGGAAGAGCCTAAAGGATTTTGAGTTGAGCATAAAAAACATTGGGATTGACTATAAGACTATAAATTACAGCCACCTTTAATACAGCTCAGCAAAATGTCCACTTTAATTTGTAGTTTTCTGTGGAGCAAAATTATCAATTGAAAGTAATAATTGCACAATGTCTCAAGGAGAGTAGAGAAGCCAATCAACTACAGATACACTGTTGCAATTTAGAGAGAAACAGAATATTTTGCTTCCAAATCTAGTAAAAAAAAAAAAAAGTATGCTTTTTTCCCTTTATTTCTTCTTTAAACAAACATGATTTCCGTTAAATGTCTTAGGCACTTTTATATCCTTATCAGCCTGCTACGGAATCTAAGAATAAATACTGTACCCTCTTCACCAGTCCCTCAAGCATGTCTCTGGTCTTCCTGTTATGACGACAGTAGATGAGTGATATATCCAAGTTTGAACATACAAACATTGTGATATTTTAAAGACTGTAATTTTAAAGGAATAGTGGATCGCCTGTGGCGTGTCAAAACTCAGTTTTATATGCTTTAAACAAACAATAACAGCACAGTTATAATATATTTCAATAGTAATAGATGAATAAATGTCCATCATATATATGAAGCTTCGTGTATTTGATTGGATGGATAAAAGTAACTAGTTTGTGGTATATGATTGGATGGATGAATGTGAATAGTTTGGAGTATGACTGTATAGTAATTTGTAACAGGTCTGCAATATTCACATCAATATATCAGCTGGTAGACTTAAATAATATCCAAGAGAAAAGTAGCTAGACAATCCCACTCAAAGAACTGGACGATACGCAGCTTTGGGAGTCAACTTGTTTTTATTGAGCCACAGCTGGCTTTTATACAATTCCCCATGCAAGGGGCTTCCTTAATTACATTCCAGGGGTTTTCCCCTTTTGGACCTTGGTGGGGACAGGGAACAAAGACACATTTCCCAGACTCCTTTTCTGTACTTGGAAGATAAGGAGAACAGAAAAGGAGAACAGAAAATTAAACAATATTTCAAACCATCATAACTCCTATAATATTAGTCAGACACTTCACCAAATAGTGGGGATCTGAGCGCCCAATCTGTCGAACTACCGCTCAGATCCGGTAGGTAGAATAGGAACACCATTCAAGTGAAGTTTAGATCGGTCAACCACGAGGCGAAGTCCCAAAACAGTTCCATGTGGTTGTATGCATGGACCGGTCTTCTTTCGGGAGTTTTCACTGTTAAACTAACGGATACAACAGCTCATGAACTAGGTTGTCGTGTGCCTTGAGTCCATTCGTTCCATTCAGACGAATGCCGCGAAAGGAAAAGAACGTACGAACAGGATAGAAGTCCAGCAGTATTTGCGAGTGTCCGATTATTGTTCCACGCACTCGACGACCAAAAACTGCTGTATGTTCGTGCACAAAGATGGCCACCGCCACGTGTTCAGTCACACGAACGGTGGCCACCCATCCGACCATTTAGAATCATGCAGTTTTCTGGTGTCAATATAGTCAATTGGAGGCACACGACTCCCTTGGGTGGTCAAACAGTTTGGTGGTTGGTTCGACTGATGAACAATATATCTGTATTCTGTTCGGGAACCACAAATAGTCGAACCAACACAGTCTGGCATACAATAAGTGGTTAGTTTTGCAATATAATTATAGCACACAACTATAATTCAGCACTTTTGTAAGATGATAACAGTCCAATGGCAGCTCAAACACCAAGTACGAAGTCTCTCTTGTCCAGTAAGAAGCTGGGCAAAACAGGAGGTAGGGGCAGCACCTAAATAGACCTTATTAGGGAGCATGTAACGACCATAATATTCAGAAGAAACCAATAGTGTAGTATGTAAAATATAATTAGTATAAGTATGGAAATGATGTGCACTCACACTTTTTTTGAGCTTCAATACAGCTCCAACTTTTGCACCTGGGTAGAATTATTCCCGCCTAAGGATAAAGTGCAGTGCTGATTCTTCATATGTTCGTGATTGTAGGAGGCATCATCATAGAAACATAGATTTAAAAAAAACATAGTATAGTGTAGTATATTTGGGGTATGGAGCAGGGGTAGGTATAAATATAAAATGTGCACTCACGTGTAAGGGAGCCGTAAGTATGGCTCCAAATTAGCGTATGAAGTGGAATGATCCCAACTCAAGGATATGGGTGTAGTCAATCTTTTTTCTGTGGATATATATGTGGAAAAGAACAAATAAAACCACAATAGTGTACACTGTCTGTAAATATGGAGTGTAAAGCACAATAAAAAGATAAAAAACCTACTCATATGCTTAAGAGCAAAGTACCAGGGATGTAGCCCAAAGATCAAGCAGCAGCAGAAGTAGGACCATTTAAATGTACTTTAATGTTAAAAAACACAAAAAAAGCAAATAGCAAGATATTGTATAGTAATTATGGCTGGGTGGGTGGTTGGATTGAAATAAGTGTATGATGGGTGGGGGTAGGTGACATGCTATGTGGCCAAGTTTGTGAATGTGACAGGGTGAATGGGTATGACTGGGAGGCAAGATGGGACTATCTGACTGGGTGGATAGGGAAATAGGTCCAGTTCGGAGTATGAGGCTGAATGGCAATGTGTATGTAGCAGCCTATTTTTGTGAAGTGTTAGTGACTGTATGTGAATGGTGGGTGTTTTTGTATAGAGTGTTTAGTGATGTGTTTTCTAGAGTGCCAGTATGTACATACAGGAGCATATTTGAGTGAAGTTTTAGTGTGCATGTGTGGATATTTAGTGTGCATGTGTGGGAGTGTGTGTGTTTTTCCAAACCCATTTGCCCCTCTTTATCTTTCACCATTCCCCTCTATTAATTTATTTCTCCCTCACCTGTGTTCCGCTCTCTTTTCTCCAATTATGCCCCTCTTCCTATAACCCTCTCTTTCTTCAATTATTTCTCTCTTCTCGTCTCACCCTCCCTCACTTGTTCTCCCTCTTCTTTCCCCAAACCTTACTTTTACACCTTTTATTTATCCTCATACCTCACCTGTTCCCCTCTTCTTTCCCCATTCCTTATTTGTACCTTTCTTATTTTATCATCCCTCACTTGTACCCCTTTTCTTGTTCCCCCTTTCCTCAAGGGTACCCCACTCACTTCTATGATGCTGACTTCATCTCCGCACACTTTACTGAAATTCCTTCAGCTGTCTGCAGGGGGGAGAGAAGACCTGCTGCTGCAGTTTTCCATGGTGAGAAGGGGAAAGAGCTATTTTTCTTCTCGCCTGAGTACTCCTGCTGTACCACCAATGATACATGGTTCACACAGCAGCCCCTGTCCCATGTGCCTACCCAATGCCATGGCCTCGGCAGCCTTATGGCAAATCCGGCCCTGCTGGAGTGACTTATCAATCTAAGCAGAGCTCTATGTCATACGGCAAATATATATTTAAATAGAAGACTTCTATAAGGAGTCACATTTTTCCCTTTTAACATTTACCCAGTTTCTTTTTTTTTTTTATATAGAATATATAATAATTATATTCATATATATATATATATATAATATAAGTTCTATACAGATTGGGGAAACAGTGACTAGTGAATCACTAGCATAGGAAAATGGAAAAGGAGTTGTGGGCTGTTTACAATAGTTACTGATTACAATAGTGTAAGATGTATTTGAGTAGAGAGAGTATATAGTGATCGTGATGTTTAGTGATATTTTTAAGCTAGAGATGATGTCTGTCTGTCTAGCTACTGTAAACTCTCGGGGGGCTCAAAAAACGTAGAAAGCTATATAAATAGCGGTTTTAATTACTTGATTTATGGGACTGTCGAATGGTCGTGTGTCCAGTAAATCAGAGAGGACTCGGAATATTGGACTATTGATTGATAACCTGGAGGAAGTTGGGGGTTTATCTGTATTATTGATACCCAGCAATATACTTTTAATAGCATAGGACGTGAGGAAATGTGTATGATTGGGATAGTTGGTGAGTACGTGATGTTGAATCCCAGTGAGATAAAGATTAATCACTAATTTAAGGTGAAGGTGGCAAAAAGATGAAAAAACTACCATGGATTCTATGGAGAAATGCTCCTGGACTTGGAATTCCATGGCAAACCTTTTAAAAAATTCTAAGAGCCCTATCATATGCTGTAGTGTGATATCAGAGAGTGCAGAACATGATAGTGACAGAAGACTGGCTAGTCCATCACAAGCTAGTGGAATAGTGGAGTTCTGGACAGGAGCCTGAGAGCATGAAAGTGTTTTTTTTTTTTTTTTCATGCTAATTGGTGATGAGTGAGAAAGAGGTGAAAATAAACAGAGAAATATCATTCCAAGAAACGAGAACATGTTGCCACATTCGTAAATCAGCTAAGGCAGGGGGTCGAGGAGAATGGTCGTATAATCAGACAAGTTAGGAAGTAGACAAAGAAACCTAGAAATGAATGCCCTTCCCTGCGGGATGATTCACAAGGCAAAATTGAGTGACCCCCAGGAAGAACTGAAGCTCCCTATGAGTACATGACCCAGCCCACAGGAAATGGTCCATCTCCTCACTAATGTGTACCAGCTTCTCCTCTGAAAGGCTTGCCTGAAAAACTACCATGTCCAAGGTGATGCCCAGGAACACCAATCTAGTGAAGGGACCAAGAGTCTTATCAGGTGAAATAAGTATACCTAAAGTGGTGAAAGAGGCAGCAGTGCTGAAAATTCTGGTGTCTGTGTACCAGTTTCTACCAAGAGAAAGTTGAATCACCATGGGACATGGAACAACATTGAGAAGCATCCAACAGAGTGTTTCTGAGAAGATATTGAACAGTTTTGAACTGCCCATGGAACCAAAAGTAAGTCTAGTGTAAAAGTAATAATTATCCCTCCACTTAACACCGTGAATATACCATAGGAACGGGTGAATTGTTAGCAGCTTGAAAAGGTTTGAGATGTCAGTTTTGCTAAGCCAAGCATGCTTACCTGGGTGTAATATGGCCTGGATGGTGTAGTCGCCGATGGCGTAATGGAGGGGAAAATTCTTCAGGAGGAATAAGAGAGTTAAAGCTTGGTGTGTGTGAAGAATGAGGAGCCGAAAGATCAATGATAAGCCTTTTTATCTGAAACTTTGTGAGTCTAAACACCGATGGGATTCGCGCCTAGTCTGAAAAAGTGAATGAGAAATAGGCCTAAGACAAAACCTAGATGGACTTATTTGTCCAGTAGAGCATCTACAGTTAAGGCATCGGAATTGGCTGATAATAAGTTGTGGCACTCCAGTGTGCCTGAAGGAAGTGCCACGAGAACTGTATAAAAAACAGTGGAAAATCCAGAAGCCAAGATTTCTACCAAGTGGGGTGAAGGGTGGAAGCGTAAGTGATAGCTTAGATTGGTCAGATTAACCTACATAAGGCATTTCTTAGGAAAGAGCTAGGTGGGGCACATTGATTTTGCATGTGCCCTGAAACATATAGAGCAGATGTGCAACAATCCACAGGCACTATAACTGCAGGTACCAGTGTTAAAATTGTTGCACACCTGTGCTTTCCCCAAGAAAACTATGGGTCTGCCCAACTTGTCCTTCTGACCCCGATCTTGACCCACGGAGG
Organism: Pelobates fuscus; assembly: GCF_036172605.1. Taxonomy (NCBI): domain Eukaryota; kingdom Metazoa; phylum Chordata; class Amphibia; order Anura; family Pelobatidae; genus Pelobates; species Pelobates fuscus. Next base: position 124,125,282 of record NC_086320.1, read on the forward strand.
AAACAGAGCTATATGCATTATGAACCTTTTTATATTCTTGCAATGTCTCCTAATATATATTTTTTTAACTTTTTTTTATTTATTTTTTTAAGGGAGACTGGTGACTCCAGTTACAAATTCACCCTTTGGGTGGTTAGTGGAATACATGTGTTAACAGATCACAGGTCTAAAGTATTATATTAATAAATAGTTTAGAATGAAGGATCAATTAAATGGCTTGCATTATATTTAACCAATATAAAAAAAATACAAAATGTGTTCAGATGTCCTACTTATTTAAAGACTAATATAATATAAGTAAATATGAAGCAGATAATCTAGATTAAATACATACTTATAGACAGATTAAATATAATAACATATTTACTGCAAGTACAATTTGAAACTGCAAGCAAATACGTTTATACCACTTTGCTATGTTTACCTTCAAAAGCAGAAGTGAACAGGGATTTTACTGCCATCTGGTGGTGAGAAACAAAAAAATCAACTCCACAAGTTTTTTTTAGTTACCAAAGTTTACATCCTAAACTATCATTTGCGGGTTCAGTTTACTAGATGTCGGGAAAACCGCATAAAATCTGGAGGAAGTTGAGGAAAACAGACATAGTATCTTCTCATATGGCTTGGCTGGAGGAACACAGACCTGTGCAGTAGTGGCGGCAATGTCAACATGCTACTCAGAAATGCTCACAGATTGTTGCAATATCAACAGGCAGTTAGTAAATGATTGTAGAGGAAGCAAGGTTGAAATCAAGTATAGAGAACACTAAGCTCCTTGATCCATCTTAGTGGTCTTACTTATTGGACTTATTGGTCTCACAAATTGCAATTCATCTTAATTTGGGCTGATCAGCAATGCGGACGATTTCCATATTTCTGAAGTGCCATACAGCCATATAAACGAGCACATGACTAGCGCAATGGACTAGCACGTTTATTTGCTTAGGGATCTGGAGTTCTGCTGTGGAGCCATAAAAAGTTATGATTGATATGAAAAAATAGCCAATAATTCAAGGATTTTACAATTATCATGACGGAAAGTCATGATTTTATTAAAGACACGGAGGCGAGTATTATGCTGCACTCTTTCTTTATTTCCCTCAGCAGCAAAGAAACATTATTGAAAAAAACATTAGAAACAGGTCTGAACTTCATATAGGCAATGTCCGCCTAGCAACATAACCATCCAATCAGTGTCATCCTTTCCATATAGCTGGCGGAGCGTTGATGACCATTTCCTCTTTCTTTCTTGCGACTCCTGAAGAAAACTCAAACTCGGAACAGGAAACCAGAGTAAACCAAACGAGCCATAACAAGGCATGTAATTCCAGAAGATCTTTCAACCAAGTCACACTAAAGAAACAAGAAAATATGGTAATTTCTTGAAAGTTATGGGTTGTCCGCATATATATAGGTCAAATGCCTGAGTAAACAGTGATAATCTTTCATAACAGTAGTAAGAGGCAACTACCAATCTGAGGACAACAGAGGCAATATAGTCCCATCATAAGATAATGTTCTAGAGCGATGTAGGTATGTGATGGCGTCACTACCGTCAAATTGAACTTACCTTGGAGAGGTCTGAAAAACTTACCTCAACCCACCACCGAGCCGTCCTAGGGTGGGTGGGTGGGATAATACTCGCCTCCGTGTCTTTAATAAAATCATGACTTTCCGTCATGATAATTGTAAAATCCTTGAATTTTATTAAAGACCCGGAGGCTCCTATTATGCTATTTTAAAGGTGTGATATCACGGCTTCTTTGAAGTGCTGGATTGGTTTGAAATAGAAATTACGGAAAGTAGATTCTGCGGACCAATCAGCCGCCTTCAGTATATCTTCCAAGCGACAACCCACCAAGGAGGCTTTAGAGGCCATGGCCCCGCGAACTGAATGAGGAGAGAATATGGAGGTATCAATACCTGCCAAGGACATGATCCATTTGACCCATCGGGCCAAGGTAGGAGAAGATACCGGAGCATGCAGTTTACGGAAGGAGATAAAGAGTTGTGGGTCTGACCCCATCCGGAGGGATGCAGTACGAGCTTCGTACGCCCTAAGACATGCTACTGGGCAAAGGAGCGGTGTCATGGGAAACGCTGGATACAGGACCGACCTGGAGGACGATTTCGTCCTCCGTGAGATGTCAAAGACGACTCCTTCTGGGGTGAAGGATCGGGCATTGACATTGAGAGCTCGAACGTCTGACACTCTTTTGCATGAGACTAGACACAACAGCATAACTAGTTTAGCTGAGAGTTGTTTTAAGGATAGAGACTCGTTGCCTGGCCACCTAGTCAGGAATTTTAATATCAGGGAGACGTCCCATAGGGAGGAATAGCGAGGTAGGGGTGGCCTTGCGAAGCGAATGCCTCGGAGAAGACGACAAACCAATGGATGTCATCCCATCGGAACCCCGTCAATGCCGGTATGGCCGGCTGAGATAGCTGATCGGTAGAGGTTTACCCTTCTGTAAGCTTTCACCGTTATCATAAAGGGAGGTTAAGAATTGTAGGACAGTTGTAACAGGAGTTGATAGGGGATCTACACCCCGTGCCACGCACCAACCATCCCATGTGCGCCAAGCAGACTTGTAAGACTGTCTCGTGCCGGGTGCCCATGCGCCCTCGAGAAGTCGTAGAATCGATTGCGAAACTCCCTCGATTGACCAGGGTCCCCGGAAATCAGCCACGCCATGAGGCGGAGGAGACCCTGAAGGATCAGGGGGTGGGGGGTCCCATCGGGGTCCCGTAGGAGAGATTGGGCATCCGGGAGGAGCCGTGGGTGATCTATAGCCATCTCCAGCAGAGGAGGAAATCAAGGTTGCGACGGCCATAGGGGGGTTATTATAACCAGGCAGCCCAAGTGGTGTCGTAGATGGAGGAGGCAACGAGGGATAAGGGCGAATGGAGGGAATGCATAGTTCTTGGTGGTTGACCAGTCTTGGGAGAATGCATTCGTAGCCGAGGCCGTAGGGTCTGGCCTCCAACTGAAGAAGGTCGGAAGTTGGGTGTTCAAGCGAGAGGCAAATAAGTCTATTGCCAGAGGACCCCAGAGATCCCAAATGCGTTGGAAGATTTGGGGATCGAGGTGACAGTCGCTGGAATCCCGCAGGTGGCGGGAATACCAATCTGCCGTAGTGTTGCACAACCCCGGCAAATATTCCGCCTTGACCGTCATGTTGTGTTGCAGACAAAACTGCCAAAAATCTCGAGCCAAATTCGCTAGAACTTTGGATCTTGATCCACCGAGGTGGTTGATATAACGGACAGCCGATATCTTGTCCATCTTCAGTAAGATTGAACACTGGGACAGTGTCGGGGAGAGGCTGTGAATCGCAAAGGACCCTGCTAGGAGTTCTAAGCTATTTATATGTAGCGTGGATTCCGCTTCCGACCATCGTCCGCCTGTGGAGATATCTCCGCAGCGTGCACCCCAACCGTAAGAACTCGCTTCCGACTCTATGACTACATCTGGGGCCAAGCCGAAGATGGCTCTGCCATAACACGCCTCCATGTGTAGGAGCCACCATTGGAGTTCTTTTTTCGCTTCTGTGTCTAGAGTCAGAGTGTCCTCGTATGAGGCGCCACCTCTGATGTGTGACGCCTGTAGGCGCTGGAGGGCTCTGTAATGAAGGGGGCCCGGAAATATTGCCTGTATGGAGGCTGTTAGAAGCCCAATCACACGGGCTAGATGTTTGAGAGATATTTGCGGAGAGGTAAGAACGCGTCTACAATGTTTGTGTTTCTGAGTCCACCAAGAGTCCTAGGAACTCTATTTGTTGAGTGGGGACTAGGATGGACTTTTCCCAATTTATAATGAAGCCCAAATTCTGTAACAAGGTTGTGGTCCAACCAAGGTGAATATGGAGTAATGGTATTGACTGGGATAACAGCAGGATGTCGTCTAAGTATATGATTAGACGAATCCTCCGACTGCGTAGGAGCGCGATAACGGGCTTCATGAGCTTGGTGAAGCACCAAGGTGCGGAAGAGAGACCAAAGGGAATGCAACGGAACCGCCATTTCCTTCCCTGCCATGTGAATTGCAGGAAGTTTTGGTGCGCCTGCGCAATGGGTACTGTGAGGTAAGCGTCTCTTAGGTCGAGTTTGACCATCCAGTCCGCTGGCTGGAGCAAATCTCGTAGGCAATGGATGCCTTCCATCTTGAAGTGATGGTAGGTTACGTAGGTGTTTAAATGTTTGAGATTGATAACCGGGCGGGATCCGCCCCCTTTTTTGGGGACAATAAATAGGTTGCTCACAAAACCCGGGGTATACATTGGGATTTCTTGAATAGCACCTTTGAGTGCCAAGTCTCGAACTTCCTCAGAGACGAGGGTCGTGTCTATTGGGGAAAAAGCAATCTCCCTGGGTGGGGAGAGTTGAGTGGGCAGGGATACAAAATCTATGAGATATCCTTGGACTGCCCTGAGAATCCAAACATCTGATGTAATTAGAGCCCAGACATGGGAAAATGTGTGAGTCTGCCCCCTATCGCCACATGTGAAGAAAATTGAGAAAGGTAGCTTACCGTAAGGACGTCTTCCGGAAGGAGTGCCTCATGCACCTCTCGACAACCAAGGTCTGCCTCGTTGGGGGAAGAAGGTTGGAGCTGACCTCTGGTCGGGAAAGGGGGTTCTCCCCATACCTATATGCCTTGGTTCGGGCGCGAACCTCTACTGAGTCTGCCGGACAGATGGCCCCTTGCTCTGCCGGCCCCACCAAAAACCTTTGGGTGGAACACCCGTTTTAGATTTGATTGTGCCTTGTCCAAGGCTGTGAATGTCTGGACATAGGAGCCCAGGTCTTTTACAAAAGACTCTCCAAAAAGATACCCATTTGCTTGGGCTCCTGGCTCAGTAATGGCCATATTTACAAGTTTGGGTTCTATTTTAATTAAGATAGATTGTTGCAAGGGCCGTATTGGCATTGCCTATAAGGCATATCACTCTTTGAATCCAACCTCTAATAGTGAGGCGATCTAAGGCTTCATCTTGCGCCAAGGATTCCTCCATGGCTTCGAAAATTTTGGTTGCAGGACCTAAAATATCCAAGACTTCATCTTGACAATTATAGAGTGAGAAGTCTAGACCTTTCTTAGGTTTCCAACCGGTTTTATTTAAAAATTGTATGATTTGGGGGTCCACCTGGGGTGTCTTACAGACTTCGTCTGGCACGGTGGGACGTGGGCATTCGGCCCTTAGCTTGTTACGTGTTGCCTTGTCCAAAGGCTTACGGACCCGGGATGCAACGTATTGCGCCACATGCTCAGCCGGTGACCATTCCGCAGAGCGGGGGTGCCGTAAATCATCAGGTTCGAACAACGGTTCACCCTGTGGGTCAAGTATTTTACCCTCTTTGTTTAAGTCAGAACTGGGCATGCCAGTGGTAGGTATTTTATTGGAGGGATTACACTCCTTAACCATTTCGTACTCCGAATCTAAGTCGGACAAATCATTAGACTGATCTGAGTCTAGGGTAGGGGCACTCTCCTCATCTGAACTGAGCTCTGACTCAGTAGTATCAGGCTGGGCTTTAGCCCACTTCCAGTGTCTAGCCGTTTTTGCCCGGCTAGAGGCTCTTTTGCGCGGTGGTTCAATATTCGCGCCATCCATGACAGGTGTTATGCTGTCCATCACTAGTTTGGAGGAGTGCTTGACTTTTGCCGAGGCTTTGCGGCTGGGGCATGGGGGTTGAGAAACTGATGGTATCGCGAGGGACCATGAATTGGGCCTGTATTAATGCTTGGGTAAATGATTTGGAAATAGAGGAGGACATAATGTCCATGGCAGATGCCAAGGCTTTGGATACAGATTTGGACACAGTAGTATCCATGATGGCTTGGATTTCCTCTGATGCTGGGAAATCCACCTCATCCCCAGAAGCTACAGGGGGAATACCCAAGACAGTGTGAGGGTTAGCTTGTGTCCCTGAGGGACCAGGCAAGTCATTAGAGGACTGCATATTGTAATCAAAGAACGGGCAAAATTGGTATAGGCAACTTTATTACAAGTGGTATGGCAGGGTTAAGTAACCCAGCAAAAGACCTTTAGAACACAGGTTATATTTAGCAAAAGCAGGCAATTTAGTAGTACTCACTAGATAATTATCAAAGTTATGGGAGCAGGTAGAAGGGGGGACCGTCCGCCACAACACTGGACACCAACTCCGATTCAAGGGACGGAGTGGGCGTGTCACGGAGGAAAAGGGCGCGAAAGCGCCATTTAAAATGGCCGCTGGTGAAATTCCGGCTGAATTGAAGCTTGTTGCGGCTTCAAACGTTAGCCGCGAGGCGGCAGAAGAATATGTGGCTCAGCTAGCGAGGGTATGTGTCGTTGGTTGCGGCTGTTTACCGCGCTCGGTTAACGAAATTCCGAGCGCGGACACCGAGCGGGCAGCCGAGCCGCAAGATGGCCGCCAGAGGCGGCCCTGACGTGATGCGCATGCGCGGCTGATCAAGGTAGTGTGTACTTATATTATAGATATATGTAGCTCATTTTGTCACCCTTTATTGTTGGTCCAAATAATTTTTACGAATACCATTTACAATATTCAGATGAGTTGAACAGTCAAATAAAAAACTTTTGCAGGGGGGGGGGGGGAGGGGGGGGGGATAAATTCTGACCCTAAACAAATTTTCCTGCTGTGCACAAGCCTGTTTTTCAAAAGCCTTTTTATCACCTTGTGTCACATCCTGTTCCTGTTTGTGGATCATTTCTGGCTTTGGCTTCTGATATCCGGTACTCTTTTTACAATTCTTGTTTAGTTTTTCTTGTTTTTTTTCTGGTTCTTTGTTCTTTATCTGGTTTTCTTTATGCTGGGTTTTCTGGGTTCATTCCTTTATTCCGTTCCAGAAATTTCTAGTCTCCTGGATTCCTTTAAATGTTTGTTTTTTGTTGCCACACCCGTTCCTTTGCCATTTATCCTTTCTGTTTCTGTGTGTTCCTGCTAGCAGTGGTTTCATTCCTCTGTTCCTTTATTTGCAGGTAAGTACTGTCTGTGTTTTATTATTGTACTTTAAGTCATGCATAACTAGGCAGTTAGGTCCCAATGTAATTGGAGTATTTTGGCGCAGTGGTGGGCTGCATACATCTTGGCCATTTATGTATGTCTAAATCTCCAATGTTTATTACACATATAGTACTTAGTTATTTCTCCTCTTGTTTTGCTTTGTATCTCTTGTCTTCTATTCCCAGTTCATGTACAGTCCTGTCCTGCCCTGTCCATGTCCTGTTCTTGTTTGCCTCATGTCTTGTGTACATGTTCTGGGTTCTGCTTTCTGTCTTGCTCTGGTTCTGGGTTCTTCTAGTCTTGTCTTGTTATCTTGTTTGATGCCTGTTTTAGTCTTACCTTGTTTCTAGTACTGGATACATATCTGCATAATATCAAGCTCTTGGGATCCGCAGAAGCTGCACCAGGGCCCTGGTATGTGGCCGCACAAACCCTGGTGCTCAACACCAGGGGGTGTGTGGTTACCCTGCACCAGACCCTGATAGTTAATTTCCCCGCTGTGACTCCTACTATCATCCGGCATGCAGGGGTCCCAGTCTTTGGACCGCCACCCATGACACCTTGACCTTGAGCCCAACACGGCTGTAAGTAGGAAATAATCATAATCAATTTCAGGTTAAAAATTTGGTTGTATGACTCTAAAGATAGTAACTTAAATTATATTACCTAGATCAGTAGTTTCTTACCCAGTCCTCAAGTACCCCCTAACTGTCCAGGATTTAGGGATTACCTAGTTGTGTCTCAGTTTTTTTTAGAAAGGAAAAAAAAAAAACACTTTAGACACAACAGGGTAATCCCTAAATCCTGGACTGGTAGGGGGTACTTGAGAATTGGGTTGGGAACCCCTGATCTAGATAAATAATTATGCAATGTACCTATGACATATTCTAAAAGAGCAGATGTACAATAATGAAAAGGACCACTAAAGTTACCCAGACCACTTTATCTCAATGAAGTGGTCTGGATGTAGTGGTCCTGTTATTTGTATTATATTTTTGTTTTTATTTATTTATTTGACAAATTTTATTTTTCATTTTTCCAGAACAACAAAAAAGGAGTGGAATACAGAAGGGAAGAAGGAGGGGGAGGGGAGAGTAAATACCATCAAGATTATACTGGTACGGACAAATTCCAGTAAGTCAGTGGTCACTTATTTCCAGAGAACACATTGACATTTGGACCATGGTGTTACAGTTACAGCGCACTTATGTATCAGACTTTTACAGAGACCCCTTTTAGGGGTGTGCCAATCTCCATGCGTCCCAAGTTGCTAGGGCAACCCTTGAGAGGGGACATTTACTATTAAAACAGCGTTTATATATCCTCTTATATAGTTCAGAGTGTAAAGTCGACACAGCGGGGGTACGTTGGGATTTCTAAGCTCGTGCTATTAAGCGTTGAGCTGTCAGGACAACATGATATATAAATTTTTGTGCTTGTTTAGGCATTTCAGTTGGTAAGTGCAGTATAAGGTAAGTTAGAGGGCCATGTGGCAGCGTAAGACCCATGAGTTCTTGTATAAGGACCCATATGGAATCCCAAAAGGGCTGAATCAATTGCACATTGCAACCCGATATGTAGCATGGAGCCTGTGGAATTACATCTCCAGCAGGTCAGTGAACTGTTGGGAAATAATTTGTGGATTCTCTCAGGCACCATATACCATCGGTGTTGCTCTAATAGGGTAGATGATTTGATATACTTCTTAGGGGTATCAAATATTTTATCCCTCTGTTTCAAAGTGATTTTGCAGTTCAGGTCCCAAGACCAATGCTTTGCTGGCACAGCCTTCGAGAATGATAAGTATTTCAAAAGCAGCTGGTAGCACATGGAGCTTGGCTTACAGGATAGAGGTAATTTTTTTATTAATATAGATAGTTTCCCAGGTAGTGAGAGTATTGACTTCTGTTTGCTGTAGGGGATTGTGTATCTTGTTACGCTGTAAAAATGATTGCAATTGCCTGTACGAAAACTGAGATGTCAGGGGGATACCATAGGTTGACATAAGGGAGGGGAAGTCTGTTAGTTGCGATTGTGAGTAGAGGTGGTGTAGGTGCATAAGATTGTTCTCATGCCATGGCCTGGCATGAAAGGTGGGTATGCAATACGTGAGTGCTAATATAGGGATTGCTGGAGAGATTTGGGTATTGTTGCCCAGCTTAGCTCTATGAGTGTCCCCCTCCTGCAGCAGCAACGCTATCTGGGCAGGAACTGCATTTAGGGGTGGCCTAAACGATTTTGGCAGCCACAATATATGGGGGAGTTCGTACGGTCGTAGTAGTTTTCTCTCCATTATCATCCATTGGGGGATGGTTTCGAGAAAGTGTGGCAGGGCATCTTAATTGCTACTATTCTGTCTATCCATGACAAAAAGAGGGAGCCCCATTTTGATAGTATTTGTTTGCATTCATTCCAAACCCGAATATAGTTACCCGTATAAAGGTCTGTAGCTTTTCTTGTAAACAGTAACCCTAAGTATTTTATGCTATCTCTTCTCTATTCGAAGGTGTATGTGCTGCGCAATCTATCTATCATAGAGGGGGTAGGCAAGTCCTAAAGCTTGCGACTTTGTGGTATTTAGAGAATAGTATGAGTGTAGTCCATATTATCCAATTAGTTTCATAAGGGGAGGGAGGGACTCCAAGGTGTCAGTAATATATAGTAGTATATCATCCGCGAACGCTCTGATTTTATATTCCTCTCCACTCAATTTTATCCCATGAATGGATGGATGTTCTCTGATTGCACATAGGAGGGGTTCTAGGGCAAGGACATACAACAAGGGGGGCAGTGGGCAGCCCTGCCATGTCCCATTGGTGATAGTAAAGGGGCTAGATAGGAATATATCTAGGAAGAATATAAGGCAGAGATTTACTTAATCAGTTGTGGGGGGAACCCTTTTGCGTGTAATGTTGGTCTCAGGATAGGTCAGGAAAGGCGGTCAAAAGCCTTTACTTATTTTGTTCTTTTTTTTATTAAGATTTTTACATTTATCCTAAAGGAAAGCATTCCATGTAACACTCGTGGACACGCAGGTCCAAATCAGCAACTATTCATAGGTCGCGTAGGACCAACATAACCAACTTGGGGCAGGCCAGAAGGGAGGGTGCTGTAAGAGAACCAGAAAGGTTTGACCTTTGGGCATTCCCACCAAATGAGGAGGAACGATCCTGTGGTCGCATGGCAGCACCAGCAGTCTCCATCCAGTGACAGACTTATTTTCTGAAGGGCATGCGGGGTTCAAAACCACATTGATAATATTTAAAATGCGGTTTCCTGGGTCTTACTAGCTAAGGCACAATGCTGTACTAGATCACATATCTTCCCCCACTGCTGTGGTATAAAATTCTCCCCAATTGCCATTTCCCATTTCCCCATGTATGCTGGCGCTGGGAGATTTAAGTTTTGTTGTAGTAGGGAATAAAGGAGGGAGATCACATGTGGCTGCGAGTCTGGGTTGATACACATGCGTTCAAATGGGGTTAAAGCTCTAAATAGATTTGGTTGTTGAGGTAACTGGCATATAAGCTGTTTAAGTTGTTCATATTTTTTTTCAAATTTATATTTTATTGTTTTCTTCAGCAAGCATAGCATGGGATACAAAACGGAGAAAGGGAAGTTAAACGGGGGGTTACATAAAGTTACAGCTCTTTTGTGAACATATTAGCATTGTCATTTGAACAAAGGCGGACGCTTAGAGGTAGCTACTACATTGATACAACATGGTTTAGCAGTTCCATCGTTCGTGTGACTAAATCATAGTTCTGCGTTGCGTGCCATCACTTTGTGGATTGATCGAGTTAGAGCTGTATTATGAGTCAGGGTAGAGGGTGTAGAAGGGGTGGGGAGGGTGGGGGGGATGGTAGAGACAGTAGGTCCTCGGGGGGGGGGGGGTGAGAGTACGTGAAGAATACTCTGCGCTTAGTTTTCCGTTCGTTGCGCGATTACCGTTCGTCGGTTAGCATGGTTTTAATTTACCTGGGGCAAGCCGGGGGACTTGGGGAGATGTTTGGTTGTGTCTCTGCTAAGTGTCATCTTGGGCATCGGGTTCAGAGTGCCCACTCGTGTCGTGTGGCTCCCCTTCCCATCGACCCCATCCCGTGTCAAATGCCAATCTCTTTTGTGGAGACATAATTGCCATTCTCTCGTATGTCTTGTATTGGGAGAGTCTACTCTGGAGTTGGGTCAGAGATGGGCAGGTCTGGGATTTCCAGTTTTGCGTCAGTAGATTTCTTGCTGCCAATATAGTGAGGGCTGTGATTTGTTTTTGTGTGATGGAGAGGTTGTCAGGGAGTATTAGCAGGAGACAGGAGATTTTTGTTAGGTGGAATTTGGGGATCTGCAGTTGGTCTAGTGTTGTTGACACTGCGGTCCAAAGAGGCCGGATATCACTACATGACCACCACAGGTGCTCCAGAGTACCCACCTTGTCATTGCACCTCCAGCAAGTGTGTGATGTGGCGGGGTATATGCGATGGAGCCTCTGGGGGGTCATGTACCAGCGGTATAGAAGTTTTCTGTGGGCTTCAATGTGCGTATAGCACTTTGTCCATTTGGAGAGGCCATTGAGGGCTCGGAGCCACTCTGGGTCTGTCAATGTTATCCCACAGTCCATCTCCCAGTGGTTTTTTTGGGGATGTGAGGTGGTGGGGTATAGTTCTTGCCACGCTTTGTAGCTCAGTGTGAGTGTTTTGGGTTTCGTGGGTGCTGTCCAGCATCTACTCAGAAGTATGGAGGGGACAATCTTGGTTATGTTTGGTGAGGTATGCAGTGGGGACATGTGTGCTTGTAGTGCACTTTTGATTTGTAAATAGGAGAATATTGCTTTGTTCGGGAGTTGCCACTGTTGCTGGAGGGTTGGAAACGCGATAATGCCCTTAGTGTCTAAAAGCTGTGACAGTGTTGTGAGTCCTGCTGTGTTCCACATTTTTAGGGGGATGCTGGGTACTATAGCTCGTAAGACGGAGAGTGGGGATTTGAGATGTAGTACGTCCTTGTAGCCTACCTTGTCCATGAATGCATCCCATGTGGATATTGTAATTAGCGTGGTCGGGAACAGGTCAGTGCGTTTTGCCCTAAATTTCCTCGGTGTCCATAGGTGTTCTATTAGGGATGTATCTGTGAATTGTGCCCTCTCCATGTCTACCCATTGGAGCGTACCTGGGCGCGCATGTAGGAGCACGCCTGCAGAAAGCATCGCGGCTTTATGGTATAATTGGAGGTTTGGGAGTCCCACTCCTCCAAGTCGTGGTGCTGTTTGGAGGAGCCCCAATGATACCCTCGGTTTTTTCCCGTTCCATATGTAGGTGCCACACAGTTTTTGTAGGGCTTTACAGAATTGGGGGGTAATCCCTAGTGGTATCATACGAAAGATGTACAGGATGCGTGGGAGGATCATCATCTTGTACGTGTTAATTCTCCCTAACCATGAGATATTAGTGTTTTTCCATCTGCCCATTTCTACTTTGCATAATGTCAGTAGGGGTTTATAATTCAAATGTGAGGTAGCAGAGATTGTGGCGGCTATTTTGACTCCTAAGTACGTGATTGAAGTTGACTTCCAATCAAACTGGTGGGAAGTTTGTAGCGAGGTCAGCAGAGGTTTGGGTATATTTATTGGTAATGCTTGGGTCTTGTCTTGGTTGAGGCGGTAGTAGGATATATCTCCGAAGTGATGGAGGAGGTCTAACAGTGGGGTGAGGGAGCGGCTCGGGTCCGACAGTGCTATGAATATGTCGTCGGCGAACAGGGCTAAGCTGTACGGTGTATTGTGGATATCGACTCCTATTATGTCGGGGTGAGACCGGATCTTCTGGGCTAGGGGCTCTAGTGCGAGTATGTATAGAAGGGGAGACAAAGGACAACCTTGTCGGGTACCATTTGTGATGGGGAAAGCGGTGGATAGGAAACCCCCGTGCGAGACTTTCGCTGCTGGGCGGTGGTACAGGGCCATAATGCTAGTGACAATAGGCGCTGGGAAGTTAAAGTGTGTTAGGACTTTGGCCATGTAGGTCCAGTTGAGGCGATCAAAGGCCTTCTCCGCGTCTAATGCGAGAAGGAGGCCAGGTGACTTTCTGGACTCTAACGTCGAGATCATATTCAGAATTTTTCTGGTATTGTCAGAACCCTGTCTGCCCTGGACGAACCCTGATTGGTCATTATGAATTATTTTATGGAGGAGGGGGGCTAGTCGATTGCTGATCAGTTTTGCATACAATTTGGCATCCCCATTGAGGAGGGAGATGGGTCGATAGTTTTTGCAATGTGTGGGAGGTTTGCCGGGTTTGGGGAGAGTGGAGATATGTGCCAAGAGCATTTCGTCAGGGAGCGCCCCTTTAGTGGCGCATTCATTGACTAATTGGAGGAGTAGTGGTGCTATGGTGGGAGAAAATGTTTTATAATATTCATTTGTGAGGCCATCAGGGCCTGGTGATTTGTGAGCTGGGAGTCGAGAAATCACTTTTGTGATTTCGTCCAAGGAGAAGGGTCGTGTCAGGGGTATAAGGTCTTCTTCTGTCAGTTTAGGCAGGTGGAGTGAGGATAAGAAACCATCTATTGCGTCTGGTGTCGGCTTAGCGACCGTAGGGTCTTGTTTCAAGTTATATAACTCACTATAGTATTTGGCGAACTGATCTACAATAGTCTGGGGGTTTGTTACTTTCGAACCCTTAGAATCATGGAGGAAGGCGATCCTGGAGGCGACAGTTCTTTTCCTTAGCTGCGACGCTAAAATAGCCCCAGCTTTGTTGCCACTCATAAAAAAATTGTGTTTAAGCTTCCTAAGTGTGTATGTTGTTTTGGCTAGTTCGATAGTGTGTAGCTTATTATGGAGGGCCAGAAGTTCTGATTTAGTGGTGGGATTTGGGTCTCTTTTGTTATGGTGAGTTAGGGTGCGGATATTTTCTAAGAGGTTGGTGTATTCAGCCATTCTCCGTTTTTTAGCGTGGCTAGCATGTTTTATAAAACTGCCTCTTATGACCGCTTTATGTGCTAACCAGATATTTTCAATTGAGGATTCATCGGTTTTGTTTTCTGTGATATAGTGTTGTAGATCTTGAGTTATTTGGGACACCACTGATGGGTCTGCTAAGAGGGACTCATTGAGTCTCCAGGAGCCTGAGCCTCTGCTGGGGAACATCTCGTTAATGCTGAGTGTGATGGGGGCATGGTCCGACCATGTCATTACTCCGATTGTGGCTCCCTCTATCCGGGCCATTGACATAGAGGGAATAAGGAATCTGTCTATCCGGGAATAGCTGTTGTGGGCTGCCGTGTAGCAAGTGTGGTCTATGTCCGTTGGGTGTAGGATACGCCACGGGTCTACCATGCGTGCTGCGGCTAGTGTGGAACATATCTTTGTTGTAAGTGCGTGCCTGTGTTTGAGTGTGCAACTCTTGACCTGGCTTGTTGATGAGGAATCCAGGGTACTATCTAATAAAAAGTTTGTGTCGCCTCCAATGATCACCTCCCCGTGTTTATACATATCAATTAACGCTAACATTCTTAGCAAAAATTCATTTTGGTTACCGTTAGGGCTATACACATTAACGAGAGTATAGGGAGCATTGTTCAACATACACTGTATAATTAGATAACGACCTTTCTTGTCACTAATCTTCCTAACCAAGGAGAACACCACATCTTTGCCAATCACTATGGAAACTCCCCTTTTTTTGGCCGAGTAGCAGGAGTGGAAATCGTGTGGGTACCACCTGGAAGTGAATTTGGGTCTGGAGCCCCATTTAAAATGGGTCTCTTGGAAAAATGCCACTTGGGCTCCACTTCTCCTCGCCTCTTGAATGGCCAGGCGTCGTTTGTTCGGGGAGTTAAGCCCTTTAGCATTGAGGGACATTATTTTAATCACCATTTAATCGGTGTTTGGCGCGCTGCGCCGGTGGTTCATAAGGTGTAACCGAGTCTGTCGACCGCTCTTTCAGGCCAAACTGAGGGGTACTCGAGTATTTTGTAACCGTGATAGGTCCGGGCGGTGTGCAATAATGTGCAGGAGTTAGATTATGTCTGCACGATACTCTCAATGGGGGGGTGGGATAGGAGTGGAAAGCAGAACAGGGGATTGAACTATATACATCATTCCGAAAGTCACATTCAGGTGACATGTGGTTGCCAAAGGCAACGGAGAGGAAAGGCTACTAAGGCCTTGGGGGTGTACCACACGAGGTGTAACACTAAGGTCTCAATGCGCTTGAGATCTACAAGAACGTAGAGCATGGTGCATCCGGGTGTTACTCACCCGTAGCGGCTAGGCTTATGGCCTACAGTTAAACCCTGGTAGGGTGACATAGGTGAACAATAGTATCACATAAACATAACACATAAACGGTATAACCTGTATTCACAGTCCTTAACAAAGGGCGACCTGGCAGTAGGCTGGTAGTCTCAGGTCGGTGCCTCTCCGGGGTCAGTGCGAGCTTGGGAGGCTCTAGACACTCGTGACCAGTCCTTCTGTAGTGCCTTAGGTGGTTGGACTGAGGCTCGGTTTTTCTTAGGGCTGGTGGATAGGAAGGGCACGTCCCAATCTTGCAGTGCTTTTTTACCGTCTTCAGGAGTCATGATGGGCCTGTCGATGCCATTCCTCTTAACAAGTAGTTTTGTGGGGAAGCCCCATTTGTAGGGAATATTCGCGCTCCTCAGCGCTTCTGTTATTGGTGCAAACGTGCGCCTTTTGGTCATAGTCGCTGCGGAGAGGTCCGTAAATAGTTTAATGTCTCTGTATTGTTCTGGCCACTTGTTCGTGATCCTAGAGGTCTGCATAATCCTGTCTTTGACAGTGAAGTGGTGCACTCTGGTGATTGTGTCTCTAGCAGTGTCAGGTGGAAGATGCTTAGGTTTGGGGAGCCTGTGGGTTCTGTCGAGTATGAGGTCAAACTCCGACAGCGATGGGATCAGGATTTTAAACAGGTCTTTAACATACCTGGATAGGTCTTGTTGAGTTACCGTCTCAGGTATACCCCTTATACGGATGTTATTCCGCCTGCTTCTGTCTTCTTGGTCGGCCATTTTGTCTTCCAGAAACTTAAGCTTGCGTTCAAGTTCTGTGTAGGCCTCAGCCATCACATTGTGTGCATCTACCAATTCTTCCGTCCTGTCCTCCAGGGAGGCAGTGCGTTCTCCAATGCTGTGGATGTCAGCCTTGATGTCTGCAGTCATTTTTTGAATGTCAGCTTTGAAGGAAGATTGCAGCTCCTGCATGATTAGCCTGATTGAGGCATTAGTCGCTGGGCTGTCAGGTGCAGGTGGATATTCCCTTGTGTCAGAGCCCTGGGTAGGAGAGTGCCGACCGTCGGCGCCATCTTGGATTTTCGGCTCCGCGGTTTGGGGCCGTTCCAGGTGTAAATTTAAGGTTTTCTGCTTAAATTTTTTGGATGTCATTGCTGCTGGGTGTTCACCTGTGGCTGGGTGTATTTGTTTGCTCGTTTTCACGGGTTTAACTCGCTGTTATTGTCGGTTTATTGCCGCTGATCGGGAGAGCTCCGTTTCTGCACGTCCGCTCACATGTGCAGTCAGGCCACGCCCCAAGTTGTTCATATTTTAGTCTATGTAGGAACGTGCCTGAGATACCATGTAAGAGGTCTGGTAGGAGTCTGAGTGTGTCTCCCTCTGTCATCTGCCTAATTTGAACCTGCTTGAAAGCAAAAAAACATGTGAATGCCCTGCTCTCCATCCCAGGGGGAATTCAGGGTTATTTGTCAAGGGGAAAAGGGGTGAAGGGAAAGAAGAGAGGCCCATACTGTGCCATATGTCTAGGGTGGCCTTTACACCCTAGACATATGTTGGTTCAACAGTTTCCTGCCTTCCCCCGGTTTCATCCACGTCAAGGCAGTTAAAGATCCACCCATCTGCGCCTGTTCGACCCCCTTCCATAACTTATTTATCCCGGCCTTAGCCCATTGCAGTATTCTCTGTATATGGGAGGAGTGGTAATATAGGAGGAAGTTGGGGACAGCCAACCCACCCTCTACTTTCGACCTGGAGAGTTTCATTCTAGCCATGGTACAGAGGGGGTCAATGTCAGGATTACTAATTGATCCCGCACGTAGAATTGTGTCACAACTAGGACTAAAAGTAACGTATTACCGGGCCTTAGAATGGCTGGGCTTAACGCACCAAAGAATAGTCAGGATACTTGCCGAGGTTCGAGGGATACAGAATGAGACACAACGATAAGGGAAAGCCAGAAGTCAGGGATACCAGAATACAGGGAAGTCAAACTAAGCCAAAGTATACCAGAAATAAACTCTCAGGAACACACTCTCGGACAACCAATAGTTCTCGCTGGTTGTCCATGTCCTTCTTAAAGTGGGTAGAGGAGTGTTGCTCTAATGTCAGTCAACTCGAGGTCAGTATGATAAGGTTCCATGATGCAAAGTACAGGTGCGTGCCGGCTATTAAGGCAGGCCCACCCTGGAGAGTTTCTGGAGTCTAGGAGTACGCTTAAGACCACACATTGAATATGCTGTGCAATTTTGGACACCTGTTCTAAAGAAGGATATTATGGCACTAGAAAAAGTGCAGAGGCGGGCTACAAAATGAATAAAAGGAATGGAACATATCAGCTATGAAGAAAGGTTAACAAATTTAAACCTATTTAGTTTAGAAAAACGTTGCCTGAGAGGGGATATGATAACATTATACAAATATATTTGAGGCCAATACAAACCATTGTGTGGAAATCTATTCACAAACTGGACTTTACATAGGACACGAGGTCATGCGTTTAGACTAGAAGAAAGAAGATTTCGTCTAAGGCAAAGGAAAGGTTTTTTTACTGTAAGAACAATCAGGATGTGGAATCTTCTGCCTGAAGAAGTGGTTTTATCAGAGTCCATACAGATGTTCAAACAGCTACTAGATGCATACTTGCAAAAACAGAATATTCAAGGATATAATCTTTCAATGTAGGGTAATAACTGCTTGATCCAAGGATAAATCTGACTGCCATTCTGGGGTCAAGAAGAAACTTTTTTCCTAGCTTGTTGCAAAATTGGAAGTGCTTCAAACTGGGTTTTTTTTTGCTTTCTTTTGGATCAACAGCAAAAAACATATGTGAGGAAGGCTGAACTTGATGGACGCAAGTCTCTTTTCAGCTATGTAACTATGTAACTATGTAACTATGTAGCTTCTGTTGCAAAGTAATAAAGCGTAAAAAGAAAAATCGTGCAGCATACATGCTTGGTTTGCAATAGTGAGGCACCAATATGTTATCATTGGCTGTCCATGTCATGCTGAAGGTGGGCAGGTGAGTATTGCTCCAACGGCAGGTAAAGCGGAGTCGGTGAGATAAGGGTTGGTACAGGTGCGTGCAGGTTGTAAAGGCAGGTCTGCCCCACAAAGGTGCTGAAGTCTAGGAGTATGATTCCATAGCAAAATAATAAAGAATAAAAAGAGAGAAAAATCGTGCAGCCCACTGTCTTGGTTTGCAATAGTGAGACACCAATATGTTCTCACTGGCTGTCCGTGGCATTTTGGAGGTGGGCAGAGGAGTGCAGCTCAAACAGCAGGCTAAGCAAGGTCGATGAGATAGAGGTCGAGAATGTAAAGTACAGGTGCGTGTAGGGTATTGAGGTAGGTCTGCCCCATATAGGTGCTGAAGTCTGTGTGCAGTCGCTGGCTGCCCATGGCTGTCTGGAGGTGGGCAGAGTATTGCTCAGATGTCAGTTAAACCGAAGTCATTGAGATAAATGTCCTTGATGCAAAGTACCGGTGCTTGCAAGTTGGTAAGGCGGGTCTGCCCTGTAGAGGTGTTGGAGTCTAGGAGTACGCTTCCGTATTTTTAGAAAATTTAAAATAAAAAAGGGATGAAATTACGGAATCATGCAGCATACATACTTAGTTTGCACCGGCTGTCCATTTCATTTGGGGAGTGGGTAGGTGAGTATCACTCCAATACAGGTAAAGCAAGGTCGTTGAGATGAGGGTCGGTGAGGCAAAGTACAGGTGCATGTGGACTATACCGTAGTGGTGCTGGGGTCTAGGAGAAGGCTTCCATGGTAAAGTGGGAGGGGAGAGAGAGGATAAGGAGAGAAATGAGGGGGAGGGAAAGAGGAGGGAGAGAAGGAGGAAGAGAGCGGGGATGGTGGACAGGTAGGGAGGGGGAAGGGAGGGGGGAGAGGAGGGGAAAGAGAGTGAGAGGAGCCTGGAAAGATGGAGAGTTAGGGAGGGGTGAGGGAGAGAGTGAGTGGGAGGAGAGAAAGCGAGGAGAAAGAGAGGGTGGGGGGAGGAAGGAGAAAGAGGGGAGGAGAGAGAGAGAGAGGAGTGAGAAGAGAAAGAAAAAGGGGGAGGGGGACAGAAGAGGGGAGGGGGGAGAAGGAAAAGAAGAGGGTGGTCAATGGGTACTAAGGGCCACTGGTAATTAGCTGCAGTAGTTTCAGGAGCAGCTTATCGCAGGTCAGTAGGAGCAGCCTACGCGATCAGTGTATGTAACAAGCGGCCAGGAGTGAAAGTAGAGCTGGGAAGCCCTGGTGTCAGCAGAAGAACAGCCAAGTCATAGCGCCGACCATCCTGGCCGTCATCTGACGAGGTCTCCTGTCTCTCTGGGGTAAGGCTATCATGAACCAAATTGTTTTTCTAGAAGAGTCACAACCACAAAGAGACAATTATTTTTGGTGTAATGACATTAGGATATAAGATATACACACTTGTAAATATTATTTTGGTGCAAATATTCAGAAACACATGTTTTGTTAATTTATCAGTATGTGTTTTATCTATACCCCCTGATTGCCAAATTTCCTGCAAAAGTACAGAAATAAAACTATTTATTTATGTTTTTAGTTTATACATCAATGACATTAAAGTTTGGAGGGAATAAAGGAGGGAGATCACATGTGGCTGCGAGTCTGGGTTGATACACATGCGTTCAAATGGGGTTAAAGCTCTAAATAGATTTGGTTGTTGAGGTAACTGGCATATAAGCTGTTTAAGTTGTTCATATTTTTTTTCAAATTTATATTTTATTGTTTTCTTCAGCAAGCATAGCATGGGATACAAAACGGAGAAAGGGAAGTTAAACGGGGGGTTACATAAAGTTACAGCTCTTTTGTGAACATATTAGCATTGTCATTTGAACAAAGGCGGACGCTTAGAGGTAGCTACTACATTGATACAACATGGTTTAGCAGTTCCATCGTTCGTGTGACTAAATCATAGTTCTGCGTTGCGTGCCATCACTTTGTGGATTGATCGAGTTAGAGCTGTATTATGAGTCAGGGTAGAGGGTGTAGAAGGGGTGGGGAGGGTGGGGGGGATGGTAGAGACAGTAGGTCCTCGGGGGGGGGGGGTGAGAGTACGTGAAGAATACTCTGCGCTTAGTTTTCCGTTCGTTGCGCGATTACCGTTCGTCGGTTAGCATGGTTTTAATTTACCTGGGGCAAGCCGGGGGACTTGGGGAGATGTTTGGTTGTGTCTCTGCTAAGTGTCATCTTGGGCATCGGGTTCAGAGTGCCCACTCGTGTCGTGTGGCTCCCCTTCCCATCGACCCCATCCCGTGTCAAATGCCAATCTCTTTTGTGGAGACATAATTGCCATTCTCTCGTATGTCTTGTATTGGGAGAGTCTACTCTGGAGTTGGGTCAGAGATGGGCAGGTCTGGGATTTCCAGTTTTGCGTCAGTAGATTTCTTGCTGCCAATATAGTGAGGGCTGTGATTTGTTTTTGTGTGATGGAGAGGTTGTCAGGGAGTATTAGCAGGAGACAGGAGATTTTTGTTAGGTGGAATTTGGGGATCTGCAGTTGGTCTAGTGTTGTTGACACTGCGGTCCAAAGAGGCCGGATATCACTACATGACCACCACAGGTGCTCCAGAGTACCCACCTTGTCATTGCACCTCCAGCAAGTGTGTGATGTGGCGGGGTATATGCGATGGAGCCTCTGGGGGGTCATGTACCAGCGGTATAGAAGTTTTCTGTGGGCTTCAATGTGCGTATAGCACTTTGTCCATTTGGAGAGGCCATTGAGGGCTCGGAGCCACTCTGGGTCTGTCAATGTTATCCCACAGTCCATCTCCCAGTGGTTTTTTTGGGGATGTGAGGTGGTGGGGTATAGTTCTTGCCACGCTTTGTAGCTCAGTGTGAGTGTTTTGGGTTTCGTGGGTGCTGTCCAGCATCTACTCAGAAGTATGGAGGGGACAATCTTGGTGAGGTATGCAGTGGGGACATGTGTGCTTGTAGTGCACTTTTGATTTGTAAATAGGAGAATATTGCTTTGTTCGGGAGTTGCCACTGTTGCTGGAGGGTTGGAAACGCGATAATGCCCTTAGTGTCTAAAAGCTGTGACAGTGTTGTGAGTCCTGCTGTGTTCCACATTTTTAGGGGGATGCTGGGTACTATAGCTCGTAAGACGGAGAGTGGGGATTTGAGATGTAGTACGTCCTTGTAGCCTACCTTGTCCATGAATGCATCCCATGTGGATATTGTAATTAGCGTGGTCGGGAACAGGTCAGTGCGTTTTGCCCTAAATTTCCTCGGTGTCCATAGGTGTTCTATTAGGGATGTATCTGTGAATTGTGCCCTCTCCATGTCTACCCATTGGAGCGTACCTGGGCGCGCATGTAGGAGCACGCCTGCAGAAAGCATCGCGGCTTTATGGTATAATTGGAGGTTTGGGAGTCCCACTCCTCCAAGTCGTGGTGCTGTTTGGAGGAGCCCCAATGATACCCTCGGTTTTTTCCCGTTCCATATGTAGGTGCCACACAGTTTTTGTAGGGCTTTACAGAATTGGGGGGTAATCCCTAGTGGTATCATACGAAAGATGTACAGGATGCGTGGGAGGATCATCATCTTGTACGTGTTAATTCTCCCTAACCATGAGATATTAGTGTTTTTCCATCTGCCCATTTCTACTTTGCATAATGTCAGTAGGGGTTTATAATTCAAATGTGAGGTAGCAGAGATTGTGGCGGCTATTTTGACTCCTAAGTACGTGATTGAAGTTGACTTCCAATCAAACTGGTGGGAAGTTTGTAGCGAGGTCAGCAGAGGTTTGGGTATATTTATTGGTAATGCTTGGGTCTTGTCTTGGTTGAGGCGGTAGTAGGATATATCTCCGAAGTGATGGAGGAGGTCTAACAGTGGGGTGAGGGAGCGGCTCGGGTCCGACAGTGCTATGAATATGTCGTCGGCGAACAGGGCTAAGCTGTACGGTGTTTTGTGGATATCGACTCCTATTATGTCGGGGTGAGACCGGATCTTCTGGGCTAGGGGCTCTAGTGCGAGTATGTATAGAAGGGGAGACAAAGGACAACCTTGTCGGGTACCATTTGTGATGGGGAAAGCGGTGGATAGGAAACCCCCGTGCGAGACTTTCGCTGCTGGGCGGTGGTACAGGGCCATAATGCTAGTGACAATAGGCGCTGGGAAGTTAAAGTGTGTTAGGACTTTGGCCATGTAGGTCCAGTTGAGGCGATCAAAGGCCTTCTCCGCGTCTAATGCGAGAAGGAGGCCAGGTGACTTTCTGGACTCTAACGTCGAGATCATATTCAGAATTTTTCTGGTATTGTCAGAACCCTGTCTGCCCTGGACGAACCCTGATTGGTCATTATGAATTATTTTATGGAGGAGGGGGGCTAGTCGATTGCTGATCAGTTTTGCATACAATTTGGCATCCCCATTGAGGAGGGAGATGGGTCGATAGTTTTTGCAATGTGTGGGAGGTTTGCCGGGTTTGGGGAGAGTGGAGATATGTGCCAAGAGCATTTCGTCAGGGAGCGCCCCTTTAGTGGCGCATTCATTGACTAATTGGAGGAGTAGTGGTGCTATGGTGGGAGAAAATGTTTTATAATATTCATTTGTGAGGCCATCAGGGCCTGGTGATTTGTGAGCTGGGAGTCGAGAAATCACTTTTGCGATTTCGTCCAAGGAGAAGGGTCGTGTCAGGGGTATAAGGTCTTCTTCTGTCAGTTTAGGCAGGTGGAGTGAGGATAAGAAACCATCTATTGCGTCTGGTGTCGGCTTAGCGACCGTAGGGTCTTGTTTCAAGTTATATAACTCACTATAGTATTTGGCGAACTGATCTACAATAGTCTGGGGGTTTGTTACTTTCGAACCCTTAGAATCATGGAGGAAGGCGATCCTGGAGGCGACAGTTCTTTTCCTTAGCTGCGACGCTAAAATAGCCCCAGCTTTGTTGCCACTCATAAAAAAATTGTGTTTAAGCTTCCTAAGTGTGTATGTTGTTTTGGCTAGTTCGATAGTGTGTAGCTTATTATGGAGGGCCAGAAGTTCTGATTTAGTGGTGGGATTTGGGTCTCTTTTGTTATGGTGAGTTAGGGTGCGGATATTTTCTAAGAGGTTGGTGTATTCAGCCATTCTCCGTTTTTTAGCGTGGCTAGCATGTTTTATAAAACTGCCTCTTATGACCGCTTTATGTGCTAACCAGATATTTTCAATTGAGGATTCATCGGTTTTGTTTTCTGTGATATAGTGTTGTAGATCTTGAGTTATTTGGGACACCACTGATGGGTCTGCTAAGAGGGACTCATTGAGTCTCCAGGAGCCTGAGCCTCTGCTGGGGAACATCTCGTTAATGCTGAGTGTGATGGGGGCATGGTCCGACCATGTCATTACTCCGATTGTGGCTCCCTCTATCCGGGCCATTGACATAGAGGGAATAAGGAATCTGTCTATCCGGGAATAGCTGTTGTGGGCTGCCGTGTAGCAAGTGTGGTCTATGTCCGTTGGGTGTAGGATACGCCACGGGTCTACCATGCGTGCTGCGGCTAGTGTGGAACATATCTTTGTTGTAAGTGCGTGCCTGTGTTTGAGTGTGCAACTCTTGACCTGGCTTGTTGATGAGGAATCCAGGGTACTATCTAATAAAAAGTTTGTGTCGCCTCCAATGATCACCTCCCCGTGTTTATACATATCAATTAACGCTAACATTCTTAGCAAAAATTCATTTTGGTTACCGTTAGGGCTATACACATTAACGAGAGTATAGGGAGCATTGTTCAACATACACTGTATAATTAGATAACGACCTTTCTTGTCACTAATCTTCCTAACCAAGGAGAACACCACATCTTTGCCAATCACTATGGAAACTCCCCTTTTTTTGGCCGAGTAGCAGGAGTGGAAATCGTGTGGGTACCACCTGGA
Source organism: Pelobates fuscus (assembly GCF_036172605.1). Classification (NCBI taxonomy): domain Eukaryota; kingdom Metazoa; phylum Chordata; class Amphibia; order Anura; family Pelobatidae; genus Pelobates; species Pelobates fuscus. The sequence goes on from NC_086320.1 coordinate 124,149,407, forward strand.
AGTGAATTTGGGTCTGGAGCCCCATTTAAAATGGGTCTCTTGGAAAAATGCCACTTGGGCTCCACTTCTCCTCGCCTCTTGAATGGCCAGGCGTCGTTTGTTCGGGGAGTTAAGCCCTTTAGCATTGAGGGACATTATTTTAATCACCATTTAATCGGTGTTTGGCGCGCTGCGCCGGTGGTTCGTAAGGTGTAACCGAGTCTGTCGACCGCTCTTTCAGGCCAAACTGAGGGGTACTCGAGTATTTTGTAACCGTGATAGGTCCGGGCGGTGTGCAATAATGTGCAGGAGTTAGATTATGTCTGCACGATACTCACAATGGGGGGGTGGGATAGGAGTGGAAAGCAGAACAGGGGATTGAACTATATACATCATTCCGAAAGTCATATTCAGGTGACATGTGGTTGCCAAAGGCAACGGAGAGGAAAGGCTACTAAGGCCTTGGGGGTGTACCACACGAGGTGTAACACTAAGGTCTCAATGCGCTTGAGATCTACAAGAACGTAGAGCATGGTGCATCCGGGTGTTACTCACCCGTAGCGGCTAGGCTTATGGCCTACAGTTAAACCCTGGTAGGGTGACATAGGTGAACAATAGTATCACATAAACATAACACATAAACGGTATAACCTGTATTCACAGTCCTTAACAAAGGGCGACCTGGCAGTAGGCTGGTAGTCTCAGGTCGGTGCCTCTCCGGGGTCAGTGCGAGCTTGGGAGGCTCTAGACACTCGTGACCAGTCCTTCTGTAGTGCCTTAGGTGGTTGGACTGAGGCTCGGTTTTTCTTAGGGCTGGTGGATAGGAAGGGCACGTCCCAATCTTGCAGTGCTTTTTTACCGTCTTCAGGAGTCATGATGGGCCTGTCGATGCCATTCCTCTTAACAAGTAGTTTTGTGGGGAAGCCCCATTTGTAGGGAATATTCGCGCTCCTCAGCGCTTCTGTTATTGGTGCAAACGTGCGCCTTTTGGTCATAGTCGCTGCGGAGAGGTCCGTAAATAGTTTAATGTCTCTGTATTGTTCTGGCCACTTGTTCGTGATCCTAGAGGTCTGCATAATCCTGTCTTTGACAGTGAAGTGGTGCACTCTGGTGATTGTGTCTCTAGCAGTGTCAGGTGGAAGATGCTTAGGTTTGGGGAGCCTGTGGGTTCTGTCGAGTATGAGGTCAAACTCCGACAGCGATGGGATCAGGATTTTAAACAGGTCTTTAACATACCTGGATAGGTCTTGTTGAGTTACCGTCTCAGGTATACCCCTTATACGGATGTTATTCCGCCTGCTTCTGTCTTCTTGGTCGGCCATTTTGTCTTCCAGAAACTTAAGCTTGCGTTCAAGTTCTGTGTAGGCCTCAGCCATCACATTGTGTGCATCTACCAATTCTTCCGTCCTGTCCTCCAGGGAGGCAGTGCGTTCTCCAATGCTGTGGATGTCAGCCTTGATGTCTGCAGTCATTTTTTGAATGTCAGCTTTGAAGGAAGATTGCAGCTCCTGCATGATTAGCCTGATTGAGGCATTAGTCGCTGGGCTGTCAGGTGCAGGTGGATATTCCCTTGTGTCAGAGCCCTGGGTAGGAGAGTGCCGACCGTCGGCGCCATCTTGGATTTTCGGCTCCGCGGTTTGGGGCCGTTCCAGGTGTAAATTTAAGGTTTTCTGCTTAAATTTTTTGGATGTCATTGCTGCTGGGTGTTCACCTGTGGCTGGGTGTATTTGTTTGCTCGTTTTCACGGGTTTAACTCGCTGTTATTGTCGGTTTATTGCCGCTGATCGGGAGAGCTCCGTTTCTGCACGTCCGCTCACATGTGCAGTCAGGCCACGCCCCAAGTTGTTCATATTTTAGTCTATGTAGGAACGTGCCTGAGATACCATGTAAGAGGTCTGGTAGGAGTCTGAGTGTGTCTCCCTCTGTCATCTGCCTAATTTGAACCTGCTTGAAAGCAAAAAAACATGTGAATGCCCTGCTCTCCATCCCAGGGGGAATTCAGGGTTATTTGTCAAGGGGAAAAGGGGTGAAGGGAAAGAAGAGAGGCCCATACTGTGCCATATGTCTAGGGTGGCCTTTACACCCTAGACATATGTTGGTTCAACAGTTTCCTGCCTTCCCCCGGTTTCATCCACGTCAAGGCAGTTAAAGATCCACCCATCTGCGCCTGTTCGACCCCCTTCCATAACTTATTTATCCCGGCCTTAGCCCATTGCAGTATTCTCTGTATATGGGAGGAGTGGTAATATAGGAGGAAGTTGGGGACAGCCAACCCACCCTCTACTTTCGACCTGGAGAGTTTCATTCTAGCCATGGTACAGAGGGGGTCAATGTCAGGATTACTAATTGATCCCGCACGTAGAATTGTGTCACAACTAGGACTAAAAGTAACGTATTACCGGGCCTTAGAATGGCTGGGCTTAACGCACCAAAGAATAGTCAGGATACTTGCCGAGGTTCGAGGGATACAGAATGAGACACAACGATAAGGGAAAGCCAGAAGTCAGGGATACCAGAATACAGGGAAGTCAAACTAAGCCAAAGTATACCAGAAATAAACTCTCAGGAACACACTCTCGGACAACCAATAGTTCTCGCTGGTTGTCCATGTCCTTCTTAAAGTGGGTAGAGGAGTGTTGCTCTAATGTCAGTCAACTCGAGGTCAGTATGATAAGGTTCCATGATGCAAAGTACAGGTGCGTGCCGGCTATTAAGGCAGGCCCACCCTGGAGAGTTTCTGGAGTCTAGGAGTACGCTTAAGACCACACATTGAATATGCTGTGCAATTTTGGACACCTGTTCTAAAGAAGGATATTATGGCACTAGAAAAAGTGCAGAGGCGGGCTACAAAATGAATAAAAGGAATGGAACATATCAGCTATGAAGAAAGGTTAACAAATTTAAACCTATTTAGTTTAGAAAAACGTTGCCTGAGAGGGGATATGATAACATTATACAAATATATTTGAGGCCAATACAAACCATTGTGTGGAAATCTATTCACAAACTGGACTTTACATAGGACACGAGGTCATGCGTTTAGACTAGAAGAAAGAAGATTTCGTCTAAGGCAAAGGAAAGGTTTTTTTACTGTAAGAACAATCAGGATGTGGAATCTTCTGCCTGAAGAAGTGGTTTTATCAGAGTCCATACAGATGTTCAAACAGCTACTAGATGCATACTTGCAAAAACAGAATATTCAAGGATATAATCTTTCAATGTAGGGTAATAACTGCTTGATCCAAGGATAAATCTGACTGCCATTCTGGGGTCAAGAAGAAACTTTTTTCCTAGCTTGTTGCAAAATTGGAAGTGCTTCAAACTGGGTTTTTTTTTGCTTTCTTTTGGATCAACAGCAAAAAACATATGTGAGGAAGGCTGAACTTGATGGACGCAAGTCTCTTTTCAGCTATGTAACTATGTAACTATGTAACTATGTAGCTTCTGTTGCAAAGTAATAAAGCGTAAAAAGAAAAATCGTGCAGCATACATGCTTGGTTTGCAATAGTGAGGCACCAATATGTTATCATTGGCTGTCCATGTCATGCTGAAGGTGGGCAGGTGAGTATTGCTCCAACGGCAGGTAAAGCGGAGTCGGTGAGATAAGGGTTGGTACAGGTGCGTGCAGGTTGTAAAGGCAGGTCTGCCCCACAAAGGTGCTGAAGTCTAGGAGTATGATTCCATAGCAAAATAATAAAGAATAAAAAGAGAGAAAAATCGTGCAGCCCACTGTCTTGGTTTGCAATAGTGAGACACCAATATGTTCTCACTGGCTGTCCGTGGCATTTTGGAGGTGGGCAGAGGAGTGCAGCTCAAACAGCAGGCTAAGCAAGGTCGATGAGATAGAGGTCGAGAATGTAAAGTACAGGTGCGTGTAGGGTATTGAGGTAGGTCTGCCCCATATAGGTGCTGAAGTCTGTGTGCAGTCGCTGGCTGCCCATGGCTGTCTGGAGGTGGGCAGAGTATTGCTCAGATGTCAGTTAAACCGAAGTCATTGAGATAAATGTCCTTGATGCAAAGTACCGGTGCTTGCAAGTTGGTAAGGCGGGTCTGCCCTGTAGAGGTGTTGGAGTCTAGGAGTACGCTTCCGTATTTTTAGAAAATTTAAAATAAAAAAGGGATGAAATTACGGAATCATGCAGCATACATACTTAGTTTGCACCGGCTGTCCATTTCATTTGGGGAGTGGGTAGGTGAGTATCACTCCAATACAGGTAAAGCAAGGTCGTTGAGATGAGGGTCGGTGAGGCAAAGTACAGGTGCATGTGGACTATACCGTAGTGGTGCTGGGGTCTAGGAGAAGGCTTCCATGGTAAAGTGGGAGGGGAGAGAGAGGATAAGGAGAGAAATGAGGGGGAGGGAAAGAGGAGGGAGAGAAGGAGGAAGAGAGCGGGGATGGTGGACAGGTAGGGAGGGGGAAGGGAGGGGGGAGAGGAGGGGAAAGAGAGTGAGAGGAGCCTGGAAAGATGGAGAGTTAGGGAGGGGTGAGGGAGAGAGTGAGTGGGAGGAGAGAAAGCGAGGAGAAAGAGAGGGTGGGGGGAGGAAGGAGAAAGAGGGGAGGAGAGAGAGAGAGAGGAGTGAGAAGAGAAAGAAAAAGGGGGAGGGGGACAGAAGAGGGGAGGGGGGAGAAGGAAAAGAAGAGGGTGGTCAATGGGTACTAAGGGCCACTGGTAATTAGCTGCAGTAGTTTCAGGAGCAGCTTATCGCAGGTCAGTAGGAGCAGCCTACGCGATCAGTGTATGTAACAAGCGGCCAGGAGTGAAAGTAGAGCTGGGAAGCCCTGGTGTCAGCAGAAGAACAGCCAAGTCATAGCGCCGACCATCCTGGCCGTCATCTGACGAGGTCTCCTGTCTCTCTGGGGTAAGGCTATCATGAACCAAATTGTTTTTCTAGAAGAGTCACAACCACAAAGAGACAATTATTTTTGGTGTAATGACATTAGGATATAAGATATACACACTTGTAAATATTATTTTGGTGCAAATATTCAGAAACACATGTTTTGTTAATTTATCAGTATGTGTTTTATCTATACCCCCTGATTGCCAAATTTCCTGCAAAAGTACAGAAATAAAACTATTTATGATGTTTTTAGTTTATACATCAATGACATTAAAGTTTGGAGGCCTACATCTGTGAGCTCCCACAGTGCAGAGTGCATCATCCCACACAGCAGGGCAACGGTGGATTTTCAGGGTATTTAAATCCAACCATATGTTATGCCACCATATGTTAGGCAGACCACAGTTATTCTACATATTAATGCGTGCTAAGCTCTGCCAAATTGTGCAATATCTGCAGAAAAGAGTCAGACAATATCAGAATACACAGTAAAGTGTACTACAATCAAGGTTTAAAATACAGTAAGAATCTGAGTCAGCTTTTCACAAGTAGTTAAAAGGATACTCTAAGCACCAAAACAAAGCTTAGTGAATTGGTGTATAGATACACTGTTCAATTCTTTGACATTCAGATGTCCAATGTCCTCAAATGAAGCAATGGACAAGAGTATGCAGTGACAATGTTTAGTGTCAAAACTGACGCAGTAATGACACAATGAGTTTAATTACTAAAGTTCGAATGGCTCCTAACCGAATGGGGCAAAACTATCCAGCTGCATAAGAGGCTATTTGGATTGCAATATCCGGACATTGTTGATAGAATTCATCAATGTCCAGAGTTTGGAATTCATGCCCCTAACAAGCCTGATTTCAACTAGGGCCCAGGCATAGGCAACCTTCGGCACTGCAGATGTTTTGGACTACACCTCCCATGATGCTTTGCCAGCATTATGTGTGTAAGAGCATTATGGGGATGTAGTCCACAACATCTGGAGAGCCGAAGGTTGCCTATCCCTGAACTAGGCCAATCTCTGCCAGACAGCTAAAATCTGGTCAGAATGCAGCAAATCCAGGCTCAGAGAATGAGTACACGGAGGTTGTGCAACAGGATCAGGTACTGTAACATCCAAAATCTTGGTATAAAAAGGTTAAAGCCATCTGTGGCTAAGGGTCCCAAATGCCCATAGTCAGCAACCCACCCTTAACAAATAATCACTCGCTCAATCCCAATTAGCATTTACCCTATATACGTTGCATCATACTGCTCTCTGCTGAAAGTGTTAAGTTTACTAGACATGTGAAACCTGTAACATACATTCACCCAGGAACACACTCATACACCACCATACAGTGACATATTAACACCTACCTAGTCACGTTAACATACTGAATTACATGTATACAGCCACATGCTTAGCCATAGCCACACTCACCCACCATATCACATCTTACCAATTATTCATCCACCTCGTCATATAGCTATCTGCACCTAATAACCTATATTTATCAACCAATGCAGTCAAATTCATCCACTCACCCACCCATGCAAAGGCTCACAATTCACAAATTACATAGAGACCCTCATACATACATTACGAAGGTTATAGCCCAGGCTAACATTTCCCCTTCTCTAGGCGGCCCGACATTTCCAGAATGCACTGCTCATTTTTGGGGAATTGCCAGTAACGCAAGTGGTGTCACTGTCACATCCCAGTAGGGCCATCCACCCCTGTCCAATTTCATACCTCCAAAGGTCTTCCCATAGGGTTGCCACCTTTTTTGGAAAAAAATACTGGCCATTCTAATTTGCTTAATTAATTATATATGCGTGACATCATAGGGCATGACGTACATAAAAGAATGAGAACATTTGGAGGTAGAACGCTCCCAAATGTACTAATAAACTACTTACAATGTTTGTACTTTGTCGACTGTGTATAGCATTGTAAATGTGAGGCAGTATGTGTATGGACTGTCTGTATGAGTCTGTGTAATAGTGTGTCAATGTCTAAATGTGTATAACAGCGTGATCATTGTTGTCTGAGCGTTGTCTGTATACTTTGAGTGTGTGCCTACAATGTCTGTGTATGTTATTGTGTGTATATAGCAATGTGTGTACATACCATTTATGACAGATGGATATTCTACAGAGACTGCTGAATACATAAAAGACTGCTGAATAAACATACTGTTGAATACATACAGAGACTGCTGTATACATACATACTTCTGAATATACATACATACACAAAGACTGCTGAATATACACACAGACTGCTGAGTACACGCAGAGACTACTACATACACACAGAGACTTCTACATACACACAGAGACTGCTGTGTGCACTCACACAGACTGTTGAATACATACAGAGACTGCTGTATACATACATACTTCTGAATATACATACATACACAAAGACTGCTGAATACACACACAGAATGCTGAGTACACGCAGAGACTACTACATACACACAGATAATTCTACATACACACAGAGACTGATGAATACATACAGAGACTGCTGTACACACACACACACACACACACAGAGACTGTGGAATAAACATACACACACACATACAGACTGACTGCTGAATACATACACAAAGACTGTTTAGTACACACAGCTTAAACAGATGCATACATACAGACTGCTGAACACACACAGATTGCTGAGTACACACACAGACTGCTGAATACAGACACACAGAATACAGACACACACTGACTGCTGAGTACACACACATACTGCTGAATACAAACACACACAGACTGCTGAATACAGACACACACAGACTGCTGAGTACACACGCACAGATTAATGAGTACACACACACAAACTGCTGAGTACACACACAAACTACTGAGTATACACACACACACACACACACACTGGTTGCTGAATACAGACACACACACACTGTTGAATACACGCACACAAATTGCTGAGTACACACACACACAAACACAAACACAGACTGACGAATACACACACACTGCTGAATACAGACACACACACACACACAGACTGCTGAGTATACACACACACACACAGACTGCTGATCACACACACACACAAACTGCTGCATATACACGCACAAGTACCTGCTCTTAATACACATCTCCTACTGCCAATCTTCCATCTCCTTGATCTGCAGCTCCTGCTCCTCCCAGGGCCAGATTAAGAGCCCAATGGGCCTGGTGCTGACAATTATGATGGGCCTAATTACAAAATCTTATCGACCAAAAACACTAAAACAATACTACCTGCCTAGCGTCATGTATCTGATGGAGATGGCGCTGGAGGGAAACTCATAGGATGTGGCTATGAGAAAACACATACCCTATGCTAATCTCACGATTTCATCTTTCAAGTAAATCCATACCTATTGATAGCAGTGTCCAGTAAAGAACTTCCAAAAGGGGTGAACATACCTAAAAAGAGGGCATGTCTGTGTCCCCATGTCTCCCAGTCCCTTAGTGTCTGTGTCCCTATGTCTCCCAGTGTCCCCATTTCACTAGGACACTAGGGGACATTGAGAGACATTGAGACACTGGGAAACATGGGGACACTGAGATAATAGGGAACACTGGGAGACCTTGGGACACTGAGACACTTGGGGACACTGGGAGACATGGGGCACTGAGACACTGTGATACAAAGGGGACACTGTGATATATAGGGGCCACTGGAGATTTTTTTTTATTTTATACTAGGGAACACAAACACTTCGGGCACTGTGAGACACTGCCACTACACATATCCTCAGTCTTCCTGAAACTATCACGTAGGAACTGCCTGTCAGCTGATGAGGAAAAATCATGTGACATACAGTGACAGTGTGACTTTATATGTTTGCTCATATCCAAACTGTATAGGGTCTCCATGAAAGTTCACACATACCCTAAGTCTTTTATAAAACCATAACAGTGACTAACCGAAGATCAAACTACTGATTACGTATTTCACAATCGTGTACAGTATCTAACTTTCTGATTAGTTACGTTGAACTGGGGTTTTGGCTAAAACGTATGTTTCCCATAAGAAAAATGGCTGCCGGCGGCGTTGTTGACGTCACACGCACGGCGTCCAAAATTGCGCCGCTTTATTCGCCTCCACTGCGCGTCTGGACGCAGGCCCCGCCCGTAGGGTGACGTGCGGTGTTATTACCTGGACTGTCATGGCCGCCCAGAAGATCAATGAAGCGCTTGAGCATCTTGCCAAGGCTGAGAAATGGTAATAAGCCGGGAAGCTCATCGTGTGCCCAGTGCTAGGGATATAATGATAACTATGGCCGGTCCCAGCGTTAGCCTGCCATTCCCAGAGACAGGGAGGCTGTATCCTGTCACTCCCAGTATGAGACAGGCTGTCAGGCTCCATACCAGCTGTAATGGACCTTCTTATAGTCAAACTAAGCAGAGACACCGCAGTTATATGTGAAGCTTCATACTTAACACGTTCTTATCAGGCAGAAATTAAACCCTGTAAATCACAGATGTTTGGGGAGCTTCTTAATCGAATATGAAGTCGATCAGGCTTCCCCAAACTCCTGCCTTCCAGATGTTGCTGAACTACAGCTCCCATGATTCTCAGCCTATCTATTTCATTCACAGAATCATGGGAGTTGTAGTTCAGCAACATCTGGAGGGCCAGAGTTTGGGGAAGCCTGAAGTAATGACTGGTGATGGTATTGGAGGCTGGAATTCTATACATTCATCAACAGCAAGTAATACGAATGATGTGAGATGTGATACCAGGACCGGTTACATGTATGACTTTGATTTAAAAGTATAGAGTAAGAACAATACAGCTGGGTACCCATTAGGAATTTTGATTTGTCATTCTATTCTCAGAACACAGCAGCTAATCAGAACAGCTTGTCACTATTCTGGTTTGTAAGTACGTTTTACCTCTTTAACATTATCTCCCTTTCTCCTATTTTTGTTTTTTTGTTTTTCAATCCATAGCCTGAAAACTGGTTTCATGAAATGGAAACCTGACTATGACAGTGCTGCTTCAGAGTATGCAAAAGCAGGTGTGTAACTATCTGACTTACTGAATTATTTTCCTTGGTTAGACAACGCTTAATGTGGTGTTTAGCATTATTTGAAATTCCTATACTTCTTGTTGAGAAAGTGATTGTGACATCTCGCTGCATAATGAATTCTGTTATTGAATGGGATTAATTCAACCTTTGTACAGAAATTTTATCTTAAAAGAACACTCCAAGCACATAACCACTACAACTGATGAATCTGCTTTGTGTTGTTTAGCCAATAAGTGTGGTCCAGCACACCTGGATTTAGCTCCATGCAGGAGCGTCTGACTTTAGAGAGGAGGGAAGTGACAGGTGCCCTCCTGTCCCAGCCAAGTTGTTAAATAGTTTGACTACGTACTGTGGGAGGGCACCTGGGCTTTCCAGTAACCATTAGTACTACTGCAGCTGTAGTGATCATGGTGCTGGGTTGTTCATCTAAAGCGAGCCTACAAATTGTTCACCATTTGTTAGGTGTACATTTTGCGTACAAAATCTCTAGCAGATGTATACATTGATATATACTTACTTGAAGTTCGCTCCTTCCTCTACCATTTTGGACTTTTAAAATGGATAGGACTGCAGCTGTTCCAACCATGCTGCCAGTAATAATGCAAAGCAGCATCCAGCAATTCCTAGCAGGTTGGTGAATGCAAAAAGTTATGTGATGATACCGTGCCAGTTTGGGGACTCGTATGTGCAGGAAGTAAAATAAATGTTGAATTATTATTTATAAAGCGCAACAAATTCTGCAGTGCTGTACAATGGGTGAACTAACAGACATGTATTTGTAACCAGATGAGTTGGACACACAGAAACAGGGATTGAGGGCCCTGCTCAATGAGCTTACATGCTAGAGGGAGTGGGGTGTAGTGACAAAAGATAAGGGTAAATACATCCCAATTCTCTAAAACACGTCAGCTTGCTGAATTGCTTTAGTGGTAATGTCCCTCTGCCTGCAGGCATATTTATAACTGATATTAACACTATTAGAAAACATCATAGTTACACCTCCAGGCTGTCAAGCGGACAGTCTGGAGCGTCTCCATCTTCACTCCTTTTCTACAGAAGTAAAAAGCAGGGGTGCTTCTTTTTTTTTTCTTTTTCTTTTTTTTGCAATGGCAGATTGCATGGTAAATTAACATTGTTAGGCTTGTGTAAAAGCCATATCATAGTACATATGTCGACAATGTATTACAGAAAGAAAAAGAAAAAGTCGAAAGTTATTTTGTTAAGGCATTTCTTCATGTTGTGACTTGGTCGCAATCCGCCAGAGATTAGTTTTTTTTTTTTTTTTTTATATAGTTAAAGAACAACAATAACTTAGAAAGTATTATATTTAACATACTATGTAGGAGCGGCGCTGTGTTTGTAGCAGTGTTATTCAATGACTTGGTAGTGTATTGTTGTCATAGGATGTGAGATGTGATCAGCATCCATTTGCATTGAGTAGTTAAAGAACCGTGTATAACAATGAAAGTAGTTACCATATAATCAGTGTTACATGTCAATGCCGTTTTATACTTTATGTCATGAGAATTTAACTACTTTACTGCATTTAATAAATTTGCTCTAGATATGTATTTCTAAGAGTAGTATGCTCTTTATATCCACGTTGCTTTGATTGTTCTGCAACCCATGAATCTATATATGTTTGTTTTTCCCTTTCTCCCTCCTCTCCCCTCCCTTCAGACTTTTTCAAAGTCATTAACTATTTACAATTACCGATCCACTGAACATCCCCACCCCCCAAGAACAGTAAATGGAGTTATGGATGAGTAGCACCGGGCAGCACACCCAAAGGGTTCCGTCCTGTCACCACCTCGGTCGAGAACCACGTCCTGTACTCCAAAGTTGCTCTAATTCTAGATTGGAAGGAGGTGTCCAGCGTAGAAATATACAATTTTCACGTGAGGAAATGTTTTTTATCAGAAGTTCCTTTTTGGCTAAGGTATAAAGCCAATCAATTTTAAAAAGGAATTTGAGTTTGGTTAAGAATAAAGTGGTGGAGAACCGGCTGGTTCCAAATCTGAAGAACGGTTTTGCGGCCATACGCTGCTATGATCATAGAGAAGTGTCTATTAGGCACGGGGTCACCATGAACAGTTCCCAATAATAGAAAACTGGGATTTAATGGTAAGGGGCTTCTTTTTTTAATAGACTTGTGGCGTATGCTGCACATGAATTGTTTGTATCAATGCTTCTCCATGAAAACACATTTGATCAGACGTCTTCAGTTTTGATGATTTAAAACAAACAACAACAAAAATGCAGGATTGGAGCTTCAACAAGAAGACTCTTATGGCCCAAGAGTGAAGAAAATCAATTTAATAGCTTTTTAACTATTTTAATGCCGAATTAGAGGGATTGGTAATATAAAACGTAGTAGCACATCCATTAAGGTTATTCCAGACAAAAACTGTGTTTTAATAAAACTATTTTTGATTGGAGTAAACCTCACTGGTATTTGTCTCCCTCCCTCCCCCAATCCACGACAAAACAAAGTTCTCTATGCAGCCGGAACCTTCTCTGTTGACTTCAGTCCCCCTTACTGAAGTGGTCATGGTGCTTAGAGTAACCCTCTAATGGCAAATAAAAAGCAGCTAAACTTTGATTTGCAGCATATTAAAATCCAAGTGGTTAAAATGTCAAAATCATGAATGAATTTCTCTAACATCGCAATATTCAAAGCTTCACTACTTTTGCCTAAGCATTGTCATTCAAGTTTAACTTACTACAATTTGGTGTTCTAAAATAAAGTTGTGCTAACTATGTCTATACTTTGTTTTTTGTTTGTGTGTGTGTTTTTTATAGGAAATATTTAGTTTACTTAATGCAAGTGATAAATATGTTTCCATATGTTTTAGCTGTTGCCTTTAAGAATGCCAAACAATATGATCAAGCAAAAGAAGCTTATTTGAAGGAGGCTGAATCATATGAAAATCACAAAGCGTATCCTTTTTTGACCTTCATCCTTGTAACCTTATCTGCCGTCACATTCTATGTTTCTATATGTTTCATATATTCAAAATCCTCAAATGTACAACCTATAAATAATCAGTTAATTATTTAAAATGTAAAAACAGAAAAAAAGTATATACACTAATGGTGAGAAAACGTATTACTGGAAGTGATCCCAGGTGTACTCCACAACCACCTAAGAAAATATAACTACCGTATATACTCGAGTATAAGCCGACCCGAATATAAGCCGAGGCCCTAATTTTACCCCAAAAAACTGGGAAAACTTATTGACTCGAGTATAAGACTAGGGTGGAAAATGCAGCAGCTACTGGTAAATTTCTAAATAAAATTAGATCCTAAAAAAGTTATATTAACTGAATATTTATTTGCAGTGTGTATATGAATGCAGTGTGTGTATATGAATGCAGTGTGTGTGTATGAATGCAGTGTGTATGAATGCAGTGTGTGTATAATGAATGGAGTGCAGTGTGTGTATAATGAATGGAGTGCAGTGTGTGTATAATGAATGCAGTGCAGTGTGTGTATAATGAATGCAGTGCAGTGTGTGTATGAGTGCAGTGTGTATGCAGTGTGTATATAATGAATGCAGTGTGTATGTATGAATGCAGTGTGTGTATGAATGCAGTGTGTGTATGAATGGAGTGCAGTGTGTATGTATGAGTGCAGTGTGTATGTATGAATGAAGTGTGTATGCAGTGTGTGTATATAATGAATGCAGTGTGTGTATGAGTGTGTGTGTGTGAGTGCAGAGCATTGGTGGGGGTGGGCATTTTATTAATTATTATTATTATTTAATTATTATTGTAATATATATATTTTTTTATGTTATTAATTTTTTTATTATTTTTATTTTATTATTATTATTTTTTTCGTCCCCCCTCCCTGCTTGTTAGCTGGCCAGGGAGGGGGGCTCTCACTCCCTGGTGGTCCAGTGGATGGGCTGTAGGAGGGGGCTGTCAGGAAGCTGTAACTTACCTTCACCGCAGCTCCTGTCAGCTCCCTTCTATCTCCTCCGTCCGTGCAGCTCCCAGGTCAGCTCCCTCTGCAACTCTCGCGGCCGCGCGGAGCGTTGCCACGGTAACCCGTGGCAACGCTCTGACCCCGCGGCTCTCGCGAGAGTTGCAGAGGGAGCTGACCTGGGAGCTGCACGGACGGAGGAGAGAGAAGGGAGCTGACAGGAGCTGCGGTGAAGGTAAGTTACAGCTTCCTGCCAGCCCCCGGTCCTTGTCTGTATTATGGCAATGAAAATTGCCATAATACAGACAACTGACTCGAGTATAAGACGAGTGAGTGTTTTTCAGCACAAAAAATGTGCTGAAAAACTCGTCTTATACTCGAGTATATACGGTATATATAAAAAAGTGGAACCCACCCAGAGTACGTTAGTGTGTGTGTGTGTGTGTGTGTGTGTGTATGTGTATGTATATATATATATATATACACAAATAGAATAACCTGTATTGAGGTAGATTCTCCAAGCATGTGCTCTGTATAGACAAATCAAATAGCTGACATAGCGTAAAATAGTTTAAATTAAGAATATAAGTATATGTGATATAGATGCAATCACAAACAGATGAGAGAATCAAGCCTTTCACCCACTCAAGGGTACTTTGATGAAAATAAGATGTAGTTTACTTCAGTAGTAAAAAAATCAGCATATCTCCAAATAGTTATGGACCTTCTGGTGTTGAAAATCCAAAGTTCCACAATGGGGGTCTTGGAGTAATAGTTAAGATACAACAATACATAAAATAAACAGTGTTGAATAAAAAAAGTTCACAGGGAATATATCCAACGCGTTTCGTCCGTTAGAATGCTGGACTTCTTCAGGGATTCTTACGAGTTATTCCTTGTGAGTATTTATATCTAGTGAAATCTCCGGTTCATCTCGGACAGCTGTGAACTTTTTTATTCAACACTGTTTATTTTATGTATTGTTGTATCTTAACTATTACTCCAAGACCCCTATTGTGGAACTTTGGATTTTCAACACCAGGAGGTCCATAACTATTTGGAGATATGCTGATTTTTTACTACTGAAGTAAACTGCATCTAATTTTCATCAAAGTACCCCTGAGTGGGTGAAAGGCTTGATTCTCTCATCTGTTTGTGAGTGCATCTATATCACATATACTTATATTCTTAATTTAAACTATTTTACGCTATGTCAGCTATTTGATTTGTCTATACAGAGCACATGCTTGGAGAATCTACCTCAATACAGGTTATTCTATTTGTGTGTGTGTATGTATGTATGTGTATATATATATATATATATATATATATATATATATATATATATATATATATATATATATATATATATATATATATATATATATATATATATATATATATATATATATACACACATCTTAACGTACTCTGGGTGGGTTCCACTTTTTTATATATAATTATTTAAAATGGTTCCAGTTATTTTTACATGAATTCACTTTTCTTTGGGCATGTGTATTTTTTGTTTTCCCTGTACTAAACTATTTTAGCACAGGACACCACACATACACCAACAAAACGCAATAAAATGTTAACCACTGCAGAGCAGTATTTTACGGTGGTTTGTTGGTGTATGTGCTGCATATAAGCTGTGTGTATATGTTTAGATGATTTCTACTCACCACTTTTTTTTTTTTGTGTGTGTGTTTTGCACCATAACCATAACAGCCTGCACAGCAGGGCTTAACAGATAAACTGTTCATAAATGGTATGGCTACTTGCTGTGGGATCTTTTAAATTGTTTAGTGGGTTGGCAAATGGCAATGAACTTAATGTTGGTTTACCCTTAACGAAAATGCATTTATAGTCTTTTTCATGCTGCCAAGTAAGTATATCACTTATATTTATTCTGTGTACTATGTTGAGATATTGAGTCCTGTTTTTTTTTTGTCAAACTGCGCCAGGGAGAGCTACCACAAGCACCACCTCTATCCTCATAATCGATCACTTTTCCTTCTCAAAGTATCACTTTCTGTATTTTGTCTTTATATTGCATATTGACAAAACAGAGTGAACTTCATTTTCTTATTGTGATTTATTTATTTCTTTGTGTCTGACCTATATGAGGAGTCACTTTGGTTTAATATAATAAAAAAATATGACCTGATTTCCCACTTAAAGGGACACTATAGTCACAAGAACAACTACAGCTTAATGTAGTTATTCTGTTGTGTATATTATGTCCCTAAAAGTAATTTAATGTAAACACTGCCTTTTAAGAGCATGGAGATGCTGAATTCTCCTCAGAAATGCAATGATTTAATGCATTTCTTTGAGAATAGGCTGTTTGGTACAGTGTTTTGTTGTGTTTCCTAAGGGAAAGCATTGGATTGGCTGAGAGTCAATTCTGATGATCTCAGTCAGGAAGGCAGAGCCAGCACTGGCGGACCAGCTAGAATAAAGGTGTTTCTTTTTTACTTTTTTTTTTAATGTTGTAGAACTACAACTCCCATGATGCTTTGCCTTTAGAATGCCAAAGCATCATGGAAGATGTAGTTTTAAAACCTTTGGGTATCTGCCTATTGGGCTCCCCTGCTTGAAAGGAACACTCCAAGCACAATGACCACTAAAGCCTGCATTAGTAGTTGTGGTGTCAGGAGTGCCCTGGCACAGCCCAACAGTAAGTAGTGATAGCCTTTTACTATGGTTTGTGAATTTTCATTGGTCCCAGTGAGTGACCACAGCTGCAGCCCCTGCCTTTGGTCTCCTGCAGGAGTATTCGGTTAGCTCTACAGTGTTTAGCAGTAGGGATCTACCAATTATCAGCTTTGCCAAAATTCAGATTTTTTTGTAAGTATCAGTATCTGCCGATAATGAATGGATGGGCCGGCGCGTCCATAAGACGGCACAAGCGGCCGCCTTAGGCCACACCAGCCCGGGGTGGGTGGGGGCGCTAGATCGGAGTGACCGGCAGGGGGTGGGCGCACAGCGCTCCCTCCTGCCAGGCACTCTGTGTGGCATGGCCGAGTTGAGCAATGCGCACTGCGGTACAGGAAATTGTTTCCTGTACCTGGCCGGACTGAAAGGAAGTGCTCACTGAGAGAGCACTTCCTGTCAGTCCAGCCGGGTACTGGAGACTGAAGGGGAGCGGGGTCAAAGGAGGGGGGTGAGGGGGCGGGGGGTGTAATGATCACTATGGTAGAACAATGTGGTAAGGAACACTATGGCCGAGGGGGAGAAAGAACACTAGAGGGGGAGAGAGTCACTAAGGTACAGGGGTGGGAAGAGAAAAGGTATACTGGGGTAGGGGGAGGCATTGAAGGGGATGGGGGCGGTGGGGGGGGGGGGGGGGGGAGTTCCTACCGCACATATTTATATATATATATATATATATATATATATATATATATATATATATACACACACACTGCATCGACCACCCACACACTGAAGCCACTACACAAACACACACACACACTGCATTCACTAATCAAATCATCTCACTGCATCCACTACACACACACACACAATTATTCTTGAAAACTAAAAAAAAAAGAAATCTGTATATTTTGTGCATTTAACACCGAATTAAAAAAAAATTAGCAAAAAAAAACAACAAAAAAAAGGTAAATATACAGAATATCAGTAAGCTATCCACTATCGGACTGAAAGTTCACAGATTATCGGTATCTGCTCTAAAAAAAAAAAAATCAATATCGGTTGATCCCTATTTAGCAGGACCATGATAGATCTGTCCTTCAGACATATTCACACCTTGGGTCCGACAGTATTTGAATCCGACAGTAAGTCTCTATGGTCTATATGGTATATTATATTAAATATATTTTTGATAATAATTATGTTACTGTTGTCTTTTAGGGCGATGTTTCACACTGTATATTTTCCATTCTTTACAGGGCTTACGAGCAAGCTGGGATGATGCTAAAGGTGAGTTTTAATAAGTTGTAACATCTTAACCAAAGCAGACAGAACATTTTAGCAGAATATACACATTAAATGTTTGACCCAGTTTACATGTGCAACATCACTGTCTGTTTTGACATGTGCTTCTGCATTAAAACTTCTCTAGATGTGCACTTACATTTTAGAAAGTAAGACCACAAAGGAACATATGAGACAATCATAGAGTGCAGTAATGCACAATCTTAGTATTGTCCTATACTTGGATTTTTGTCTTTTTTTTTTCTTTCCCTCTGTGAGACCTATTGTGCTGGCAACATCTGCTCCTCCCAGTATAACTATAAGGAAGAAACATAAAGGGTCTGAGAAATCAGGTGTGTACAAACTACCAGATATTGCCATTCCTTCATAAGGCTGGCATCACTTACATTAGTTCTGATACCCTGTTTCCCTGAAAATAAGACATCCCCCGAAAATATAATATATAAGCCCTATTTGCTAGTTCCGAATTTTCCCCGAACATAGATTCTCGGGATTCCATTCACGAGTAAGCTAATCTGTTTGGGAAAGTTTCCCTGAAAATAGATTTGCAGTATTCCATGCCCTAGTGAACTGATCTATGTCTGGGGAGAATGTAGACCTGCTTTCTAGCAGACTTGCTGCCATTTTTCCCCGAAATAAGACATCTCCCGAAAATAGGCCGTAGTGCGTTTTTCAGGGGTAAAATTAATATAAGACCCGCTCTTATTTCGGGCAGTAGCTGATAACTAGAAATTGGAGATTTAGGATGCAAAATTCAGATTCTGAGGCAAATCACTGTTGTGAAACACCCATAACTTTTCTTTATCGTTTTTTTTTTTTTTTTTTTCAAATGATATTTATAAAGCACAAACAAATTCTGCAGCACTGTACAGTAGATGGACTAACAAACAAGTAGTTGCAACAAAACAAGTTAGACTTTAGGAACAGACTGTGCTGAGGGCCCTGCTGAAACAAGCTTACATTCCACGGGAAGTGGGATAAAATTATTTCATGAGATGGGAAAGTAGGTGTAAACTCACTTTTTCAAGAAGACATATTAATTAAACCTTTGGAATTGTGGTGGAGGGGGGGTACTCCTAGGAATGGAGAATATGTGAGTCTAATGGAACAGGGAAAGGTGTTCCATGGGAACAGTACAGCCTTAGAGAGGTTTTGAAGGTGAAAGTCAGAGATTGAAAACATGTCTTCTGCAGAGTATTGAGGCCTGGATGGCACATACATGTATATTAGTGAAAAAAGGTTGTAGTAAGCCTAAAAGGCACTTCTTTTAACTACCAAAAATATACACAATTATTAAGCCTTGCACTCAAACTCCCACTACTCCTGGGTGGCAACAATGACTTTAGTAAAGGGAACGAAAGAAGGAAAATGTGGGATGTAGATGTCCCAGACTGCCAGAGATCAGTGGAAGTTTAATAGCTGATATTTTGTTTTCCCTCTCTCTCTCTCTCTCTCGATATAGATATATCTATCTATATCGATATAGAGAGAGATTTATTATATCATTATTTTTGTTAATGTCTATCGTTGTATATCGCGTGTAAATGTGTCTATTAATGCCTAGAGGGAAAAGGAATATTTTGAGCCATTGTTCACTAGATGTTCCTCTACATGAACCAATTCTTGTTCTGAGTGCTAAAGGGAGACTTTCTCTGAGTTCATAGGTACACCTGCGTCTCAGCCATTTTCTTGTCCAGATCTCTCAATATCTAAGCACAACAGTGGAATGCGCATTTAATATTTTATCATGTACATCTAACTTTAACATGTGCATATTTTACCCATATTGGAAGAGGGGAGTTAAAAACTTAAAAAGAAAAAGCCCTACCTTTTGAACTGTTCTTAAATGTGTGTTGTTGTTTTTTTTTTTTCCAAATGACTTTTTCTTCTTCATTTTACAACAGTGTATTGCTCACTTGGCCAACTTTCCAGGAAATCCCAAGCTGCAAATGACTTTGTTCTTTGACCTGACTCACTGTGACATGCTGTGATGTCATAATCTGAGCTGGGAAGCCTTAAATGGCCCCAACTCGGAGCTATACATTTATCTTTAGTATTATCTCTAAATATTATGTCCCTTTAAATGGACACTATTAATGTAACCTTTAAAATAATAGTTTAAGCTAAAATATTTACATTGTTTTATTTATTATTCCGCCTTCTTCAGACTCTTGATAATTTCAATCAATAAAACAATGAGAATGGCTTGCTGACAAATAAAAGAACATTGTAGGCACTGTAACCGCTTCATTTCATTGAAGTGGTTTTATTATCTGGAGTCCCCTGGTACTATCTTTCTGTTCAGTGTTAAATTATTTTTACTGACTTATTGCTAATCGAGATTCCTCCAGGTCATGTTAAATTTGGAAAGTGTTAACAAGCCAGACCCCACTTGCTCACCACCACTCCAGCACTCACAAACTCCATTAAGATTTGGAACAAGATCACCATGAGATGCTCCCTGATGTCCAACCTCTTCCCCACTCACACATGTTCTGCGCAACACAAAGTTTACCTGGGCATGACCTCTCTCCCCCCCCCCCCCCCCAACATTTCGCCAGGTACGAGGATAACTATCTCCTCCACATCTACCAGTTTTTCCATAACCAACTACAGTCATTCCCTGACCTACCACAACGAACCCCACTAACCATATTTGACCACTTTCGCTACATCCAACTACGGAGCTTCCTAGACACGCCCACAAATAAGCAGACAGGTACCACAGCCCTCATCCCCTTGGGACGAAGCTGCATGCACTGCCAAATCCAAAAAAGCCAAATTTCCACACTAGACTCTACTATTATCTCACCCTAATATGAGGGATCACTGTTGTACGTGTCTGCTTGAAAGAGGGACCTCTGACCCCCGGGGGCCCCCACAGATTGGGGTGGAAATCTGGGAGGCCACAGCCACGGTTTCCATATGCGTTAATCATAAACACCAGGTGTATAAAACCCTCATACGTTGATACCTCACCCCCCCCCTTCGACTAAAACAAATGGCATATTGAACTCACACCTGTGCTGGAAGGGTTGTGGGGAAAAGTGCCACATACCTCCACGTATGGTGAAAATGCACACGTCTAGCCCAACTGTGGCTCCAAGTAACGCAACTCACTTCCACAATACTACACTCCAATATACCACAAGACCCCCGTGGCTGTGGCTCCTCTGTAAACCCCTCCAAAAAGCACCCAGATGCCAAAACAAACTTATAGCTAGGATAGTGCTAGCCACACTGGGGCAGACCCGAGGTCACATCACTGGCCATGGTCAAACGAAAAGTTGAGGTTGCCAGACAGATGGATAAACTTTCTGCCCTGATACACCACAACAAACTACAATCAGATCTAGGACCCGTGGCACTACGAATTCCCTCCACACTCATGGGAACTAGGAAGAGGCGAGAGGTGGCACACTGCTTCGCCGCCCAACCACCCTGACCCATCACCTACCTAGAAAGGCAGGTCTTTCACCCCTTTTTTTTTTTTTCTTCGTCTTAATTCATCCCCCTCCTCATTCCTTTTGTACCCTGGACACATGTGAGGCACTCCTGCACTCTTAGACTGCACATTCCTGGTTCACAAGGACACCACAGCATTATTAGACCTAGGACAAGCGAACGGACACCCCCGAGACGGAGGAAACACACTCCCCTACAAAGGGACTGTCGCCTAAACCACAAGGGACAGCAACAGCCCTATTTTACATGTTTGTTAACCAATGTTGGCCCTTTCACCTTTGAATAGATAGATATGTGTGCGCAAGATTGCAAGATATGGGATATCATGTGATTTCTAACACATTTCATTCCTCTTCCTCTATTTCAATGTAGTAGGATTAACTAAACCAGGAAAAAGGAAAATTGTGTAATTTTACATAATATTTCACTTATTTTGGTCAAATATGAACAGCAGACACATTTGTGATGTTGTCACTAGGTGATGCTCTACTTCTCTGGATCTAATGAGACATAAATTTGCATATCCCACTAGTCTTACAGTAGACCCCTAAAAAGTGCAAACCTACTCCCACCGTGCCCACCACTTTTTTTTGAGCAGTGATGCAAATGTTTGATCAAGGCTGAGAGAGTGCCTTGAAATTATTGGCGAAGTAACTCTTTCAGGTCTGCAGAAGTTATAGTAGAAATTTTGCATAGTAATACTTAAACAAAAAAAGAAACGCAGGGATTTCTATCTTGCAAAAGAACACAGAAACTGGTTTGTTCTAATGACATACACTACTTTTAGTTAAATGCTTAGTGAAGGGGGTTTGGTGTGTAGATCATGCCATTGCAGTCTCACTGCTCCTTTTTTTTTTTTTTTTTTTTTTTTTACCATATGGATGTATAAACAAAGTGTATTAACTCGTAAATGGCAGAAAATTGAGCAGTGAGACTGCAGGGGCATGATCTATACACCAAGCAGTACAACAGGGATTGTTCTCTTATCTTTTCCACCTGACAGGCACAAGTGACCCTATAAAATTCTTAGTGTTAGTTTCACTTTATATCATTCCCACGATGTATAAGAGCCTGCATCTTAAGAACCCCTCAGTAGTAACAAGATAACTTATTTCAAATCTATAATTATTAGAAATGGGTAGGTGGACATGTACTGCCGCAAGTACTGTGCCTTAGAAACGATAATGTCCAATTTGTAATGTTTGGAGAAAGTGTAGAATAAAGTCCAGGTTGCTGCTTTAAAAATCTAACTAACTGAGGATGGACCTATAAGAAATGGCAATGGAATGTTTAATCCACCGTGTAATAGTAGCTTTAAGCCCTTAAGGACACATGACATGTGTGAGATGTCATGATTCCCTTTTATTCCAGAAGTTTGGTCCTTAAGGGGGTTAAAGGCTGACTTGCCTTTACATTTTCCTTTATATAAGACAAAAAGATGGTTAGTATTATAATTATTATAGAATGCAATGCTATATTCCTTACTCACAAAAATCTTAAAATAGAAGCATCCAAAGGATTTATTTTCACACCAGTTTTTTTTTTTTCCTATGGTATATGCGGCCAGTACATGTTTTTTTTTTTTCTGAATCAGAATGTCTTTAATGGCATGACCTATTCCCTTAGCTGTCAAAATCACCTGTCCAGAAGCCAGACAGGTTGCAGTTCTGCAGGTACTTGATATCCGATAGACAATGTTTAGGATTTGACCTTGTGGGAGTCTCTAAAACTAAAAGTTCTAAAACATTTTTTTTTTTTTTTTTTTTTTTTAATCTTGTGGAGTAAGTCAAAGAACCACTTGTTATACAATGCAAAAAATGAGCACCCCAGCCTGATATGGAAGAGTCTCTAGTGATTATTTTGTTCCTTCTCTGAAAGAAAGACTTGCTGACGGCTGGATTTATGTTGAACTCCGAATCTAGAGGACACATTTGCACCTTTTCCCAATTTCTACTGGTATGGATAAGATTGGCAAACACAAAATTCTAAATTCTCATAGCTCTTCCTACACAACATTTTAGTTTGCAGAACTGGAGAATTACTATTTGTCCTGTTTTTTTTTTTTTTTTCTTTTTTGTTGTTGTGCATGAGAGTTAGCTTTCACAAGCTCTATTTTCGTTTGATGTCACATAAACATGGCTCAGAGATATCTTGCACATTTTTTGTATTAAGTATACTATAACATGCTAGGTTAGGTATGGATTGAACTTCGATTAACATGAAAAAGTACATTTATGCTTAGAGTGTGATTTGCAGGTTTTATGTTGCGCTTAAAGGACCACTCTAGTGCCAGGAAAACATACTCGTTTTCCTGGCAATAGAGTGCCCTGAGGGTGCCCCCACCCTCAGGGACCCCCTCCCGCCCGGCTCTGGAAAGGGGAAAGGGGTAAAAACTTACCTTTTTCCAGCGGTGGGCGGAGAGCTCTCCTCCTCCGATCCTCCTCTTCTCCTCCCCGTCGGCTGAATGCGCACGCGCGGCAAGAGCTGCGCGCGCATTCAGCCGGTCACATAGGAAAGCATTCATAATGCTTTCCTATGGACGCTTGCGTGCTCTCACTGTGATTTTCACAGTGAGAATCACGCAAGGCGCCTCTAGCGGCTGTCAGTGAGACAGCCACTAGAGGAAATAGGGGAAGGCTTAACCCATTCACAAACATAGCAGTTTCTCTGAAACTGCTATGTTTATGAAAAAATGGGTTAACCCTAGAAGGACCTGGCACCCAGACCACTTCATTAAGCTGAAGTGGTCTGGTTGCCTAGAGTGGTCCTTTAATAGTAGTGAGTAAGAATGACAAGCATTTTACACAGGTTTTGGACTGAGGCTTAAGGCACAATAGCAGTATGATAACGGGGCATATGGAGTGGAGAAATGGTTTTATACTACTAAATTTGCATTGAAGGGAGTCGCTGTAGTCTGGAGTCGCGGTATGTTAACCCCAATACAGTGTTATCAGTAACTAGACAGTGCGCAAACATTGTTAAGGTAAGGAAAATTATTGTCTAAGCGTATAGTTAAGTCCGATTAATGCTGGACCCCTAGGTTGTCCGGCTACAGTGCTGCAGTGGTTGCATGTTACCGGGACGTTGGGCGCTTGTGGTATTGTCCCTGTTAGCCGATGCCCTCTGCTGGGATACAGTCAGTACCCGTTGAAGGTCCTCTGGGTGGCATTTTGATGTGATGGCTTCCTGGGCGTGATGGGAGTCGTTGAGGTGGGTCACCAAGCCGATATATGGCTGCTCTTGGAATGGAGGGTGTTCTGGATGTAGCCTCTCTTGATGTTTGATCGGAGCTGAGTGATCGTGAGGAAGGAAGGGCTTTTCCCCAGGCCTCTTGTGGGGTCGGCTTCTGCTTGCCACAGACTCGGACGTCTATGTGAGCCGGGTCTTTCCCCTGGTGGGTGCCGTGGGTGGCCCTGGTGTTTCGTCGCCGCAGGCGGGCTTCCGGCGTGGTGGCTGAAGCTGCGGAGGATGTCTCAGTGGGACCTCCGGCCCGGGTGGGTATTTAGTGGGTGCAGCGGGTGTAGAGGGGCAAGCTTTACCCGGGATCAGCCCACTCCTTCCCCTTCTCCTCACCTCCTTCATCTCCTCTCCATTTGCAGGGGGGGACCCGGCTAGGAGTCGTTCCAGTCGGGCCCAGAAGTACTGGAAAATCCGGTCCAGGCTGGTCGGCTGGGGCAGCATGAATGTAGGCCGGGATACAGCATCCGCCATATTGCTGGGTTCAGCCCATCCAGGGCCCCAGTCCGGGTGGTCAGCTGCAGTCAGTGTCGCTTTACTTGCTGTATTGGTGGGGACCGGGATAACCCCCTCTGGTCCATAGGGGGGGGAACGGGAGCTTGAACCAAATGAATAATTTTAACGGTCTTCCTCTTAAAGCCACAGTCAGAGTGATGAGGACTTTTGTAAAGATTCTTGTTGAAAAAGGCCAAAAGGTAGTGGCTTTAACTGAAAATGGAAAATGTTTCTTTCTACTCTTAAATCTCAAGGTTTGTTTTTTTTGTTTGCTGGTCTCCCCTATTAAAATGTGTAAATGGGCATCTTTTAAGTCTAGAGAAGCCATAAAGTGTGACTGTATTGTTTCCATTCTGAATTATCTACAAATGTTTACATTTTTCAAGTCTAGAGTATGGTGAAGCAATCAGTCTCGCTTTCGCCAGACATTCAATGGTGGCACTCCACCTACCCCTGGTAATGACATCCACTTAGAAATATTGGGGTGAGGGAGAACTTTGGCCTCGGTGTTAACACTTTCAAAATCTCTGAGCTTTGGCATCCGAAGATCTGGTAATAAGAGCTTTACTCCGAGCAGCTGCTGTGTGAAAAATTCTTCACAAAGTGGGATCTTCCAAACGGGTAGTTTGTCCAATTGTTAAAGTAGGACTTTTAAAATTATATTTATTTTTACCCCAGCTGTGATGCAGGCACATCTAAACTAAATTAGACAAAGGGTGTTTAGGCTTTTTACCATTCTTTAGTGCAAATAATGTTTTAAAATGTTTTGTAATGTAAACTCTCTCTTTGGGGTTTGGCACAAAATAAAAATGGACCAAAACTACCTGTGATCTGTTCTGAGAGGCACAAATCTGAGCGTTTCTTGGGACGGAGGCTCTTTTACCTTGTGTGGAAGGGCTAATGGTGGTACTAACATTTTAAGGATTTTATAGCATCAATTCTGCCTGTGGGAAAGCCTGTTCTGTCACAATCCATATGAAAAATAAAGGGTTATTCAATAAATGTAACTGGATTTTTAAATAAATTACAATTGGCTAATTTGGAAATCTAACAGACTTCAATAATTTTTTCAATTAAGCTATTTGACCTAATCTAGAATTGATTTTAATATCAGTCAATTAACAGCTCAGTGAATAACACAAATCGTATTTAAGCATACTTTCACAAACCATTTTAAAAAATAAATGGCAAGCAAGTGCCAAACATTTTCTTGTGTAATTTTAAACAATATTAATATTTCAGGATCAAAAACTAAAACGCTGCTGACAAGTGCTTGTTTGGCTAATTCATCTGTAATATCAAAGCAAAATGAGCAGCATCTTTCTAATCCTTATCCCTTTTTTTGTAGGAGATGCAGAAGCTTCCAGAAGCTGTCCAACTAATTGAAAAGGCCAGCATGATGTATCTGGAGAATGGAACTCCTGACACCGCTGCTATGGCCCTGGAACGAGCTGGGAAGTAAGTAAACTTAATTTTCCAATAGATGTCCAGACAGATGTTCATGCCTTTTGTTCGGGCCAAAAACTGAGATATTGTGTCTTCTGGCTGATTACAGACTAATAGAGAATGTGAATCTGGAAAAAGCTGTTTATCTCTATCAACAATCTGCATCCGTTTTTGAGGTCTGTTTAATACCAGCGCTTCTGCTGTTAAACTATTAGTTATCTATTTGAACCTATGTGACAATTGTTCTTAACTTTTGACTTGTGCAAGCAGTCGTCTAAGTATTTTCAATTTGTTGCACAACACACAACTCTTAGCCTTTCACTTCTAAGTCTATGTAAATAAAATGGGCATAATAACAAACAGTGGTAAAGTATGGTAATTATTTAAAGAGATGAGGGGGGAGGGTTACAACACGCACTGTTCATTCTCAGTGATTCTTTTCCGTCAGAGAATGTTCTATTTTAAAGGTTTAAAATACGATAGATTTCTTTGTACTCTTCAAACTTTTCTAACTTTTTTCCTTATCCTTTCATTTCAGAATGAAGAACGTCTACGACAAGCTGTAGAACTTCTAGGAAAGGCATCAAGACTTCTAGTGAGAGCTCGCCGGTACTCTTCTGCCTCTATTGCTGTGTTGTTTTTTTTTTTTTTTTTTAAAGCCGATAAATGATTGTTGGTGATGGTCCATCATTTTTCATAAATGTTTTCAAGTCCTCTCTTGTTATGGCAGGTTCCCTGGTTAAAAGAAGGTTTGGGAGCCTCCGCTTCCTTCCATATAACTATTTACTTTAACATGTTGTCTGCTTGCTACTTTTTGTACGAAGCCTACAATCTCTTCCTATCTTGTATACTTTGGGCTAATTCCCAAATTATCCAGAACTTCATTCCAGAGCTAGGCATGTAATGTGACAATTTGACTCGAGTAACTACTGGAATGTTCAACTAAGAGTTATACATTAATAATGCAGCTTAAGCGCTGTTCTGTGCTAAAACTGACCCTCCATTCATTGTATGTGCATTTATTTTATAGTCCGTAATGTGCAGTGGTATAGTCTTGTGTTAATGTAAACCTAAATAAGGTTTCCCCGCCTCTCTTTCTCTAGACTAGCATTTTCACAGCTGCTAGTCTGTCACTTCCTCTCCAGGTGTCAGTTTCCTTTTGAAAATGGCCAGAGAGCCAGTAAGAATGAATAAAAAGAACTAGAATGAAGAATGCATCTCTAAGAGAATCGTTACTTCAGCCCTATCCGTCAGTATACATCTAGAGCAGCAAGACATATAACCCTGTACTCACAGAGTAAACTATATCCATGACCGAGATCAAGTGCCCCATTCTGCTTCTTTATAACAGCAACTTTTGTATCATATTTTCCATCTCTTGCCAGAGGGGTGTCCAGTGACTACCTTAGTACAGTTGCATTATAAATCACCACTGCCATGTTATAAAGGGTTAACGCACAATAGATGTGGCAGGACAGAAATGCTTAGACTGACCTTATAAATTAGCATATTCCTATATTGCCAAATTATGTTTTACAGTGTTTTGTTTCCATATCCATTTTCTATTTCTTTCTCTTCAATTTTAGGCTAGATGAGGCCGTAGTTTCCATTCAAAAGGAGAAGAATATGTACAAAGAAATAGAGAATTATCCAACTTCTTTTAAGGTATGACCATAAAGGAAAAGTACACATTATGTCCATGTCCACCATTAAATACATGTATAGTCTGTTGTTCTTAAGAATGCAAGTTTTTATCATTCTAGTTATTTTGTGAGCACCGCTGTTTGAAGTAAATAGAAGAGAAATTTGGTAATGTTGAAAAGTTGGTTTATTTATTTTTTATTTATTTATTTATTTAACTTCTATACAGTTTTTTTTTTGTTTTTTTTTGTCTGTGATCTGCTTTACATTTTATTTCTGAAAACATGGTTTAAAAAAAAGAAAAAACAATATACTGGTCTAGGCTTGATTTAAAAACTATATAGAGCTGAACTATTGCAGCTTGTGGTGTGTTAGTATAGATACCTATATCCACCCTTAACGTCTGACCAATCTGTAAACTTTATTGTTGGAATTTATGACTCCTGGATCATTTTGGTATAAGTTGATGTGCATAGGTCCATGTCTTTCATTGTATTAGTACAATGAATTTGTGAAATATGCAGCTAGATAATGCCCCTACACAGTTGCCTTGTCTTTTATATGCTCACTAAATCATTCTGCAGTTGTTCATTGAATGCTGGTTTAATAGGCTGTTTATTTTGCTACTTTTTACTTCAGAAAACTATAGCACAAGTGTTGGTACATCTTCATAGGAATGATTTTGTGGCAGCTGAGAAGTCAGTCCGAGAAAGCTACAGGTATGTTTTTTAACAGCCTACTGTATTATTAGTTGCAGATTATTACATTTATTATTCACCTAACAAGAAGTGGAATACTTAAAATAAGAAAAGAAAGGTGCACACAATACCAGTAAGGTGAGAACCAGCTCTAACACTTAAGTGAAGGAATCCCTTTACCTTCACAACATAAAACAGTAGTATGATATGGGTAGACAAGGTACAATAGCATAAATCTGTGAAAATCAAACAAGCAAATCTAAGTGCAGATGGTTATTACAAAAATAGATTAAGGTGAATAGTAAATGGGTAACTCACAAACGTAGACCCAATAATACACTTGGCTCAAATGGTTAGCGCCTCAGGATCTTCTAAGGTAGATCCAACACCCTCTTTTTGTCTCCACTTGATCTCCTCCTCCTTTACTCAGTAGTTAGGAATGGATAGGAAAAAACTCCAAATGAAGGTATAAACAAAATTTATTCAAATGAAAATTATAATCAATAAAAGATAAAAAAATTATTAAAAATCCATATAAAAATTAGTATCAGATCAGTCCAAAACGCGTTTCGCCAGTACCTGGCTTCCTCAGTTGGTATAATGTTCTCTGTATCTTCTTTCTCTTTTATATGCTGTTTAATTGTAGAATTGCCGGCATCTGCCGAACCGGAAATTGACTGTGTGGAACGCATATGTGGTTAGTTGGAACGCACGTACACGCGTGCGTGCGTTGGTCATGTGATCCGGCTGCTCTCCTCCCTTATTGTTCGTGGAACGGCGTTCCACTGCCGGTAATCTTCACAATCGGCTGTTCTGCTTCTTCTTTCTTCGTGGAACGCAATATATGCGTTCCACATCCGGATTGCCCATTATCGGCTAAGAGTCCTTAATTCTATTGTCCATTAGGTCTCAATGGACCCAGATGAGAGTTAAAATAAAACAGAAGGAAGAAAGAAATATGAAATCTTCATATATAAAGAATATATAAAATATAAAATATATATATTATATACAGTGTATAACAATACCAATACTTAATAAATACTAATAATAAACTCTCAAAGTCATACAAAAAAGGTTAAAACCAAAATGGGTAAAAAACAACAACCAGAAGGGTAGAGAGAACTTGATAGCACTATCTTAAAAGGCTATAGGGGGACCTCTTCATAATGAGAAACAGGGGGGGCAATTTTTCTATCTTGCAAAAGAGAAAACGACAAGGGGAAAGAAAAAACTTTTCAATGGATGAGAAGCATTTATGGCAAGAAGTGGCACAATTCAAAATCTAAATTTAATCCGTGGGGGACCATAGTATTAAAATTAAAAATAAAAGTCATTTCTTCTATGCCAATTTTTTTTTATAAAGTCTCCACCCCTCCAGTTATTTTTGACCAGTTTAAGTGCACAGAACGTAAGATTTGGGTTTTGGTGGTGACAGTGGGTTTTGGTGGTGACAGTGCTTGAAGTGTTGAGAGACACTGTGTTTCAACTCCTTTCTTGATGTTTCTCACATGCTCAGAGATTCTGACATGGAGACATCTAATAGTCCTCCCTATATACATTTTGTTACATGGACAAATAAATAAATAATATTTTTGGAGAAACATGTTAATTGGTCTCTAAACACAAACTCTTTATTTGAGATCTCATTTATATTTTTTGTGTCTTTTTTTATTTGATGTTTCCCTGCACGCAAGACACGTACCGCACCCAAAAAAGCCTTTACTTTTCGTCAAAAAGTTGTCATTTCCATTTTGCTGTTGCTTTAAGTTACTGTTCACTAAAACATTCTTGATATTCTTACACCCCCTATGTATGATCTTGGGTCTCTCTGGTAGTATTTCTTTGAGAACAGGGTCATCTTGCAATAAATACCAATATTTATTGATAGCAGCCCGCACTTTCTTATTGTTGGCAGAGAAATTGCAGATAAAGGGAATACTAAATTTTTTGTCTTCTATCCTTGTTTTTTTCCTTTTATAAGTTAATAAATCTTTTCGTTCTAATCTTTTTATTCCCTCTATACTCTTTTGGAGGTCTTCCTCTTTGTACCCTTTTTCTATAAATTGTTTCTTAATTATTTGAGTTTGTCCTAAAAAATCATCGTCCTTTGTGCAATTTCTTTTCAACCTCATAAATTGGCTCTTAGGTGCATTCGTGAGCCACGGAGGATGGTGACAACTGGTTAGATCGATGTATCCATTACAGTCTACTTCTTTAAAATATTTTTTTGTGAAAATGTTTCCTTCCTCTATAAAAACAGTGAGGTCTAAAAAATTAACTTCTTTTTTGCTTAAAGTTGAAGTGAGACTGATCCCCCAGTCATTGCAATTTAAAAAAACTTAAAAAATTAGCCAAACTCACATCATCTCCCTTCCAGATAAAAAATATGTCATCTATGTAACGGCGATAGGTGACCAAGTTCGCATAAAATTCACTCTGTAGAATAAACATCTCTTCCCAGTATGCCATAAAAAGATTTGCGTAACTAGGTGCGAACTTGGTCCCCATCGCCGTTCCATTGATTTGCAAATAAAAACTATCTTTAAACCAAAAAAAGTTATTAGTCAAGATTAAAAAAATACCTTCTTTGATAAAATTTATTTGCTCTTGTTTAAAATTTGATTTTTCTAAAAAATATTGCACAGCCTCTATTCCCTTTGTGTGTGGGATTATACTATACAGGGAACTGACATCGCAAGTAACCAATATATAATTGTCTTCCCATTTAATGTTGTCTAAAATCTGCAGGATATGTATTGTGTCTTTTAGATACGTTTGATTCTTAATTACTACCGGTTGGAGTAGAACGTCTATATATTCCGAGACCCTCGATGAGATGCTTTCTACCCCAGAAATTATAGGTCTACCTGGGGGATTGGTTAAGTGTTTATGCATCTTCGGTAAACAATAAAACACTGGGATTTGAGGATGTGCGATGTGCAAATATTTGGCTTCTGTGTCTGTTAAGATATTATTGTCTAATCCTTCATTAATAAAACCTTTAAACTTAGTTAAAATTTCCTGACTAGGGTTGGATGCTAGTTTCTTATATGTTTTTGTATCTGACAAAAGTCTTTCCGCTTCCCCCACATATTTCTCTTTCGATAAGACTACCACCCCTCCCCCTTTATCTGCAGGTTTTATAATTAAGTTTTCATTCTTTTGCAATTTTTTTAGGGTTTTTGCCTCTACATCTGTAAGATTTTTTTGGTATTTATTTGTATGTTTAATTTTTTTGACCTCTTTCATAACCATAGTCTCAAAGGTCTTGATCTCAATTGAGATCATGTTCTTTGGGAAAAATTTTGATTTGTCTTTAAGATTGCTATGGATATACGGGGAGACATCGTTCAGTTCTACTGGGTCTTTATTATGGAAGAACTTTTTCAAGCATAATTTCCTAGTGAAGCGATTTAGATCTATGAAAAATTCAAACGGTTTAAAATCAGCGGTTGGGGCGAACTTTAACCCTTTCTTTAAAATCTTAAGTTCATCTTGATCCAATTCTTTATCTGAAAGATTAAATATGCCCCTACTCTCTATATCCGTCCTCGTTCTCTCTGTTGTGGTTTCTTTCGTCTTCTAGTTCTCCCTCTTCCCACGATCCCTTGGGTCACACAGTTCAGGTCAATATGTCCTTTCTGGATAAAAGGGACTATATGATAGAAAATATAGACAGTCTTTTCTGGTAATACTGAAAATGTGATAGAAGACACATATGTTAACAAAGATATGTATAGATATAAGCTTGAAAAAACACTTACGAGAGAAATGAAATCAAAGTAGGAAATCGCTACCCTGAAAAAGTACGTAAAGGAAAAAATAACACCTAGGGGTTTACGATTTTCTAAGGATCCTTCCTTTGATCGTGAAGATCATTTTTTTATGGAGGGATGGAATAAATTATTAGATGGGTTTTCATTTAGCTTAATAGGGTACATAGTGGCAAGACGGGAAGAAAACCTCATCAAATTAGATGAGGACATAAAGAATTTTAGAAAAGGTCTGAGTGAGACCACTAGCCCAGAAACATTTAACGAGATAATATCTGAAATTAAACGAAAGATAGACAAAACAGAGAGAGAGGTGATAGAAACTAAGAAACGTAAATATCCAAGAGATCTGGAGGATTACAAAACGGGAAATGTAAGGAATAATAAGAAATCGGAAAATTGGAACAAATCCAGTCAAGTCAATAGAGGGAGGACACATAGTCGCCAGAGAAAATATTCAAGACTAAGATCCCCAAGCCAACAGAGATACCATCAACCAAGAATGCACCAACAAAGAAATATGGAATATAGAGGTCCACAGAGATACCAACACCAAAGATATAACAACCAAAACAACCATACATATAGGGAAATAGGAGGGAGAGAACATTATACACGTAACCAAAGATTCCAAGATAACAGAGAGAATGAGAAACAAGAAAGTAGAGTGAAAGACTACAATGTACGGACCATTACACATAAGCCATCCAGGCAAGAGGGAAGAAAGGAGGAGGACATTAGGAGCTACAGCCAGGTAGTAGCAAACCCTACGGAAAATCTTCAAAATAGAGTTCTCCCAAGGAAAAAACAGGAATCCCGGATGGAGAGACGTGAGCCATCTGTAGATAGGGACCACGGCATCATAACCTATAATCGTTTCCAAGTATTGGAACACAATCATACCTCCCCTCAGCCTCCTCCTTTTCACAAGAGCCAAGCCCAACCCAGATACAAACAACTCCAGAAATCACTGGATTGGGACTCACCGGGCAAAAGGAGAAGATCGTGGGAAGAGGGAGAACTAGAAGACGAAAGAAACCACAACAGAGAGAAACGAGGACGGATATAGAGAGTAGGGGCATATTTAATCTTTCAGATAAAGAATTGGATCAAGATGAACTTAAGATTTTAAAGAAAGGGTTAAAGTTCGCCCCAACCGCTGATTTTAAACCGTTTGAATTTTTCATAGATCTAAATCGCTTCACTAGGATATTATGCTTGAAAAAGTTCTTCCATAATAAAGACCCAGTAGAACTGAACGATGTCTCCCCGTATATCCATAGCAATCTTAAAGACAAATCAACATTTTTCCCAAAGAACATGATCTCAAGTGAGATCAAGACCTTTGAGACTATGGTTATGAAAGAGGTCAAAAAAATTAAACATACAAATAAATACCAAAAAAATCTTACAGATGTAGAGGCAAAAACCCTAAAAAAAATTGCAAAAGAATGAAAACTTAATTATAAAACCTGCAGATAAAGGGGGAGGGGTGGTAGTCTTATCGAAAGAGAAATATGTGGGGGAAGCGGAAAGACTTTTGTCAGATACAAAAACATATAAGAAACTAGCATCCAACCCTAGTCAGGAAATTTTAACTAAGTTTAAAGGTTTTATTAATGAAGGATTAGACAATAATATCTTAACAGACACAGAAGCCAAATATTTGCACATCGCACACCCTCAAATCCCAGTGTTTTATTGTTTACCGAAGATGCATAAACACTTAACCAATCCCCCAGGTAGACCTATAATTTCTGGGGTAGAAAGCATCTCATCGAGGGTCTCGGAATATATAGACGTTCTACTCCAACCGGTAGTAATTAAGAATCAAACGTATCTAAAAGACACAATACATATCCTGCAGATTTTAGACAACATTAAATGGGAAGACAATTATATATTGGTTACTTGCGATGTCAGTTCCCTGTATAGTATAATCCCACACACAAAGGGAATAGAGGCTGTGCAATATTTTTTAGAAAAATCAAATTTTAAACAAGAGCAAATAAATTTTATCAAAGAAGGTATTTTTTTAATCTTGACTAATAACTTTTTTTGGTTTAAAGATAGTTTTTATTTGCAAATCAATGGAACGGCGATGGGGACCAAGTTCGCACCTAGTTACGCAAATCTTTTTATGGCATACTGGGAAGAGATGTTTATTCTACAGAGTGAATTTTATGCGAACTTGGTCACCTATCGCCGTTACATAGATGACATATTTTTTATCTGGAAGGGAGATGATGTGAGTTTGGCTAATTTTTTAAGTTTTTTTAAATTGCAATGACTGGGGGATCAGTCTCACTTCAACTTTAAGCAAAAAAGAAGTTAATTTTTTAGACCTCACTGTTTTTATAGAGGAAGGAAACATTTTCACA
Source organism: Pelobates fuscus (assembly GCF_036172605.1). Lineage (NCBI taxonomy): Eukaryota > Metazoa > Chordata > Amphibia > Anura > Pelobatidae > Pelobates > Pelobates fuscus. The sequence goes on from NC_086320.1 coordinate 124,184,311, forward strand.
AAAAATTATTTTAAAGAAGTAGACTGTAATGGATACATCGATCTAACCAGTTGTCACCATCCTCCGTGGCTCACGAATGCACCTAAGAGCCAATTTATGAGGTTGAAAAGAAATTGCACAAAGGACGATGATTTTTTAGGACAAACTCAAATAATTAAGAAACAATTTATAGAAAAAGGGTACAAAGAGGAAGACCTCCAAAAGAGTATAGAGGGAATAAAAAGATTAGAACGAAAAGATTTATTAACTTATAAAAGGAAAAAAACAAGGATAGAAGACAAAAAATTTAGTATTCCCTTTATCTGCAATTTCTCTGCCAACAATAAGAAAGTGCGGGCTGCTATCAATAAATAAAAAGGAGGAAGAGTCTGCGCTAATTCAATTAAGCAGCAACCCTAAAAGGGAGATCCCTCGGGAAACCCTTTATTGAAAACAAGAAAATGCAAGAATGGGGGTCAAGGGCTGCGCTTGAACAAAAGAAGTAAAAAGTGTATAAAAATATATATATAGATAAAATAAGCAATAATAATAAAATCAAGTAAAGTTCATCCGGATGTATAGAAAAATAAATATAAATGAAATTGAAACAGTCTCACTGGTGTGTAATGATACGGTAATAATCCTCAAGTGTTGCTCCGTCCGTATGGTAGGTAGTCCATATATGTGAAAATAAAAGAGAAAAGAAAAAGCTGCCAATGGTGAAATATTGTATGTCCAGATGTGGTATATATTCAAAGGAAATGTATTTCACTCACATTTGTTGGAGCTTTAGCCAGCTCTAGGAGAAAAGACACTTAGTGGTTTGATCCCCACTATCGGATGTACTTAGATGGTTGGTCCGTCTATCCGGCTTGGGATTCCTGTAGTGTAGGCTAGGACCTACTCAGATATGCGTTGTTCTTTAATGCTGGGGAGATAGGTCTGCCTTTCCGGTATTGGATGGTAGATGTGCACGGAATATATATAAAACATATATATATAAAAAATATATTAATATATAAAAAATGCCAGGAGTAGAAAAAGTGTATAAAATACAATAAAAATAAGTATACAATTGGTCCTAGTATAACCTAGGTAACCAAAAATAACTTTTATTGATTAAAATACACTTATTAAAACCATTTACGCGTTTCACCTTTGGGGTTTTCTCAAAATGGTAAAAGAAGTTATTGTATTTTATACACTTTTTCTACTCCTGGCATTTTTTATATATTTTTAATATATATTTTATATATATTTTTATATTATCATACTATAGTTTTATTATTACTTTTTATCCTTCTATTTTTTATTTTTTATTCGGAGTGTATCCCGTCAAAAGAAATCCTTAGCTGGGGATAATTCCACCAGCGCTGTGGCAATAGAGCAGTACCTGTCTGCTCTATTCTTGTAAGTATAACTCTTTTAAATATATTACCTTGTTGTTCACACTGAGAGCACTATTTGCTGTTTTATATATATTCGGTGGACATCTACCATCCAATACCGGAAAGGCGGACCTATCTCCCCAGCATTAAAGAACAACGCATATCTGAGTAGGTCCTAGCCTACACTACAGGAATCCCAAGCCGGATAGACGGACCAACCATCTAAGTACATCCGATAGTGGGGATCAAACCACTAAGTGTCTTTTCTCCTAGAGCTGGCTAAAGCTCCAACAAATGTGAGTGAAATACATTTCCTTTGAATATATACCACATCTGGACATACGATATTTCACCATTGGCAGCTTTTTCTTTTCTCTTTTATTTTCACATATATGGACTACCTACCATAAGGACGGAGCAACACTTGAGGATTATTACCGTATCATTACACACCAGTGAGACTGTTTCAATTTCATTTATATTTATTTTTCTATACATCCGGATGAACTTTACTTGATTTTATTATTATTGCTTATTTTATCTATATATATTTTTATACACTTTTTACTTCTTTTGTTCAAGCGCAGCCCTTGACCCCCATTCTTGCTATCAATAAATATTGGTATTTATTGCAAGATGACCCTGTTCTCAAAGAAATACTACCAGAGAGACCTAAGATCATACATAGGGGGTGTAAGAATATCAAGAATGTTTTAGTGAACAGTAACTTAAAGCAACAGCAAAATGGAAATGACAACTTTTTGACGAAAAGTAAAGGCTTTTTTGGGTGCGGTACGTGTCTTGCGTGCAGGGAAACATCAAATAAAAAAAGACACAAAAAATATAAATGAGATCTCAAATAAAGAGTTTGTGTTTAGAGACCAATTAACATGTTTCTCCAAAAATATTATTTATTTATTAATTTGTCCATGTAACAAAATGTATATAGGGAGGACTATTAGATGTCTCCATGTCAGAATCTCTGAGCATGTGAGAAACATCAAGAAAGGAGTCGAAACACATAGTGTCTCTCAACACTTCAAGCACTGTCACCACCAAAACCCACTGTCACCACCAAAACCCAAATCTTACGTTCTGTGCACTTAAACTGGTCAAAAATAACTGGAGGGGTGGAGACTTTATAAAAAAAAATTGGCATAGAAGAAATGACTTTTATTTTTAATTTTAATACTATGGTCCCCCACGGATTAAATTTAGATTTTGAATTGTGCCACTTCTTGCCATAAATGCTTCTCATCCATTGAAAAGTTTTTTCTTTCCCCTTGTCGTTTTCTCTTTTCCAAGATAGTGAAATTGCCCCCCCTGTTTCTCATTATGAAGAGGTCCCCCTATAGCCTTTTAAGATAGTGCTATCAAGTTCTCTCTACCCTTCTGGTTGTTGTTTTTTACCCATTTTGGTTTTAACCTTTTTTGTATGACTTTGAGAGTTTATTATTAGTATTTATTAAGTATTGGTATTGTTATACACTGTATATAATATATATATTTTATATATTCTTTATTTATGAAGATTTCATATTTCTTTCTTCCTTCTGTTTTATTTTAACTCTCATCTGGGTCCATTGAGACCTAATGGACAATAGAATTAAGGACTCTTAGCCGATAATAGGCAATCCGGATGTGGAACGCATATATTGCGTTCCACGAAGAAAGAAGAAGCAGAACAGCCGATTGTGAAGATTACCGGCAGTGGAACGCACATGTTGCGTTCCACGAACAATAAGGGAGGAGAGCAGCCGGATCACATGACCAACGCACGCACGCACGTAAGCGTGTACGTGCGTTCCAACTAACCACATATGCGTTCCACACAGTCAATTTCCGGTTCGGCATATGCCGGCAATTCTACAATTAAACAGCATATAAAAGAGAGAGAAGATACAGAGAACATTATACCAACTGAGGAAGCCAGGTACTGGCGAAACGCGTTTTGGACTGATCTGATCTGATTTTATATGGATTTTTAATAATTTTTTATCTTTTATTGATTTTAATTTGAATAAATTTTGTTTATACCTTCATTTGGAGTTTTTTCCTATCCATTCCTAACTACTGAGTAAAGGAGGAGGAGATCAAGTGGAGACAAAAAGAGGGTGTTGGATCTACCTTAGAAGATTCTGAGGCGCTAACCATTTGAGCCAAGTGTATTATTGGGTCTACGTTTGTGAGTTACCCATTTACTATTCACCTTAATCTATTTTTGTAATAACCATCTGCACTTAGATTTGCTTGTTTGATTTTCACAGATGTATGCTATTGTACCTTGTCTACCCATATCATACTACTGTTTATTAAGGTAAACCTAAGCTCCACTTATTTCTGTTTTATTTGAATACTTAAAATAAAAGTACATGTAATAATATAGATTTTGAAGACTTTTATGTTCTATTTATTTTTTTGCACAATCATAACAATGTTAGGTGTATGTACAGAAAGAATGCATTTCTCAGTAGGTGTGTGTGTGTGTGTGTGTGTGTGTATATGTGTGTGTGTGTGTGTGTGTGTGTGTGTATATATATATTTTACAAATATGAAGAAAAAGGAAACACGCATAACACATACAGGATTGCTCACTAAAGTGAGAATTCAAGGTGAATTGAAAGTGAATCTTAAGTTTTAAGGCCAGAGTAGCTGAACTGAAAGCACATCTGACATAGAGAATGTTTCCAGTTTGGCAATTTTGACCTCAAAATTTTAAATTCTCTTTGAATTCATCTTGAATTCTCACTTTAGTTAATAGCCCTGATAGTGGTGAATAGTTTATTATTGAAAAATAAGTCTGCCTTTAGACCTAAAGGTTGAGAGGTTTATATATCTTCGGAGACACCAAGATGGCACTGTTTTCTCCAATGCGTGGTCTGCCAGTTTGTAGGTTTTATATTTTGAGTTTTTATACTGCAAAGCTAGGCTGCCCCCTTTGCCTCGGCCAGCAGAAACTTTTGTATCACATTTTCCATCTCTTGTCAGAGGGGTGTCCAGTGATTACCTTAATATAGTTGCATTATAAATCACCACTGCCGTGTTATAATAAAGGATTAACGCACAATAGATATTATGGCAGAACAGAAATTCAAAGAAGAATAACACGTAGAGCCTGAGAGGATTAACTGGTTTAAAGTTAAGCCTTTAATAACATGCCTTAACAGTTGGGGGACTACACTTATTGCAATAACTGCATTACTCTCCAGAACAATATATTGGACTTCTGTTATGCAAGGGACAATCCCTCCTATATGGCACCTACTTTGCACTACTGGGTGACAGACAAGTGTATAATACAGGCATTGCAGTCACCATATACTCACCATAACTGCCTGCCACCCCTGCATTTAACATACATTAGATGTTAAAAAAAAAAAAAGCATAATATAATGCAAAAAATAAATACAACCAGAAAAGATATACATTTCATGGTACTGTGCTCAATGAATCCCCCTTTCAGTCCTCTCTCTGGTGCGCAGACTTCCTGTCTTTCAGTCACTGATCAAAATGGATACACATGCATCGAGAGGCAGATACATTGTATGGATATGATGCAGAAATCTGCAAAATTATTTGATTATTTTTTATTTTTTTTTTAAATAAAATTAAGCAATGGCAAAGGTGCAGCATATCTATAGGGCAAAATCCTCTCAAATGAGATTAAGTGGTGTTGGTGCCCTTTTACTGTGTACACCTGTTTTTACTGTGGCTTTTTTATTTATTTTTTATTGTGGTTTTGCAATGTAAGCAGTAATCTAAATGAATTACAAGTCCATTCGGGTCTGTCAAGAATAGTTCAGTTTTGTAGAGATTTTAACATTGAATTTCTGTTGAGTGGTTTTTGTATGAATCAATAATAATTCTGTTGGATGACCTTGTCTGAAATTAAACAATTTACTAACTCGGTGAAGTACACATTATAGGTCAGATACTTTCTAAAGTGAATTTCTGAAATGGTCAGCAACTTTTTTTTGTTTTGTTTTTTTCTTAAATTTTGTGCTTTGCAGTTCTGGTGGAATTCAGAAAGCTAAGATTTTAAAGGGACCAAACTCACTTGATCTTAATGATGTGATTTGGGGGGGTGTAGATACTGCCAATACCATGCTTCATGAAGCACTGGATAGGTGGATTACAGCCAATATACAATGTATTTATTTTTCTTGTGTATTTGTAGAGTATAATTACTGAAGGATTCTAGAGCAGTAGTTAAATCAATAAGATTTATGTAATTTGGATTAAAATTGGAAATTTGTAGAATTTGTCTGAAATCTGAATTTGACTGTGCATTGCAAGGGACTTCTGGGATTCGCCTTAAATGTACAATGTTAAAGCTGATCAGTTTGTCTCCGTGGTATTTAGACATGGAATGAGGATTTATCACACTAATTGAAACATATTGCATTAACTGTAGGACAGGTTTAGGGTTTTACCAAAAAGATACTTGAACTAATGCCCCTCTAATATGTTAATTGTCCAGTTTTTACCCCTCCCACATCCAGTGTATGGTAAGTTGAAGAACTCTCCTCCCCCCCACAACCCCAATTTTCCCTTGCACTATAAGTAGCAGTGTGTGAAAGTTAAATGGGCAATATAGGCACCCAGAACACTTCCTCATTGTACTGGTCTCAGTGCAGTGTCCCAGCAAACCTGCAATAATTAGCTTGGTGGGTTAACTCCACCTCTAGTGGCTGTCTATCAGACTGCCACTAGAGGCACTTCCGGCTCATGGTTGCCTAACAGACGCTGGACATACTCACGCTATGCATGGGGATGTCCAGCGTCACCCAAAACCCCATAGGAAAGCATCTTACAATGCTTTCCTATGGAGAAATCATTATTTTATTTATATACTGCCGGCAAATTCAGTAGTGCTGTACAATGGCTGAACTAACAGACACATAATTGTAACCAGACAAGTGGATGCACAGGAACAGAGGGGTTGAGAGCCCTGCTCAATGCCCTGCCCTGCTCAAAGCTTACATGCTAGAGGGAGTGTGGTGCAGTGACACAAAGTTATACATAGGGGTAATGAAGTAGGTTGCTATAAAAGTATTCACTGAGAACTTAGTAGGTTATTTTTGACAGTTGCAGGAGAGTAGTCATGGGAGGGGGAATCAAAATCTGCTAACTGTTTAATTGATACGCTTTTCAGAAGTGAGTTGTCAAAGATATTTTGAAGGAGTGGAGACTGGGTGAAAGTCTAGCGGAGAAGTAAAGGGAGTTCTGCAGAAAAGGTGCAGCCCTTGAAGTCTAGAGGTGGGAGTACGCAGAGAGGTTAGACGTAGGTCTTTGGCAGAGTGCAGAGGCCTTGACGGGACATACTTGTGTATTAGGGAGGATTGGTAAGTTGGAGCAGCATTATGTAAGGACTTGTAAGCAAGCACCAGAATCTTAAATTGAGCCCTATATCTAACTGCAAGCTAATGTAGGGATTGACAGAGGGGTGATGTGAGGGAGGTGCGGGCGTACAGGAAAATGAGCATTCTGCCGCTTTAATTATAGATTGCAGATGTGCAAGCTGGGAACACGTAAAACCAATGAGAAGGGGATTTCAGCAGTCAAGGCGAGAGAGAACAGCATGGACCAACACCATAGTCGCGTCCGTTGTTAAATAGAGGCGGATGCAAGCTATGTTTTTGAGATGGAAGTGGCAGGATTTGGCATCAATGTGACATGAGGGGTGACTGAGAGGTCGGAGTCAAAGAGAGCACCTAGGCTGGGAGCCTGCGAGGAAGTGGTGTTGCTGGGCCATTGACTTGGAGGGAGACAGACACGGGGGTAGCAACACTTGAGGGAGAAAAGACCAGAAGTTCTGTTTTGGACGGTTGAGTTTAAGGAAGCAAGCAGTCATCCAGATGGAAATCGCGGAGAGACAATCAGAGACACAAGTCAAGATGGGCGGAGAGATATCAGGAGACTGCAGGTAGATTTGCATATAAATGTCATCTGCATATAAATGGTAAACTCATCAGCTCATTTGGCTTCCATTATCAAGGGAGGCAGTCTAGATAGAGAACAGTAGGGGACCAAGGACCTTGGGGAACGCCAACAGAGAAGGGTTGGGGAGAAGAGCCAGAGAAAGAAACAATGAAAAAGCGCTAGGAGAGGTAGGAGGATTATCAGGAGAGAGCAGTATCCCATAGACCAAGATTACGGAGAATGAGAAGAAGCTGTCAATGATGAACAGTGTCAAAGGCAGCAGAAAGATAAAGGAGAATTAGGATAGAGTAATGGCCTCAAGATTTAGCAGCGATTAAATTGTTGGATACTTTGACGAGCGAGGAATCACATGCGCATTAGGTGTTCCCTGCCAGCTGATGGTGGGGGAGGAGCAACGGCAGGAATTGTCATTTCCAAATTTGAGCTAATTCTAACCATTTGTTTTCACTTTGGGGAATTAATCCAGATTTCCCTTTAGTCTATTAACAGATTATTTAAAAATATTTTTCTCCTTTAGCCTAGTATTTAAAATGTCTCTTTATTGCCTCCCGAGAAGTAGCTTTGAATATTTTACACCAATTTACTCTTAACTAATAAATTACTAAATGTTTCAAGTAACCAAATATAAGTGTATTCAGTTCTCTACATATATATATATATATTATTTCAATTATTATTTTTCTCCTAGTATACCAGGATTCAGTGTCAGTGAAGACTGTACTGCATTGGAGCAGCTTTTAGAAGGTTTTGATCAACAAGACCAGGACCAAGTGTCTGATGTTTGTAATTCGCCACTGTTCAAATATATGGACAATGATGTAAGAAGACAATCCTACAATTCTCATGATTAGTAAAGTAACTGGAATATGTCTAAATTGTCGCTCTCTTGGTTTGAAAAAATATATATATTTTTTTTTATTTAGCACTGATTAGTTCTATACATAATAGGTTTTGTATATTGTTGAAGAATAGTGTTTCTTAATGTTATGCTCTCAGCTATATTATTTCATTAAACATCTAGACTTAAACATTGTAGGTTGCATTATATCTGGTTATCATCTGCTTTAAAAAACCATCAGTGTTGCAGACTTTAAACAATTCTAATTATCTATCTTCCCATAGACTCTCCTTATTTTAATTGTCTTGTAAGATGTAGAATTGGCATCGTATTTTTTATCATGATGGTGTAATTTAGACTTTGCTGCATTTCCATGAGAAAACATAAAAAATGGGCCAAGGTGTTTCAGAGAAATTTGTGTGTATGTTGCATATAGGTTCATCAATTCACAAATGTGTTTAATGTGCTCAATATAACAAACCTGAAGATGAATTAAAAAATGTTTTTCTAAAATTAAGGAAGCTACCTGAGTGCTACTTATTTTGAATATTAGGTATACTAGATTGCTGCCAATTAATTTGCTTGGTGTTAGGGAGCTTTCTGGGAAATGCAGATTTTTTGGAGAACCATATGCAGATAAGGTCTTAAAGCTGAGATTGGCCAAATCTATTAGTCGTGCCTTAACATCTGCAGTCTAAGGAGGAATAATGCCCCTTATATACTATGGCAGTGTGATATGTTTAAATCTGTTTTTAATCTCTTGGTATCCATTCTAGTAAAGTGAGTATTACCAGTCAGAAAAGTAATACCATTCCTCAGACCAGAGTAATCTGTCCACAAAAATTGTCAAGAGTGAAACTGTATTTCCCATTTTGATTCAGACCCTTCTGAAGCTTGGAAGGGTGTAATAAAGGTGTTTTGAAGAATTTTAGTATATCGTAGTAAAATGAAGTTATGTTTGATCAAGTTAATTTTAAAGTTAAATAATGGGTCACAAAGTAAGTGGTACACTGTTTGGGTCACTGTCAAATATTATGGGAAAAGCTGCCTTTTAAGATTTCAAACAGTCAAATCTTATTAATTGAACCAAGTTAAATCCGTTGGAATTAGAATTGTAACATTATGTGCCTGCTTCAAGAAAGTACTTGTGATTTTTTTTTTTTTAGATCAAATTTATTTTTAAATTCAACAAAATTACCATCAGTTGCTTGAAATTTTCTATTTTATTTATTTTTCTTCTTACCAGTATGCCAAGCTTGCATTGAGTTTAGCAGTTCCAGGAGGAGGAACTAAAAAGAAATCTCCCGCAACATCGCAGGAAGGTGTTACTGGATCAGCACAGGGTGGCTCACATGTTGAAGAAGAGGATGATGAATATTCTGGAGGGCTGTGCTAATCACATTTTGTATTTTGCTCCCTATAATATATACATGGATGTTTATGGCATTGCTTTCTCCAGAAATAGTGACAAAGTACTTCTTTGTTGATACCATCTGACAATGCAATTTATTGCTTTGTTTTATACCATCGTTGTGAAAAATATATACTATTTTCACTAGATCCCCACTCTGTAAGAGGGCCATCTAATGCCATTACATAAAACTCTGCACACCATTTATGGATCACTATTATGTCCCAATGTGTAAAGCAAGTATAAGCAGAGAACAATATATGGTAATTATCGCATGTAACTTAATTTCTCAACTTCATTTTAATATCTCAGAAATTATTTGTATAGTTCTGTGTTCTTTTTTGTTATGTAAATGACTGTAAGTAATTGTTAAATGGCTATTAAATATTTAAACCTCAAACGGAGTCGTACATGTATACCTGGAAAAGTTTATTAAATCTCGTTAGAAAATACTTATGTGAACGCAAAACACAGTTGCTGTATTCATATAACTATAAAACAAAAAGAGAAACAGAAAGTTAAAGGATCACTATAGGGTCAGGAACACATATGTATTCCTGACCCTATAGTGTTAACACCACCATCTGGGTCCCTGGGTCCCTCATGCCTCCATAAATATAGCAAAATCTTACTGTATTCAAGCCAGAAGCTGTAACTCTGGATGCTGTTTGCCTCAAAAAAAAAACACAAGCAGTCTGCTGACATCATCAGAAGTGGTGGCCTGATCCAATCACAGTGCTACCCCATAGGATTGGCTGAGACTGACAAAGAGGCCGATCAGGGGCAGAGCCAGCATGATTCAAACACAGCCCTGACCAATCGGCATCTCCTCAAAGAGATGAATTAAATCAATTTATCTCTATGAGGAAAGTCCAGTGTCTGCATGCAGAGGGAGGAGACACTGGATGTTTGGATGCATTTTAGTCAGCCATGACCCAGGAAGGATCTCTACCAGCCATCTGAGGAGTGGCCAGTGAAGTTATCACTAGGCATACACTGCTTTTTCTCTGAAGGTAATGATTCTACTCACCAGAACAAATTCAATAAGCTGTAGTTGTTCTGGTGACTAGTGTCCCTTTAATATGAATCTAGACACTTGTGGGCAAATAGGATTATCCCATATAGTCTACTTATTTGGACTACTGTGGAGTTATGTTAGGTTAAGTGTGATATTGCTCTATGTGAATCTCTTTCTGAACAAGGTTTTAATGGATGAGCACTTTGAAAGCATTTCTGTGGGTTTATTTACATTTTATAATTATTTTTAAAAAAATTCCCCGAGGTTAGAGGCAGTGCAGAAAAATCTACTTCGCTTGTAGCAAAATAGGTAAATGCTTTAAAAACACTTTAAAACTATATTTTTTATTAAAGGGAAACTATAGGCTTGGAATACAAAATTGTATTCCTAGCACTATATTGTCTCCCTCGCTCGCCCTCTCCCCCACTTCCCCGCATAGCACAAGGGGTTAAAAAAAATCTCTTCTGTCACTTACTTAGCTGATGCTGGGTGCCCTCATGCAGAACATTAAGACATCCAGCGTCAGGAAACCAAAATTAGCCTACCTACCTGGAAGCTCCTCTAGTGGCAGTCTGGTAGACAGTCACTAGAGGAGGAATTTACCCTGCAATCTTCTTAAAGTATTTTATCAATAAGTACAATTGCCTGGGTTAAACTGAGAGGGGCACTGAAGTGATGAGCTAAAGTGGTCTGGGTGACTATGGTGTTTCTTTAAGAAAGATCAGATTTTAATAGAAGGTTGCCTCAGGGCCTCCATAATATGACCCTTGTTGTGGGAAGAGATGCACCGTAGAATGACAACTCTAACTAGCTGTATGAGGGGAGGGACTGGTGGGTCCAGAGATCATGTACACACCATCTAGTATATAGTGATTTTCTTTGCCATTGTCCATGGAAAAACAGTAGTCAGCGGCCTTCTCATGAATGTGGTCACTCCTCTGCCGAGACAACAGCCGGACAGCACGGATTTTGACATTGGTGCATCTGTACCAGTCCTCTGTAGAGAAAGTGATTGGTATGATTTGGTAAGCTGTTGTACTGTGGTTTATACGTTAGGCCCACAATATGTCAATAATGTCAGTAGCACGTACTCTGTCAATGGTGTTTTGCGAGGACTGAGAGTTCAGCTGCAAGTAGCTCATGGACATCACACAGTAAGAGCTTCCGGTCCTGCGGGGTTCGCATTCTCCGGGGTCTTCGTGGAAGCAGGTGGTATGGTGAGAGAGTCAGTCTGCTCATGCTGTTGTTGAACTGTTGAGGCATCGGAAGCCATGGTACGGAGGCCTTCTGTGGGTGCCATCTTGGGAAGTATGTCTCTAGAGCTTGGCTCCGATGTCTTCGTGTTCAGCTGGGGTGCTTGGCTTCTATGAATGGGGTCCCATGGAGGGCATTTGTGCAGAGGGTTCTGGCTGTGTTAAAGTGTAAAAATCAGGCTCTCTGTCAGCATAGGCACCGCCAAGGAATGCCCCTAGGTCTGGCAGGGTCTGAGTGGTGTAGGCCTGTAATGTTTTACATTACAGGGTTAAAGGTACAGGAAATCTGCACTCAGATCAATGAGATGAAGTGGTCTGAGTGCTCAAAGTGTCCCTTTAATGAAAAGTGCAGGTGTGCTTCTTGTTATATATTTAATGCTTGCTATTTTGGCCTAAAATACATAATTTCCAACTATTCATGGTTCATTTTCTCTAATTGTGTAATTGCGTACAACACTAACAAAAAATGGTGAATATCCAGAATTTACATGTTTCTCATTCCCCATAGATTCTTAAACCTCATCAAAACATGTGAATACGCCACAATCACCTGGTCGGATCACGCCCCGATATCAATGACCATCACCATTCCATCGTTACATCCAAATAGATCACAATGGAAATTAAATAACACCCTATTGAACAACCCGGAGATAAACACAAATAAAGGAAGGTCTAACTCAATATTTTGATCAAAACACAAAACCGGAAACTCCATGCCCGATAGTATGGGAGGGCCACAAAGGCACCATTAGGGGAACAATCATCCAAATAGCGTCCAAACACAAAAAAACTGTGAGAGGCACACTCCACCAACCTAATCAAAGAAATTAGATCCCTAGAAGAAACACACAAAAGAGATCCCACCCAACCATATACACGCAGCTACTAGAGAGAAGGGCGGAACTGAACTCCATCCTTAACATCCGCACCAAATATGCCTTAGCTAAAACAAGAAGCCTTTACTATGCCCAGGGGGGGAAATGGGGGAGACTCTTGGCCCATGCTCTAAAAAACAGGGAACAAACCTTCATAGCAGCTATATGCAACAACGAAGGGAAACTCTCACACTCAATGACAGACATATCAAACGCCTTCCATGACTATTACTCAGCCTTATATAACCTTAGACAAACAACTACCCAGACGCAGGACATATAGGTATTTTTAGAGAATAGAATACGTTACTCTCTACCGAACAATCTAAAAGTCTCCCTAGAGCATCCCATCTCTACAGAAGAATGTAGACGTAATTAACCCCTTAAGGACCAAACTTCTGGAATAAAAGGGAATCATGACATGTCACACATGTCATGTGTCCTTAAGGGGTTAAACATCTGCCACAAGGGAAAAGCCCAGGACCCGATGGGTTTACTGCAAAATATTACAAGACCTTTGCTACGACACTCATACCCCACTTTGTAAAATCCTTCAATTCACTACTACACTCCGATACCCTCCCACCCCAGGCCCTCAATGCAACAATTACCCTCTTACCAAAACCGGGCAAAGACTTAACTCAATGTGGTAGCTACAGGCCAATTTCACTAATAAACATTGACCTCAAAATTTTCACACAAATTTTGGCCAACAGATTACGCCCACTACTCCCAGGGTTGGTACACGCAGACCAATTCGGCTTTATACCGGGCAGAGAAGCCAAGCATAATACCACCAAGATCTTACATCTCATACACCATGCCACACGGGCTTGGTGTCCCAGTCTACTCCTGTCGATAGATGCCGAAAAAGCGTTCAACAGGATAAACTGGACCCTGATGCTACATACGCTACAATATTTGGGATTTTGACCACATTGGCAAAAATGGATCACTGCAATATATTCACGTCCTACCGCCAATATCCAAATAAATGGACAACTCTCTGACCCGGTATCAATCTCAAATGGCACCAGACAGGGCTGCCCCCTCTCCGCACTCCTCTTTGTTCTTGTCTTAGAACCATTCCTACAGGGGATCCGAGACAACATCAACATCAGGGGCATTCGGGCGGGGACAGAGGAACATAAAATAGCTGCATTTGCAGGCGATGTGCTTTTCACACTATCAAATCCAGTGACTTCGATACCTCACCTGATGTCAGAAATGACTACCTATAGTACACTCTCCAATTTTAAGGCAAATCTCAGCAAATGTGAGATCCTGCCAATATACACCCAATCACAGGAGAAAGCTGCGTTGCAACGAGACCACCAATTCACATGGGCCACACACAGTATAAAATACTTAGGGATCCACATCACCAGGGACCTCCCCCAATTATATGAGAGAAAATTTCCCGACTTATTAAAAGCCATAACGACAGACCTCACAACCTGGAATAAGCCACATTTTGGATGGTTTTGCAGGATGAACATCCTTAAGATGAACATCTTACCCAGAATTCTTTACATGCTACAGGTGCTCCCCATAACAATTCCCAAGTCCTGGTTCTCGGCAGTTCGTAAAACACTCACAACATACATCTGGGCTCACAAAAATCCGCGACTGTCTTATACACTTCTCACAAAGCCGAGGGATAGAGGCAGTTTGGGGTTACCGGATGGTGAAACATATCACAAAGCAATACTTCTAACCAGAATATATGAATGGTCACACCCACAATCCAAGAAACAATGGGTAAATCTGGAAGGTACCTTTTTAGGGCACCTATCTACACGATACCCTGGCACAAATCGGGGCAGGCACTAATGCTACACAACCCACACCCTACAATCACCCCAACTCTCCGCATGTGGGCAACTCTACACACTGACGAACTGGTATCACCATATCCGTCACCACTCTACCCGATCACACATAACCCCTTATTTCAACCAGGAGCAGAAGGCAAGTAGTTTCAATCCTTCCATAAGACAACTGTAGCGGAGAGCTGATATCCCACAGCTATTCTCCACTAAAGATCCCAGGGAGGCTCAGGAACAAGGCAATAGTAAATCCACAGGCAGAGTTTCCAGCAGGCAAAGTAACACAGCAGTATCCCCACAGCAATCCCAATAACTGGACGACACACAGTTTCAGGAACAGAACTGCTGGCTGGTACATCCAGCCTGCCTTTTATTACAACTGTACACATACAGGCCACACCCAGGGGGAGGCATAAAACAACCAATAGTATCATGGGTGCAACCCACAGATTCCCTCCCCTTAGCCTGAGAGATAATCCACTTATTATACAGTTTCAAACATAACTTTTACACAATATCCATAACTTCTATAATATTCGTGCTACAAACATGAAACATGCATTTTCGTAATCAGCATACTTTAATTAGTAATCCTCTCAAAAATCGTCCCAATCCCTCCAGTAGATCAATAGTTAGTTGGAGGACCCTTTATGACAGACCACAAGCACCTTTTCCTGCCCAAAACAGTTCCATAGATTTGGGCTGTGCGGTCGGTCCTGGCATAAAATTCCTGGCATAAAAACGGCTAAGTCCCGTTCGAAGTGTGGCCGATACTTCGACATTAGTCGAAGTGTCAAAGTGGAGTCGATGGTACGGGTCGGCGGTGTTCGAAGTTAAAATGGCCGCCGCCACGTGGTCCTTTGTTCGATGCCGTGCACTTCGACAGCTTCGACGATTACTTCGGCACTTCGACGGTATCCGAAGTGCCCATTTAAAGTAGCAACACTGCCCTGAGGTAATCCAAGGGCCAGGAACAGTATTTGTCTTTAGGGCCAAGGTAGGGTAGGTGAGGACAATCAACAATATCGGAAGGGGCAGCCACAACAGGGTTCCGCTACACTGCTCCCCCTTGCCCACAAGCCGGCATACACAGTCTGATCCAACACGGATCGGCTTGGGGATGTCCGGGGGCTCACGGATCATTTTTCCAGATCAGTTTGTCTTGACAACCCGTCAGCATTTCCATTCTGCTTACCCGGCCGGTACTGGATGTTAAAGTCAAAGGGCTGCAGCGCCAAGCTCCAGCGCAGCAGCCTGGCATTGTCCCCAGCCACCCGGTTCAGCCATACTAACGGGTTGTGATCCGTGAGCAAGGAAAAGGGCTGTCCATACAGATAGGGCTGCAGTTTCTTTAGGGCCCACACCACAGCCAGGCATTCCTTTTCGATAGCGGCGTAGCTTACTTCTCGAGGTAACAGTTTGCGACTGATGTAAGCCACGGGATGTTCTCCGCCATCGGCCCCGACTTGGCTCAGTACTGCCCCCAATCCAAACATAGAAGCGTCTGTGTGAACAAGAAATTGTTTAGTTGGATTGGGAGCTGCCAAGACAGGGGCATTTATTAGTGCATTTTTCAGGTGTTGGAATGCCTGTTCACACTCCGGGGTCCAGTTTACTTGGCGGGGAAGGTTCTTACGGGTAAGGTCCGTGAGGGGTTTGGCCAGGGCGCTATAATTGGGAACAAACTTCCTGTAATACCCCGCTGTCCCTAGAAACGCTAAAACCTGGGTCTTAGTCCTAGGGGTGGGCCACTGGGCTACGGCTTCTACTTTGGCGGGTTCGGGCTTCTGTTTGCCGCACCCCACTCTATGTCCCAGGTACTGCACCTCAGCCATTCCTATACTACACTTAGCCGGCTTCAGGGTCAAACCAGCTTCCCTTATCCTATCCAGTACAGCTCCTATATGGGCCGAGTTTTCCTGCCACGTATTACTAAAAATAGCAATATCGTCCAGGTAGGCACAGGTATAGTCCTGGAATCCATCCAGAAGTCGATCCACCATCCTCTGGAAGGTAGCTGGGGCGTTTTTCATCCCAAATGGCATGACCTTAAACTGATACAAGCCAAATGGGGGGACAAAGGCCGACTTCGGGATGGCGTCTGGGGCCAGGGGAATTTGCCAATATCCTTTACATAAGTCAATAGTGGTGAGGTATTGGCCCCTGGCCATTCTGTCCAGTAACTCGTCTATCCGGGGCATAGGATAGGCGTCTGACACGTTTTTCTCATTTAATCTCCTATAGTCCACGCAGAAGCGAGTCGTACCGTCTCGCTTCGGCACGAGGACTACCGGAGAGGCCTATAGGCTATCTGAGGGCTCTATCACCCCCAGTTGGAGCATCTCATTGATCTCCTTGCGCATGTTTTCCCTTACCGCTTCTGGGATGCGGTAGGGGGTCTGGCGCATGGGTAGTTGCCCTGGGGTCTTGACCCGGTGAGTTGCCAGAGGAGTGTATCCAGGTACATTAGAGAAGGTTTCTTGCTTCTCTCGCAACAGCTGCTGTACCTCGATACGCTCCTGTGGACTCAGCCAGTCTCCCAGTGCAACTTCTCCTAAATCCCCAGACAGCCTCCCATCCCCCAGCAGGTCGGGAAGGGGAAGGCTGTCACACTCGTCGGAGTTGGGTGCACAAATCGCTGTCACCTCCTCTGAATGTTCCCGGTAGGGCTTTAGCATGTTCACATGGAGCATGCGTCGCCCTCCAGTTCCTGTGCAGGGGCCAATTATGTAAGTGGTGTCACATCTCTGTTCCACGACTTTATAAGGGCCTTGCCAGGCGGCCTGCAGCTTATCATGTCGGACAGGTTTTAAAATTAAAACTTTCTGTCCCACCTGGAAGCTACGGTCCCTGGCGCCCCGATCATACCACGTACGCAGACGCGTCTGGGCCGCCTGGAGGTTTTCTCCTATATGTCTTAGTTAGGGCCTCCAGTCGGTCCCGAAGTGCCAACACATATGGTATAATGGGGGTACCGTCTGCACTCCGGTCTCCCTCCCAATGTTCTCGGATGAGATCTAGGGGTCCTCTTACCCTCCTCCCAAATAATAACTCAAATGGGGAAAACCCCGTTGATTCCTGAGGCACCTCCCTGTAAGCAAAGAGGAGGTGCGGCAGGTATCGCTCCCAGTCCTTATGGGTCTCCGCAAAGGTTCGGAGCATTTGCTTTAAGGTGCCATTGAACCTTTCACAGAGCCCGTTGGTCTGGGGGTGGTATGGGGCACTAATAATGGACTTAACATTCCACAGCCTCCAGAGTTGTTGGGTGACCTCTGCAGTAAACTGAGTACCCTGATCCGAGATGATCTCCCTAGGTAACCCTACCCGGGAGAAGATCTGCATCAGGGCCTCGGCCACTGTCTCGGCGTGGATATTTGTCAGGGCCACTGCCTCGGGATATCGGGTAGCGTAGTCTACCACCGTGAGGATGTACCTCTTGCCGGAAGGGCTAGGTTTCTGGAGGGGGCCTATGATATCTACCGCTATTCGGTGGAAGGGTTCCTCAATGATCGGTAGCGGATGCAGTTTTGCTTTCTGCCGATCTCCCCTCTTCCCCACCCTCTGGCACGTGTCACAGGTATTACAATACTTCCGTACTTCCTGGCTAACTCCCGGCCAAAATAAATTTTGCGTCAGTCGGTATCTGGTCCGACTAACCCCTAAATGCCCGGATAGCGGAATGTCGTGTGCTATCCGTAGCAATTCGGCTCGGTACCTCTGTGGTACCACTAATTGTCTTAACACAATCGGGTCTGACCCAGCTACTTGCTTGTCGGACTCCCGGTATAACAGCTGTCCCTCCCATATAAATCTTTCCCCCTCTGCCCCAGGGTGGTCAGAGGTGACTTTATCTCTCTACACTTGCAAGGTAGGGTCAGTTATCACCTCTGCCGCAAATTCGTTAGGGGGGGACCAGGGGACACAGTCTAGGGAAAGGGAAGGTTCTCTTACCTGGACCTCCGGCAGTGTGTTGTAGTCCTGGGTGCGGGCCTGTTGTCTGGTGACCACTGGGTGTGCTTCCTCAGTGGTTGTGGTTTGGGGCTCAAAAGCAGATGTGAGCTTTCCCAAATCGTTTCCCAGTACCACCTCTGTGGGTAACTGGGGCATCAACCCCACCTCCACATTCCCTGCCCCCGCTCCCCAATGCAAATGGACGTTGGCAGTGTCCAGCGTAGATGGCTCCCCCAGCAACTCTGACTGCTATAGTCCGGTTAGTCTTAGCCTTGTCAGCGACCAAGTGGCTTTTGACCAGGGTTATAGTGGCACCAGAGTCTCGGAGCCCCTGTACTGCTTTTCCCTCCAGGTATACCGTCTGTCTGTGGTGCTGGCGATTATCGGCATGGGCTTGTAGTGGGTTAGCTTCGTGTAGTACCTCCCACTGTTCTGTGGTGGTGACAGGAACCGCGGAGCCATAAGCAACTGGTGGCTCCCCCTGGTAGTGATGGGCAGCGGCTCTCGGTGGTGGTGGTGGTGGCCCTGGTCGGATCCATGAGGATCGGTCTCGGAGTTGTGGGCATTCTCTTTTGTAATGTCCCCACTTCTGGCAGTGATGACAGGGCCCGGAGCTAGGTTGGCGGAAACGTGGTTGTACAGCAGGCGGTGGTGGTGGTAGCTGTCGGGGTGGTACAGGGGGGTAGTTCGTTCCCCCAAAGGATTTCATCGTTACTTTTGGGGCTACCGGTTTCTGTGACCTGCGCGCATCTAGGTACTCATCCGCCTTCCTAGCCGCCTCTGTGAGGGATGCAGTTTTGCGGTCTCTTACCCACTCCTGTACATCAGTTGTTACCCCATCATAGAATTGTTCCATGAGCAACATTTGTATCACATCTTCCATGCATCAGGCCTTGCTGGCTTGCACCCATCCAAGGGCCGCCCGCTGCAACCTACAAGCCTACTCGGCATGTGAGTCTTTATCTGCCTTTTTCAACTCTCGAAACCGCCTTCGGTATGCCTCTGGTGTTATGGCATACCGGGCCATTATAATCTCCTTTACTCGACTGTAGTTCCGGATCTCCTCATCTGGTACAGTTCTATAAGCTTCTGCTGCCCTCCCAGACAACCGCCCAGCCAAAATAGGTACCCAATCCTCAGTACTGATCTTATGCAAGGCACACAATCTTTCAAAATCTTGGAGGAAAGCATCTATGTCTTCCTCTGCCTCCACATAGTTTTTAAACGCTTGGTAAGGAATTTTTGTCTTACCCTCTGTACTGTTGATATTTTCTGTGTCCCGTACTGTGGATGGTTGTGGCCTTTGGCGCAACATAAATTCTTGCACCTCGGTCATAGTCCTGGAAATAATGTCAGGCGTTGCATTTCCTCCATAAAAGGCCAGTCTACATTGCACTTGCCTTTGAAATTCTTCTTGCCCTGACCCATCCGATGTGTTTTGCTGTTCAGGGATTGCCCTGCCCTCGGTCTGATATTCTGCCATGACTTCTGCAATGAGGGTTGCTTTCTTTTTGTTGCTTGCTGCAATCCCTCTCGCTTCCAGTAAGTCCTTTAGCGTGGTTCTTTTAAGCTTAGCATAGTCACTCTCCATCCGTATTCCATTAATCCTTGTTCCCTTGTGAGTCTGGATCCCAGCGCTGCCAACCAATGTAGCGGAGAGCTGATATCCCACAGCTATTCTCCACTAAAGATCCCAGGGAGGCTCAGGAACAAGGCAATAGTAAATCCACAGGCAGAGTTTCCAGCAGGCAAAGTAACACAGCAGTATCCCCACAGCAATCCCAATAACTGGACGACACACAGTTTCAGGAACAGAACTGCTGGCTGGTACATCCAGCCTGCCTTTTATTACAACTGTACACATACAGGCCACACCCAGGGGGAGGCATAAAACAACCAATAGTATCATGGGTGCAACCCACAGATTCCCTCCCCTTAGCCTGAGAGATAATCCACTTATTATACAGTTTCAAACATAACTTTTACACAATATCCATAACTTCTACAATATTCGTGCTACAAACATGAAACATGCATTTTCGTAATCAGCATACTTTAATTAGTAATCCTCTCAAAAATCGTCCCAATCCCTCCAGTAGATCAATAGTTAGTTGGAGGACCCTTTATGACAGACCACAAGCACCTTTTCCTGCCCAAAACAGTTCCATAGATTTGGGCTGTGCGGTCGGTCAATTCCTGGCATAAAAACGGCTAAGTCCCATTCGAAGTGTGGCCGATACTTCGACGTTAGTCGAAGTGTCGAAGTGGAGTCGATGGTACGGGTCGGCGGTGTTCGAAGTTAAAATGGCCGCCGCCACGTGGTCCTTTGTTCGATGCCGTGCACTTCGACGACTTCGACAGCTTCGACGATTACTTCGGCACTTTGACGGTATCCGAAGTGCCCATTTAAAGTAGCAACACTGCCCTGAGGTAATCCAAGGGCCAGGAACAGTATTTGTCTTTAGGGCCAAGGTAGGGTAGGTGAGGACAATCAACAATATCGGAAGGGGCAGCCACAACAGGGTTCCGCTACAACAACATACCTTACCTTGGGAGACACCATAGAAACCATAGGGACACAATCAATTAAACCTATACATGCATTCATGAAATCTCCCACGGCAATACAACTATATCAATACAGACAGCTAACGCACTTCATTCAATTGGATCCCTAGCCCATAGCACTAGCCGGGACCAAACTAGTTTCGAAAAACACTGCTCCCTCCAGTCCATAAAGGCAAAACTCATCTCACTAATGTACTCCCTGATCCTATCCACAAGACCTCAACAACAGCCAGCTTTCGCCACTACTTGGGAAAGAGAGCTGAACATAGAAATATCGCCAGACAAATGGCAAAAACATTTTAGGCAAATCCACAAATCCTCAAAAAATATGACAGCACAGGAAAGTAACTATAAAAGAATAGTGAGGTGGCACTACACCCCATCGAAACTACACTCTCTATTCCCCACAACTTCCAACCAATGCTAGCGATGCCATACAGCCATAGGCACCACAAAACACATTTGGTGGTCATGCACAGAGATACATAAATTCTGGACACGCATCTCAGGCCTGATCCACACCATACTTAAGATACCCATCCCCCTAGACCCAGACACATACCTATTCCTTCTAACTCCACAAGGCATACCAAAGCACGCAGCAGCCCTACTACTGCACCTTATAACGGCTGCAAACCAGCTCATACCAGCTCATACCAGCCTTATGGAAACAACCAAATCCCCCTACCATACGCGAATGGCTACAAAAAGTAGAAAATACCAGAAGCCTAGAGGAAACTTGCTATTCTCTCTCAAACCAGTACCAACAATCCACAGAGATCTGGTATCCGTGGACCCAATACCTCCTCAAGACCACATAATAGACTCCCCCTCCCCGCCCCCATCCAACAGCAAACATCTATCTTCCCATTCTCCCCCCCCCCCCCCACCCCCACACAATACCAACAAAATAAAATTAGGCTTCCAACTGCCCAACTGACCACAGCAGGACAAAATGACTTAGGACGAGTGTAAAGAGAACCAATGATTACCTACAGGAAAGAACAAAGATATGGGAATATAAGTACAAATGTAGGAACATAGGGAAATGTGAAAATGCAAACGAGCATTCACACAACTATATGTTTAAAGCAAAGGTATGCCCCAAATATATGTGTCTATGAACGATACCTGAATGCCTATTAGTACCATCTCAGAACAGAACCAACATCCATAATGCTGGAGTCACTTCAAGGAAAAATGTTCGAATATCCTACATAACACCACTTTCTTGTAACAAATGTTCTTTTATTACTATACAATTTATTGCATGAAAATGTTGTAAATGTGCAAACCTCAAATATTTTTTTTTTTTTTAAATGGTGAATATATGATTTGCACTTGTGGTGGTGACATAAAATGAGTCTTCTTTACAATGTCTGTCTGAAGGCATGTGCATGGGGAAAATTTTCGGTTCGGTTCGGCATTCCGAAATTCAGAATTTTCGCAATTCGGCACTTCAACACTTCGGAACTTCGGCAGTTCGACACTTCGGAAATTCGTCAATAGTGATGTCGCAAACATAAAATTTTCCGTTCGCACATGGCGAACGCGAACTTCCGCAAATGTTCGCAACCGGGCGAACCGCCATAGACTTCAACAGGTTACTGGCTATGGGGAGGATAATGTATAATAAACACAGGTTACTGGCTATGGGAGGATAATGTATAATAAACACAGGTTACTGGCTATGGGGGGATAATGTATAATAAGCACAGGTTACTGGCTATGGGAGGATAATGTATAATAAACACAGGTTACTGGCTATGGGGTATAATGTATAATAAACACAGGTTACTGGCTATGGAGGATAATGTATAATAAACACAAACACAAAAAAATAATAATAATAATAAAAAAAATGAATGCAGCTTCAGAATTAATCTAAATTGTATGCTGACTAGGAGGTGGGAGGGTCTGGGAGGGAGGGTCTGCTGCTGATTGGCTGGAATGTGTCTGCTGACTGTGAGGTACAGGGTCAAAGTTTACTCAATGATGATGAATAGGGGCGGACCGAACATAGCATATGTTCGCCATCCGTGGTGAACGCGAACACGCTATGTTCGCCGGGAACTATTCGCCAGCGAACCGTTCGGGACATCACTATTCCTCAACTTCGGAACTTTGGCAACTTCGACACTTCGGAACTTTGCCATTTCAGGACTTCGGCACTTCTATTGCAGCCGCTTAGTAGATAACGGTATTAGGGAGATATCTACCAAAAGGCTGAAAGATCTAAATTGGTCTTTCAGACAAATTTACTAATACTAAGTAAAAATGACTTAGTAATAGTAAATTTTGCCCCTACTCGCTATACCGCGAGTAGTGGCATGTCTTGTAATCAGTGAGCAGCCTGTGGCTGCTCACTGTTAAAAATAAAAATAGCCCCCCCCCCGGGGGTGGGGGCCCTAAAGTAAAACGATTGGGGGGGACCTATTGTCCTCCCCCCGGCCCCCACCCCTGAGCGGTGGGTGGGGGCCCTAAATTGGTATAAGGGGGGACCTAATGTCCTTCCCCTGGCCCCCACCCCTGAGCGGTGGGTGGGGGGCCCTAAATAGTAATGGGGGGACCTAATGTCCTCCCCCCTGGCCCCCACCCCTGAGCAGTGGGTGGGGTCCCTACAGTAAAATAAGGGGGGAGGACCTAATGTCCTCTCCCCTGGCCCCCACCCCTGAGCGGCTATGCCCCGCCCTGCAATTAGGCTCAGAGCACTCTGATTGGTGTGTTTAAGCCATCCAATCAGAGTGCTCTGACAGGTAATTGAAGAGACTGACAGGTAAGTCTCTACATTTACCTGTCACAGCACTCTGATTGATTGGTTTGAAATCCACCAATCAGAGTGCTCTGTGTCATTTTACACAGCGTGAGAAAGTTCTTTGGAATTTTCCCACGCTGTGTAATTTGACTCATAACTCTCTGATTGGTTACTTAATCCACCAATCAGAGAGTTATGAGTCAAATTACACAGCGTGCAATTTTTTAACAGTGAGCAGCCACAGGCATAATTTACTAATATTAAGTAATCTTTACTTAGTATTAGTAAATTTGGCTGAAAGACCAATCTAGGTCTTTCAGCCTTTTAGTAGATAGCTCCCTAATGCCGTGGGAGTTAGGGAGTTATCTACTTATTCATTCCTGTCATTACATTGACTGGCCAAGTAACTTACATTTTATATGAATGTATGTTACTTGATTGTTGTAAGTGTTGCAAATGCTTACAGGTGAATCCTGGCTATGTTTGTATACTTTTTATTTAAAATTGTATACAATGTAACATTTTTCTTCTTTCACTGGGTAAGTATATTAGTACTTAGGCAATACTGTGCTTCGGGACTTCGACAACTTCGGATCTTCGGCACTTCAGCACTTCGGAACTTCGGCACTTCGACACTCCGGAAATTCGGTAATTTCAGAACTTCGGGACCTCGGCACTTCGGCAATTCAGCACTTCAGCAATTCGGACATTCGGAAGTACCCGAATGTCCGAATTGCCCGAAATTCGTCCGAATTTATTTTCAGACCGAAACGAATTGCATATGTTTATCTGCACTAACAAGAAATCAGTTCTACTGCAAAATTCTAACTGAAGGAGGCAGATGGAGAACTGCAGCAAGAAAACTAGTTTAAACGTTGTGGCTTTGCCAAGTAGGTGTTTTGTTCTTCTATTTGTTTCATATTTAAATCCTGGGCAACCCACACAGCAGAATGATTAATCTAATCATTGTTTATTGCTGATGTAGGCTGTTTCAGTATAAGGTTTTGCATTACAATGGTACAAAAGCTCAAAAATCTATACGAAATGTAACGCTTAAGAGTTATTGTAATCCACCTGTGCTATGGTCTCTGAAAATGCACTCGTGCAATTTTTGTATTTCCAATATTCCGCATTTGAACTGAAAAAAATGTTACAGAAATGTCTCTAACGTTTACAAAGTGATGTTTTTTTTTCTATTAGCAACACTATATCACAATACTGTCAGGGGTAGCCTTACATTTATTGAAGTCATTTCTTATAGAAAGAGCAACCGGGTAATAAAATGTTTTACCTGATCAGATTTTATCACACACATGGTTGAGAACATCTTGGTGCCAAGGCACAAGGACCCCTAATTGCTCATGAAGAGTATATTTTCGTATATTTTCGTATTTTTTTTAATCTTTTAATGGAAACTATCGCAGGTATTCTAATTTTATGGCAAGACAGGAGGCTTGAGTGATAAAAGGCTTTACCTTCTTTACTGAAACCTCCAGCAGCAAAGAAATAGTTAACATAACTTTTCAAAACAACCAATCAGAACAAAACAACAGCAGTATAAAACCGTCAGGCAGACCCTCCCACTTCCTCTTTTTTTGCTGCTGCCTCCAGGTGAGCACTCACCAACTCAGAGTTGTCTCTGCTCTGGGTTGTTTTTCTCCTACATGGTACTTATTTGCTGTGTTACTCCATGCTGTTTAATGCTGTCACTTTAGGCTATTTATTGCTGTATTACTTCATGCAGTTTATTTGCTGTGTCACTTTAGGCTATTTATTGCTGTATTACTTTATATTGCTTATTGCTGTATTACTTTATACTGCCTTTTGCTGTGTCACTTTATCCTGCTGTGTTTCTTTAGGCTATTTATTGCTGTATTACTTTATACTGCTTATTGCTGTGTCACTTTATGCTGCTGTGTTACTTTGCTGAGCTGTCTGTGGAATGGGTGCCCTGCTCCCTGTTATGGGGTTTACCCTGTTTACCCTGTTTCACCATCCTGGGTTTTTCCCTTCTGGGCTCTGTCGCCCACACTCTTCCCCCTCACTCCCCAGCTGCTCTCCGTGGCCCTGGCCGCTTACAGAGCTGATTTTCACTCGCGGTGCGCGGTAGACCGCGCTAGTTTTTTGTGGCTGCGGCAGCCATTTTGTTGAAGCCGCGGCTGCCATTTTTTTGGGAGACGCTTGGGCTCCGTGAGTTCCGGGCAGCCCGGTCTCACTCACCGTGCTGCCCTGCTGTTTGCTGGCCATGTGGCCAGCCTTCCCTCTCCCAGTGTCTCCCCTATATAGTTTTTTCTGCCCCTTCTTGCAGGGGACTTCATGTAATGTAATAAGGCTGATTTTAAGCTGTTGCTGTGTAAGGAAGTTCAGCATGCCCTGGGACACCTGGGTGGTTTGTATATGTTGTTTAGTCAGGTTTCGATCTGTAATAAAGATGATGCAATATGCAAGTGGGACCTGGATGAACACGATCTGTCCCAGACTTACACCCATCTGTCCTTTCACCTCCTTCTACTCCTCAGGGGCCTAACTGGCTCCCCATACAGCCCTATCATTACAGGGGGGTGACCCCCCCCATCTACATTTCTAGGGCTCTGCCCTGCTTATACTACCCTCTACTGGGCCATACTAATGGACATGTGGGGAAGAAATATATACGGGCTCTAAAGAATCTGAATACAAATCAATATATGCAGTGTGGTACACCAGAGATATTTTTCACAATAGCTGCTGTAACACCAAGTGTAGTCTTTCCACATGTGGCACTATTGGGGGGGTTTTGGTGACCCCCTCCCTCTGGCAACACGACTACCGCTGAATTCCCTGCTGGCCCTACAGTGTCCTGTAGTATTAATGCTGAGGGTTACCCCCTCCTGCTGACTGCACTACTGTACTTTCAATGTCCTATTATCATACTGAGGATGAACGGCAGCGTCCTGTTATGTCCATAAGGAGGGTACCCCTCCCACTGATTGCGCTGTTCTTACAATGGCCTGCTCTGCTGATGTTGAGGGTGACCCCCTCCTGCGGACTACTCTGCTGGACCTGCAGTGTCCTGTTATGTCCATAACGAGGGTGACCCCCTAACGCTGACTGCACTACTGTACCTACCGACTCCTATGATACTCTTACTGAGGGTGACCCCCTCTTACCTACTGCACTGCTGGACCTGCAATGTCTGCTTATGGTTATATGAGGGTGACCCTCTCCTGCTGTCTGCATTGCTGGATCTGCAGTGTCTTGTTATATTCATAATACGGCTAAACCGCTACTGCATGCGTCACTGCTGTACCTACAGTATCCTGCTATGTTCATGCTGAGGGTGACCCCCTCCCCTGCTGGCCTATACTGCATGGTATGCTTGTGCTTGTTGGGTGAACCCTCTTGCACGCTTACTGGTCTCACTGCCGGAAGTCCTCATTACCTTACAGGGTGACACTCCACCAACAACCCTGGACTCTGCACCCGGCACCTCAGGTGCTCGTAGCTCCGACTCTGGGATTCTCTCTGCTCCATCTGGATATGGCTCCACACACACGAGACCTTGGAAGGGCCATGGCACTCCCACAGATGAAGAGGGAGCTGACAGACAAATTAAACAAGATGATCAGTTTTCATGACAGAGTCCGGAAAGGACCCCGCAAAGACCTGAAACAGGGTCTGCGCTCTACCCAGGACTAACCGCTGAATGTTGTTGACACAGATGTTCCTCAGGGTGAATGAAGCGCTACAACATGGAACACTGGTGGAGGCTAACTCTCCATTGTGAATGGGCCCGAAGTTGCTTATAAGGAATCGACTATTTGGCTCTACCCCCGAACGCCGCAAAGCGACCCCTGTCCAAGCTGGACAGCAGGTTGATGGATTTGGCATCCAAGGTGCTGGGTCTGCTTTCCGGAGTTGCCTTCACGTACGAATTGAGCCAACACGTTTCTATTCATATGTTTCTTAACTAGTCACAGATGTCTCATGTCCGGATTCAGGATCAAGTTTGTTGAACCTCGGACACAGATCACCGCTCCATGACCGATACGCGTGGCCAAAGAGGCGTCCGTTCTGGTTCACTCCGAAGTTTGCTCCTGCTGGACAAGGGTTCAGTGGAGTGGACTCCCGCCCTGTTCTAACTCTGCATGCCCTCAATGCATATGTCATCTGTTGATCTCCTCAGAGATCTGTTCTGCGAGGGTGATTGATGCTCTCAACTGGATCTGAGGGAAATCTGCATTGATTTCACCATCAACGTGGACATATTGGATCTGACTCATTCTCAGTCGGTCCAGCTTCTGGATTTCATGGAATATTTGGTCCAGACGGTGCTCCACCTTCCGAGGTCCAAGATATCCGTCTTCAAGCAGGGTATCAGACGCATGCTTCGCAACCCGCTGTTGTGCCTAATCATTAAATTCATGAAGCACCAATATCCAAAAAGTAATAATCTATACCTAATAAGGTTTATAGCGATATTGGCGGGCACACAACCCAGTTTGGATAGAGTACATTGAGTTATAGGAAAGAGAAATCACACAGAGACCAAGTTGAATATAAGAATTTACACTTCACTTTATTATCCACAAAGGGATCTAAGCAAAGTAAGTTTTACTCTCATTTCTAATATTGTAAAGCGCTACGGAATCTGTTGGCGCTATATAAATGGCAATAATAAATAAATAAATAAATTTACGAAGTTGCATGCATTTACTTTAAACAGCTTAGTATCTACATATATCAGCTTAAGTATACATCACCATTAGAGAAGCTTGGTTGTCTACTTGCCACACGTGACTGGGGGGAACTTATCAGTGCAGCCCAGCAAAAGACCTTGATACAAGCAGCTGGATGGACCTGGCAGTTGGCCAGACTGTTCAGGACCACCAGAACTTTAGCCAAGTCTTGTGCGGTTAATTATCTCTTATCTTCAAGCTTTCTTTGTACTGTTCTAGAGATGGCAACATACGTTTTTTTTTTTTTTGATGGCAACATAAGTTTCTCAAACTGCTGAAGTGCTGTATCAGCTTAGTAAACAGCTGTAGTGCTGTGTCAGCTCTTAATAGCCGTGGCATAAAGCCTTCAAGCCTGCATCTAGTAATTGTGGCCTTCAAGCCTGCATCTAGTAATATGTGCTATGTGTGCTTATAGGCTTACCGGTGCCATCTTAACTACCTATAAATGTTTGAGTTGCTCAATAGTGATCAATCAATCATACTTAATTAATATGAAATATTATCACATTACATCCCTTGATCACTCAGTGAGCAAAACCTCACACATTTACACATACCATTCAGGTTATCAGCAGGGGGAAAACCTATTTACCCACTGATTCCATTATGCTCCATTTCAAGCCTAATTAAACTCTTCTAGCGCTACACTATGATTTATTTTTTAAGCTAGCAAAGCTTTGAATGCAGAAAACTGTAATTTTGTAGCACAGATAAATACAAAGTATAATAAAAACACACCATGCAATACCTTTTATTATTTTCAACCCAAGCCCTCATATCCAGGAATATTTTGTAGCATTAGCTAACCAGTGTATAATAGTGTAGGTTCGCTTTGTGCTCTGCTGATTTGCATAACTTACCCAATATTGGGTAAGTTCTTCTAAAGAAATATTAGAGCTTACAGGTGTATATAGTATGCGGCAGCCAAAGGGCGTTGTAGATTCTAACGTTAACAAATCAAATGATTAATTTGGTAACTTAATATAGGTCATTGACTCAGTTTCATTGTGGCTAAAATAGCCTTCTCCATAGAGGTTCACTCTCATGTTTGGACAGTTAACAGTCAGGCAAGTTACTCTTATTTCGATCTCTTTCCATCTCATCTCTGCAGAATCATTCTGGTCCCAACCTCCAATCTCGTTGTTGGTATCTGAACCGACCAAAAGGTGTAGAGTAAGCACAGCCATCACAATAACAGCCGGACCAATGACCTTTGCCTGTAAAGATACAACTCATTTCACTCTCTCAAATAACATTTACCCGAAGGCACATATTCCCATTTATCATGACCTGACTTGGAGAGTATCACGGTATTGTCATTGCCTGTTGCAATAATGTCTGCGGGTTCTGGGGGACCTTTCTCTGTCCTCACCCAGACTTTGGCTCCTGGATTTAGGTTAGTAGAGCCAAATCCCTTATCTCCTCTTACTGTTTGTAAGGTGGGGCTGTTCCTTTGTGTACCTGTCCCTGGTAAATGGGGATGATAACCAATTGGGCTATTCTGTCCCCGTCTTGCACTAGCAAGTCTTGTGGTCCCTGATTTAACAAGAGGACCTTTATTTCTCCTTGGTAATCAGCGTCTATGACCCCTCCCATTACATGTATCCCTTTAAGGGCTAGGCTAGATCTGGGTGCAATTAGTCCAAAGTGTTCCAGGGGTATTTGTATTCCTATACCTGTGGGGAAAATCTGAACTTGCCCTGTTTTAAGTCTTTCTTCTTTTCTGGCTCGCAAGTCTGGCTCCTGCATCCTCTGGGGTAGCCCTGTGACCTATTGTTTAAGATGTTCACAGCTGTAGGCAAGTTATCTCTCCATTTGACCATTGTCCATTCACCAAGTTTTCTCAATTGTTGTTTAAACAACCCATTCATCCTTTCAATCAGACTAGCTGCTTGAGGATAATAAGGTATGTGAAATATACAAAAATCTTGTACCAGTTTTCCTTTAAAGTGACTTCCATTGTCACTCTGAATCTGTAATGGAAGACCATAGTACTGTATCATGGTTTCCAACATTTTGATAGTATTTATTTGGGTAGCCCTCTTGCAAGGGTGAACCAATAAATATTTGAAACTGTGAAACTCTGTTTTAATCACAAACCGGAAAATTATTAACACAAATCTTAAACCACAATCAACATTTTATACTTCTAATTTTAAATCCGGTCCACTAGGAGTATTTGAAAAGTTTGTTTTAAAAGATTTTAACAATATTAAGAAAAATAAATCAGAAAAACGTAATCTTAACCATCAAGAAAGAATTGCCCTAAAAGAACTACAAGCAGAAGAGGAAATTGTCATAAAACCAGCAGATAAGGGAGGTGGTTTGGTGATATTTTCTAAACAAATGTATTTGGATGAAGCTCTGAGACAATTAAATGACACTAACATATATGAAAAATTGTCTTCCGATCCTAGTTCCCAAATCCAAATGGTTTTAAATAATTACTTACTAAAAGGAAGTAATCTCAATATCCTTAATAAACAAGAGTACAACTATTTAAATAAATTATATCCAATAATCCCAGTAATTTATTTTTTACCTAAAATACACAAAAATGAATCCTGCCCTCCTGGTCGCCCAATCGTCTCAGGTATAAACTCTATTTTATCAAATTTGTATATTGATATAGTATATTGATATTTTACTTCAACCATCTGTAAAAGAAATGAAATCTTACCTAAAGGATTCCATGTCCCTTCTCCTATTCTTAAATGATTTTATCTGGCATCCAAATTATATT
The DNA here is from genome assembly GCF_036172605.1 of Pelobates fuscus. NCBI lineage: Eukaryota > Metazoa > Chordata > Amphibia > Anura > Pelobatidae > Pelobates > Pelobates fuscus. The sequence continues at coordinate 124,215,583 of NC_086320.1, forward strand.
CTGGTGACTTGTGATGTACAGTCGCTCTATACTATTATACCACATCATAAGGGAAGTTAAGCAGTCACCACAATATTAAGATAAGAGAATAAGATTTCAGAATCCCAAATTAATTTTATTATAGAGGGTATTATGATTATTTTAACTAATAATTTTTACAATAGTTTTTTGATTCTTTTTATCTTCAGAAAAGAGGTACGACAATGGGGACTAGGTTTGCCCCCAACTATGCTAACTTATTTACAGCTGACTGGGAGGCAGACGCTGTATGGGGCGATCATAGCTGGCGGGCAAACCTGGTCTGCTAATTTCGCTATATTGATGATTTATTTTTTTATCTGGAATGGGCCAGAAAGTTCTCTTATCTTGTTTTTAGAACATTTAAATCATAACGATAGGGGCATTATTCTAACTACTGAATTTAGCAGAAAGGAAATCAATTTTTTAGATCTTAATATTTTTATCAAAGAAGGCAAGATAAACACCAAAACCTTTTTTAAGAAGGTGTGTACAAATACTGTGATTGACAAAAAAAGCTGTCATTATAACCCGTGGCTTGAATGTGCTCCAAAAAGCCAGTTTTTAAGACTAAAAAGAAATTGCTCTATACCAGAAGATTTTAATACACAAACCACCATTTTAAAAAAAATATGTTTTTAGAAAAAAATTACCCAGAAAATAAATTAAACTCTAATTATGAAAGTAGAGCTCAAGGATATAAATAGTCTCCTTAAATATAAAGAAAAATGTAAAAATAAGAACGTTCCATCAATCCCAATTATATCTGACTATATTAATAAAAATAGAGACATCAAAAAAATTATTCAAAAACATTGGCACATTCTACTTCAAGATAACGTCTTGAAGGATATCATCCCCACAAAACCAAATATTATCTTTAGAGGTGCCCCTAATTTTAAAAGCCTTCTCACTAAAAACTATACAAAAAATAAGACAATTAAATCCTCTACTTTATCCAATGCTAAAGGTTTTATTTAAATGTAGAAAATGTATCATATGTAGAACTACAAAAGATTTGGTTCCAAATAAAATCAGTCATTTTAAATCCAATATCACCAATAAAACCTATAATATAAAGCACTTTATCACGTGCAACACAAAAAATGTAGTCTACCTATTGGAGTGCCCTTGTGGCCTCCAATACGTAGGCATGACATCCAACTGTTTAAAAATTAGGATATCCGAACACTGCAGAAATATCAAGAATGGTTATGAAAATCAAACGGTTTCCAAACATTTTCTGACACACCACCAAAAAAATCCTTGCGATCTAAAATGTACAGCCATTCAAACATGTACAACCCCATGGAGAGGAGGAGAAATAAAAAAGATATTGGGAAAAAAACTAAATGGAATGGGTTTTTAACTTGAAAAAATTAACACCAGATGGCCTAAATGCGGATTTTGACCTTTTTAACTTTTTATAATCATCCCCTATAACACTGTTTTATAATTATAAAGATCATTTATTAAATAAACAAATTTTATATATGTCTTTTATAAGAAATAGAATGTTAACGTTTACTCTCCACAAAATTATATATTTTTACTCCAATATTTATCCTGTTAATAATCTTATTTATCTTACTGTTAATGATGTCTTTTATAAGAAAAAGGGTATATATGATATATTTTTGCCCCTATATTTAACCTTATTGTCCTTTTATTTCTATTTTTACTTTGTCTCTATTCTTTATAATATTTATAAATCCCCCTCTCCCCTTGACAAAACCTGTATTTGCTTGTGTTTGCCTTGGAGGGATGGGGGGATTTGAATTTGTGGCCCTTACGGGTTGGGTATATTCTGCTGGTGGTGCACAAGCCCACTGACCTGTTTTTCCAGCTCAAATGTAAATTTGCCCGGTCAACTATGAAATATGTGTTTTTTTAGTGGAGATGGAACTTCTTATCAAGAATGTGGGTATGTTTGGACTCATGTTTGATTTACATGAGGTCATATGAATGTAATTGTTATGTGTTTTCTTCCCCTTCCTTTTTTCCTTCTTTTTTTTTCCCGCCGGGGGGTATGGTCCCGAGTCTCAAATGCTTAGACTATGGTTAAGTTTATGACGGTGAATGTACCGGGTCTGAATAACCCAACTAAAAGAGCCATGGTGTACCAATATATTAAAAAGGAAGGTGCAAAAGTTATATTACTCCAAGAAACTCACTGGTTAAGGAAAGATATAAAACGTTTTATCCCCAAAAAATTTAAAATCCAACTCTGCTCTTCATTGGAGGATAAAAAGAAATGTGGAGTAGCTTTATTAGCAACAGATGATCTAGATATTCAAGTTATATACCAGGATATAGATAAAAATGGCAGATTCATCTTAGCTATATGTAAAATACAAGATGAAGAATTCACTATTGTAAACATCTATGCTCCTAATACTAACCCAGTTCAGTTTATACAAATGGTTTTGAGTAAATTAGAAAAAATTAAAAAGGGTAAGATTATTATAGGAGGAGATTTTAATTGCATTTTGGACGGAACGTTGGATAGGAACTCATTGATAGGGGTAATGCAAGATAAAAGGGGAAAGAAATCCTCAATGCAATTCTCAACTCTGATAAACAAGTATGAATTATTAGATCTTTGGAGGATAAATCACCCATCAGAAAAAGATTATACCTGCTTTTCGAAAGCACATTGTACCTACTCTAGATTAGACTTGTTTCTGGGTTCTTTAGAGGTTCCACATAAGATTAAAAAGGTTTTGATTCAAGAAGTAACCTGGTCAGATCATAACCCAGTAATACTTGATTTCACTATTTCACCAGATATTAAAATTAGGAATAGTTGGAGACTTAATGAATTCCTTCTGAGGGAGGCCCAAGACATCAATACCATAAAAGAATTAACAAACCGTTTTTTCGAGGAGAATAAAAATAAAGGAACTTCAGACGCCATAGTTTGGTGTACATATAAGGCTGTGTTGAGGGGACATTTTATTAAATTAGGTACAATTAAGAAAAAACAAAAAGAAGCTTCCCTGACAGAACTATATGTGTCTCTTTATAAATTAACAAATCTTAACAAAAATAATCCAAATACAGAGATAAGCGAGAAAATAGGAATAATAAAAAATAAAATCAATAAAATTCTACTTTTACAAACCTCAAAAAAACTTATTTAAAAATAAAATGGTACTATAAAGGAAACCGAGCAAATAAAATACTCACAAACCGAGTTAAAGGTGCGAAATTAAATAAGTTAATACAAAAAATTATTACAGATGATGGTATCCAATTAACTCCTGAAAATATAGGTAAAGCATTTAATTCATTTTATCAAAAATTGTATAACTTACCTGATTACCCCTTTAATCCAGAAACATATTTTCAAAATAAAACCCTAAAAAAATTATCAAGGGAACAATTGAATTCTATTAATGAACCCTTTTCAAAAACTGAAATAACAAATGCAATTGAGTCTTTAAAAAAAAATAAAACTCCGGGGCCGGACGGCTTTCCAAATATATTTTACCAACAGTTTCAGGACGTACTGGTAATACACCTTGTAGATCTTTTTAATAGTATAGTTCGAGAAAAAGATTTGCCCAACGAATTATTATACGCTAATATAATTCCCATACAAAAGCCAGATAAATCGACGGAATTGGTAGGGAATTATCGTCCTATATCCTTATTAAATTCCGATATAAAAATATATGCAAGTATTTTGGCAAAGAGACTACAAAGAGTCCTCCCGTCCATAATTCATGGAGACCAGGTTGGATTTATGAAGGATAGACAATCAAACAATAGTCTAAGGACAGTGATTGACATTTTGGAACACGTTCATGAATCAGGCACTCCATTGCTGGCCCTGTCATTGGACGCGGAGAAGGCCTTTGACAGGGTCAGATGGGACTTCCTTTGGGAGGCATTGAAGGCTTTTGGTTTTGAAGGTTGGATTCTGAGCGCTATTATGGCCTTGTATAGCTCCCCAATGGCAAGAACAGCAGGGGTATAACTTCTGAGTGGTTTAACATAAGAAATGGGACAAGACAGGGGTGTCCCCTGTCCCCATTGCTATATTTGATATATATAGAACCCCTGATCTGTGACATCAGGTCTAATGAGAAAATAAAGGGAATAACAATAGGCCAAGAGGAATTTAAAACTTTACTTTATGCAGACGATGTGCTAATCACTATATCAGACCCTATAACATCAACAGATGAACTGTTAAGGGTGATTTATGAATTTGGGCACTATTCCAACTTTAAGTTAAATGTAGATAAGACAACTATTCTTGCCAAAAATATAAAGAAGGAAGAGAAAATACACATTAAAGCGAAATATAGTTTTGAATGGGCAAAAAAATTTATTATCTACCTAGGCATTAAGATTTCCAGTAATCCTTTTAGGATTTTGGAATACAACGTTTTACCTCTAATGATACAAATTAATAAACAACTGAAGGACTTGAGAACAGCAGAGATATCATGGACAGGTAGAATTAACATCGTAAAGTCTTGCCTGATTCCCAGATGGAGTTATATATTCCGTATGTTACCATTGAAAATGCCTAAACCATGGCTCATGATGATTCAATCTGCTTTAGATAAATATATATGGCTGGGGAAAAAACCCAGGGTTAATAAAAAAATTTTGAATTTAAAGCCTAAGTTGGGAGGGATGGGAGTCCCTGATATTACGGACATATATGAAGCTTGTTCATTGGCGCATGTTATTTCCTCTATGAAAGAGAGCTCTAGGGGAGAATCATGGGAAAAAATTGAGGCTAGGAAAGCGGCAGTTCCGGATTTGACGACTTTATTTTGGAGTATAGATAAGTATGAGAGAGATGATATGGGTTTAATTCTAGCTAATTTATTGGGTCAATGGAGAATTTGGAAAAAAAGACTCAAAATTGAAGATAAAATTATTATTGATTTACCCCTGCATGTATTGTCCAATAATATTGAGGATTTAAATCTAGATCCATGGTTAAGCAAAGGTATTAATAGAATAGACCAGCTATTCCAACAGCAACAAATTAGACCTTTTGAGGAGATTAAACAAGTTTTTTCGCTTTCCTATAGAGAAAGTTTTGCGTATTTAAGGATAAAACATTTCCTAATGAGACATAGAATAACTGAGATTCCTGAGGAATTACAAACTTTCCTAAATTTGATAAACACCAGACATAATAAAAATTTAGTTTCCAAAAGCTTAAAAATTTCTAGTAAATATAAGTCAATCCCTGAATTCCCAGCCCTAAAAGCATGGGAAAGAGACTTACAAATTACAATTACGAGAAATGAATGGCTTAAGGCCAATAATGCAGTAATGAAAGCCTCGCACTGCCTAAAGTCATTATAAAGTTATCAATAGATGGCATTACGTTCCAGCTAAATTAACAAAAATATATCCAGGATCTCAATATCTCTGCTGGCGATGCGCCTCATTGAGAGCAGATTATGTTCATATATGGTGGTCATGCCCGATTATATCTCCATTATGGCAAAAGGTAGCGAAATTCTGCAGGGAAGCAATAGAGGTAGACCTTGATTATACTTGTAGTTCTATGATACTACATCTGGGTTGGCCTACAATTCCAAAGGATAAAAAATAATTAATAATCCATATTCTCATAGAAACTAAAGCTACTCTTGCAAGATTCTGGAAAACTCCAGACTCCCCGACTTGGGAGCTGATAAAACAGCAGGTCTTGAATAATTGCAAAATGGAAATAGGGATATTAAGACAAGAACACTACTTTAATCCGCGAATTGAACAATGGCAGAAATGGACTATAAAACTAGATAGAAGAAATGAGTCTTAATTTACACTAGGATGTACATGCTATGGAACTGCGGTTGGGTGGTGAACCCTGAGCATTCACTTTCAAGATATCCGTGGTTATATGGAACCTGATTAGTAGATAGAATGACTGATGAGTGTTGCCTTTCAGGTTCTTAAGATTGACTCGGGACCAACCCTCGGCGAGAGTGTGTGTATTTTTTTTTTTTTTTCTTTCCCTCTGTCTAGGTTTCGTTAATATAAGGCTAGGGTAGTTGGGAAATTCAGGGCAATGCAGAAATATATAAGGAAGGGACTTAAAACTAAGAGGAATGAGAAAAGGGGAATTGAGGGAAAAAGGGAGAAGAAGAAGTAGGAAGGAAAGAGAAAAGAAAAGGAAAGGGCCCTTAGAATGTATTACATATATTTAACTTCATCCTCTCTGGAACGAAAATTGCCAAATTATGATTGAACTGTAACAATATTTATACATACCCTATGTCATTTTATTCTTATTGTGTAAATGTTGAATGTTTAATTTATGCTTTCTTATCTGTTTGTAATAATGCATGTAAAAGAAAAGAAAAAAAGGGGAGAAAAGAAAGGGAAACTTTTCAATAAAGATTATATATAAAAAAAGAAATATTGTTTTTATTGTTTTTAGTTTTTCTACTTCCTGTTTATATGTCCTTTGACCTTTGAAACATGCCATGTGACCTCATTTAGGGTCAAAGGTCAAATAAGACACCATTTTGACATTTGATGATTGTTTGGACCTTATATAAACCCACTTGTGCCAGGCTAACATTATGTACACTTGAAGAAGCCTTTTGTGGCGAAACGCATTGTGTTTTAATCTAAATAAAAGTATTTTTTCAGACTATTTTAAATACTTTTATATTCATCCTTATTTTTCTACCTGGCATGTCCTAAACATCTGAAGCTTTTATACCATCCAAAGAATTCATGGTGGGGATCGTATCACCCAGGCGCTTTACACAGAGCGGTTTGTCTGCTCTGTAAGTTGTAAGTACATCTCTTATTTTATCCAGCACTTTTTTTTTTATATATATAGAGCACTATGGGCGTTCTCTTGTGTTTTTATTTCATATAATCTGCACTGAAAATCTTGTGAGAGGAATATCCTACATGTGGGGAGTTTAAATACCACTGTATGCTGGTTATAGCCCCCATAAATGTGAGTTGGCATTTCTTAGTCTCAGTGTTGTCTGTAGCCATACTCCTTTAAGTTACTGCACCATTGGTCCCCTCTGTGTGTTTTTTTTCTTTTATATATGCTGATGAGAACTGGTCAAGCCGTCCTGAGAATTCCTGAAGAATATACCTGTGAATTAGAGACTTTAATTTGCCTGTTTCCCTGGTTTTTTTTCCTATTATACATTTTATTTATTTACTTTGTTCTTGGCGCACCCTGTAATTGTTGTTTCCTGTTGAGCCAACACAGCCGTGCATACATATTGACAATTTTTACTCATTGGAAGCGGACCTTTGTAATCCAACTGCCATATTTGCTTTTTCGTCTTTTTTATTTGGCCTCGTACCATCCCTGGCACATGTCTATTCTGCTCATGCTGACACACTGGACATTGCAGAATTACTGTTTTAATTAAATCAAGTGGCACTAAAATGCCTTGCTGTTGTGCCCACCTGTGAGTGGCTTTCTCTCCCAAGTGTCCACATTTCTGATGGGCCCAAGTAGCCAATCCCAAAAGTGAGTTAGAATTTTCAACAGACGCCTCTGAGATCTTGGCTTTCTCGTCTGCAACAGAGTTAAACAGACGCTCCAATGAGTCAGTATTGCAGTGAGCATGAACATGTAAGACTGGTACCTCATTTTGATGTGCCATCTCCCATATCTGCTCCCACAAATCTTTTCCCCAGACTTCCTTTGTATGAATCATGAACTGATGTGACTGCCCTGTACGCAACCATGTAGCCAGTCCATTGGCAACAGACCAGGAATCTGTATATATTACAACTTCCAGGCATCTCTTGTTTTAAAGCCTGAAACACTGCATATAACTCTGCATACTGGCTACTTTTTCCCGTTCCTGTCGTAGTCAGTATTTTCTTGGTTCCTGGATTGTAAGACACTGCTTTCCATTGTCTGTCATTACCAATGTATTTTGCTGAACCATCAGTAAACCAAGCATGCTTTGCTTGATCTTGTGTTAGTTGCGCAAAAGACTTTCCCCACTTTACTGGAGATAACCAGGTTCTTGTATCGGCGCATCTGCAATTTTCTCATGTAGTACAGCTGTACCACTATTTCCTGTTTTAGCTCTATCCTGTATGTACTGTTATGGACAAAATACTACAATTTCTTTTTTACTATTATAAACTTGTGTTTATGTCTTATTTGTCACACATTCCCTAAAAGAATATCCTTGTAAGAGGGTCATAATTTCTTACACATGTGTGCTCAGTAACTATTTCCTATGTAAATTCCTCCCATCCGGCTACCCTCCCCCCTTCCCATCGAGCAAGCCTCGTGTAACAAATTCCTGTGTTAAAAGAACAGCTTCCTTTACTAACTCCAACCCCACTTCCTTTGTGCAAGTTAACAGTACCACGTGTAACAAATTGGAGAATCGCTGTTAAAGTAACTGTTTTCCCTTCAGCTCCTCTTTGTTCAGTAACTACTCACTCCCCCTCCTATTGTGTAACCATGATTTAGCTGGAATGTGGGTGGGAGAACTCTGTAATGATGACATTACATCCTGTAGGGTGGGTTTAGACAAGATCCCTTAACCAATTGTTGAATGTATACTGTATGTTAACTGTGACTCTGTACATGACGTATTTCTGCTTTAACCCCTTAAGGACCAAACTTCTGGAATAAAAGGACATGTCACACATGTTTAGTTCCAAAACTGTAATGT